>NC_061112.1:100546903-100570171 GCF_002878395.1 Capsicum annuum
ATTATCTTTGATATTTGGTAATGTCTATATTACTCAGTATTTTGGTTTATAATAATGAAACTCTAGTTTCAGTTACACCATGCTACTATGTATTGCATTAAATTAAAGTTGTAATGAAGTTCTGATGGAGTCAAAATTTATTTGTTTGAGATTTAGTTTTTGAACCTCTCCTAAGGCGTTGCAGAGAAAATATCATTCAATCAAGAATATATTCAATCAATAGTCTTTTATAGTGTGTTGTAGACTTCTTTGGTAAAGATAAAGGAAGTGAAGTAATATGGGATTTGGGATGCTTAAGTAATGATTTTTAAGAGATCTTTGGATGAACTCAATAAAATAGGACTTGAAGCATTATACCTCTATGTCATTATAACTCTCAAAAAATAATGTCGCACCCATGTTTAATCATCCCAAAATGCACTACTTTAAAGAATTTCACATACACCTGGCGACATTTTTGACAAGTTCGGGCAACATAGTTATACCTTATTTGAGATGCATGTTGGTTGTTAGTTGAAAATGTTAAATATGTGGAATGGACTTTTGAGATTGACAGGAATAGTATAATTACACAAACTTCGAGTTAATTGTCTAATACATTGTCCTTATTAAAAATTTACTCATGCATATTAAAGTTTACTAGATCATATATGGGTTTTCTAATGCATATTCTGTTTTTGTAAAGTTTATGGTGAAGGAAAGGTTCTAATTATTTAACTACTGCAAAGTGTTAATCTAAAGGGACATTAATCTTCTATGTTAAATCTATTTTTCCTTTCTTGTGACCACAACCAAACCTTTCATCTTATTCTTTTGTGACATACGGTTTGTGTGTATACATGTAACACCCAGATTCGTTGAACCGGAATGCTACACGGTGCTTATGACCTCGAGAGACCACAAGCTAACCCATGACTGATATTTGTACCTGTATATTGTAAATCATGATATAATAATGCAGAATACATAGAACTGTAAGGCCATAAGGTTCAACTGAATAAAATCATATGGGTGAAACTACCCAAAACAACACAATCTGAAAGCTAAGTCTGAACGTAAATCTGAAAGCCTCTAAACTATCTGAATAAGGAGTTGAAGGAACATGTCTCCAACTAACTCTGTAAAACTGAACTGAATAAATAAATAAATGTATCAAATCATATTGTCCTCGAATCAATAAGGACTCACTGTGTCCCTGCGACTGGAATGCTACCGCTACTGCTGGGCTGGAGCTTGTGTCTCGAAACCCATGGTGTAATATGAAAAGAAAGCACCATAGTGCAAATGCTTCAGTACAACTGGAGTACTGAGTATACGAGGAAGGTAGACTGAACATAAAGGGTTTCATGCATGAACAACACTGACTGACTAATATGAACGTGGGAGTGCAAACACACATATATAGAAACTAGAACCATAAATACATGATAGCATGACCTGTAAGCTAATACATAGTTTACTAATAACTATCATGATTGATACTGAAACTGATAACATGGACGATTGTATCTGACAGTCCTGTATATACTGAAATCTGAAAAATGTCCTGAGTTTTTTTATTGAGACTGATACTGAAACTGTGGGAAGTAGTGTTTAACCGACATGCCCCATGTATGCCGTTATGGCTAACCTTGGGTCCAATCTCTGCCCCAAATAGAGGGGTGTCAATACCGTGCCATGAGTAAGGACAGCCTGTGAGTGACCCTTATCTAGTGGGTACTCAATAAGAATGGTAGGAACCCTAAACTGATGGGTTAATCCACCTCATCAACCCTAATCTGATGGATTAAGATATCTCAACCTACGTTGGCTACGTATTTCTGGAACACAAGGATGACTACTAAGAATCACACCCTGAACTGGCGAGTGAATTCCCATCCTTGGGTTCACTTGGTGCTAACCTCTACTCCCATCTGGAGGGACTGGACATGAATAACTGACTGTGCATGACTTAATCATACTGAATTCCGTTGACTGGTGGAATGTTACTGATAACTGACAACTGACTAAGATCATAAGGTTTTCCTGAGTCACGACTGACTAAAGTCTATGAAATCATAGCTTGATTTCGGATATCGTGAAACATGACATGGCTTTAGGTACACAGCTATAGTTTTCGGGTACAAGTACCCCCAGGACTCGATAGGATAAAACTGACACACATGACATGACTTGATCACAAGATTTGAGTCCACAATTGACAGTATCATAAGTAAGGTTTTCATAATAAGAATAATTCTCAACAAACTATCACATGATTGGGAATGCACACAACATGTATATACTTGCATGGCTTCAATAACATGGTCATTCCATATTGCAACAATATCATGAGCATCTCGTACAACTTCTTCAATTCAAGACAATAGCATAGGGATCATGTTGAACATAAACTTAGAACATGGAATAGTCATTTAGGACTTATTATGTCACAAAAGCATGATTTCTATTCCCTTAGGTATTTTCACAAACACCTTACATGCACATCTTAGGCATAGGTGGATTCATTAAGATTACAAATATTCAACCACCAATTTCACATATTTATACGTTAAATACCACCATATCCTCACAATAAACATACAAAGATCCCATCTTAGGCATCATCAAACTCCAACCATATGAACATCAACCACCAACAACATAAACATCATAATACAAAATTTAGAAGATGGTTCTTGAGCTTCATGGACTAAAAAAGTCCATGAATCAACTCACGCATACCTTAGAAGGAAGATTCTTGATGATTGACGAAGGAATTTCCTTGAAATTGGATCTTCAAGCTTAGTTACATAACCTTAGTTGTTTTTCTCCTTTAGTGCTCTTGGATGATGAGCTTTAACATGATAATAGGGTTGTAATATGTTTAGAAGCTATATATTTTGTAGGGTTAAGTTTAGGGATGTGTAAGGAGTGTTAAAAGACTTAATTACCCTTACAATAACTCAAAACGGAGTATTTTTAGCATCTAGAACTGACTTAGACGGCGCCCAAGTGATTGCCTAAGCGAGGTTGGGCGGCGCCTAACCAATCTCCTATCCTTACTGTCTCTCACAAAAATGGGCATAACTTTTCGCTCAGGTATTGGATTAAGTCAAAATTGGTATCGTTGGAAAGCTAATTCAATTCTCTACAATTTGGTGGTCTAAATCAGCCAAAATACCACATTAACATCGAGTTATACTCATTCAAAGATGACCCTTGTAAAATCAAACACTAAAACTTAATGGATTCAAAAACTCTTAGCTTGTATTACCTTAAGTAACTCATATGAACATGATTAATGCATCATAAGCTATCCTATCACTAGAATATTCATTGTAAGTCATGTACTCAAGTATGAATCACAGGATAGAAGATTTCATACATAGGAATACTTATTCACTTTCTAGCTTAGAAACATGTGGGGTATTACAATAAACTCTTGTGCTTTATTTTGATGAGAACCATTCTTTTTATTCAGTGTTTCTACAAATATCTACCGGAGGAAATAAAAAACCCTACAATATTTAAATGTGAGCTATCATCTGATGTTATTTTCTATGAAATCTGACTTTTCCAGAACTCTTTTTCTTAATTTTAACTACTAATGGATCTCTACAAGGATGCAAGTACATCTAGTAATCGTTGCCTAAGTTGTAAAAATTTTCTTGTTAGTGTTCTTTTTCATTAGATATGATTAACCAACTCATGCTTCAGGTTTTAGAGTAAAATTTATACCATCTTTTATCATTGACTGTTTTTGTCTGATTTCTATGTTATAGGACGATGCACGAACAAGTTAAAATGCCATTAATTATTTATTCCTCTGCTTCTTATCAGGAATACTTGTCATTCTGGTTTCTTATGACTCTACTACCTCCATTGTTCATTTCTATAATCTTTTCAAACCCTTTCATCTACTTTCTCTATCAGATAAAACTAATAGGGTCTTGCATCTATTTTTATCATAGGGATGCTACAAAATCCGAAATACCATCAACAGTTGCTGGACATGATGTAAGTCTATTTTAGTTGTCTTTCAAGTGCAATTTCTTTATTCTATGCCAAAATACTTGTATTATCATTTACTTTTCTAAACTTTCTGCTTGATAATCACATTCTTATAGTAACCCATACATTCACTGAGTTTTACCATAAGCATTGTCCCAAGGGCTATTTGAATAGAAACTTATGCCATTATATAACTTACCTCAAGTGTTAGGAGTATATATCTCGGTGCAACTCTGTTGTATCTGATGTGTCTGAACTGCTTCATTTTCTTCCTTCTGTAGACAACTTTTTATTTACTAGAGTAGCCTGTGGACTCTTCATGTTTGATTCTCCAAAAATACACTAGTTTTGGTGAATCTGACATGCACCCGTTGACTTTTTTGAAGAGTTTGAGCAACATAGTTTTGAACTTGTCTAAATGAGACCTGACCTTTTCTTCTGCCTGCATCAGTTTAAAGTTTTATCTCTCTTTAGTTCTTTAGTGATCTTAAAAACCAATCAATTTGCTTATATTAGATATGGTTTCTTTCCTAAAACCCTTTGTTGCAATTTTTCTATATGCATTTCTCCTATAATTAGTCTTAGTGTTTTGCAGTTTTACTTCTTGTTTATGTTTATGTTATGACTTAAATGTGATCCATTTTGTAATTGAATGAAAGAACATTGAATCCCTTTCCCTTTATAGCTGGTCGTGCTTGAAAATTGTGTTCCTAGTGTTAATAGTATTGGAAATTACATGCTTTATATTTATAACCTGCAGTACAAGATAACTATAGGTTTCTTTGTGGAAAATACAATTGTCGTGGCAGAAGGTGAAACGCAGTTGGATGGTGTTTTTCAGGTCCCTTCTTGTATTGAATCTCTTATTTGAAATTCAAGCTTAGATCTAGATAAAGTGTTTGAGAAGAGGTCTTTGAATATCAAGCATCAACCTCAATTTCATGCTTACTGGTGCTTAGGCTTTAAGAGAGTTTCAGTAGTAACCACTTTTAGTTTCTTATCAACATCTGATGAAGTAACTGCATAAGAAGTAAATTCTGTCTGTTTCTACTACTAAAGAATAAGATCAATAAAATTTGCCAAAGTGATTGAGTTTTTCTCTTGAGCTGATTTCCTCCATTAGAGGACAGAGAAAAGTCCATGGCATTTTTTGCAAGCCTAGACATCTTTGGTGGTGGTATTCTTACCAAAGAGGAAATTTTATCCTTTTTGACTTGATTCATTAATAGAAAATCAAAAATACCATAGCAGCTATTCGTGGTAGCTTAAATAGATATGAAACTTCCCTAACTTTTGCAATAGCTAAGACTTGCAGAGCTGGAGAAAAATGTTGTAAATGATATGTTTGTTATACTATCTGATATCTGGCTGGACTATGAGGAGGTATATATGCCTCTTCTTTTTCTTTGTAAGTCTCTCTTCCTTTTTAATACGTTTGGATTTATTATGGTTTCCTGATCCACCATCTCCCCTATCCTTAGAGAAGACTTTGGAAAATCTAGAGACTATACTCGATGGTTACAAAAATGTAGAGGTGGTTCCTTCTTTATTTTCTTCATGGGAAATTTCTGCTCTCAGCCATGTAATCTTTCATTTAAGTCGATCTCAAGTCTCAGGCAAGTAGAATTATAACTACGAGCCAGAGAAATCAGCTGCTTTTTCAGGATATGTGAATAGTTCAGAGTAGACTTTGGGTTGATGTGAGAAAATCAGAATCGATGCTAGATGGAGAAGTGTGTGATAACGTGGACCTCACAATGATGTTTGGTTGTAAGTTGTGTTATTGCTTGTGAAATATGTAGAACTTAAAATATGTAGAACTTAATCATATTTTGAATTATGAGATTATTAATGAATGATTTTGTTTTGTGATGTGTATACATTGTGTTGTAATTTTTTATGTATGTAAATAAAAATTTACCTTAATACGAGTGGCTATTTATATAAATTGTTTCAATTTAATAACATGTGGCAACAATCATTGCAATAGATCAATAAACCATTGCAATAGATAGTCAAAAAGCATTGCTACAGAATAACAAAAGTGTCACAATAGATGCTATTGAAACGGTTTAATGTCATTGTAACAGAATCTATTGCAACGGTTAGTAATCATTGTAATAGATGAAAATAGGTGTCCCAATAAGTGATGAAATAGTTATAATAGGTACTAAAAAGTGTTGCAATAGAATAACAAAAGCATTGCAATAGATGTTATTGCAAAGGTTTAATGTCATGGCAATAGACTCTTATGCAACGGTTGCTAACCATTGTAATAGATGAAAATAGGTGTCTCAATAGTTCAAAAAATAACTGTTGCCATAGCTTGACCTATGACGACAGTTTTAGATAACCATCACCATAGCTTGACCTATTGCGATGATTTTAGACAACCGTTGCATAAACCGTTGCTATAGACCTATTAAAACACCCATATATAGGACACTGCTGAAGTGTTGCGGTAGAGATATGGCAACGGTTTTGTTGTCTATTGCAACAGTTTTGCAATCGTCATCATAGGGGTAATTTCCAGTAGTGTGAGTCAGATTTGTATCAGAGCCCAAGTTCATGGTCAATTGGGTGTCTACAAAGCTGTGCCAAGTGAGTCTCTTTTAAGAGTGTGTAGCGTGCCACTCTCATAAGGTAGAGGCTACGAGGAATTTAGGAATGTTTCTCTTTCTTGTGTTCTATTTTTGGGCTATAGAATCTAAGGTCCTAAATTCTCCTCTAATTCTTATTTGTTCACTTTTCAGATCATGCCTCACAAAAGATCTGAAGCTCATGGAAACTCCTCTTTCCCACCCAAGGATAATAATGATGAGACACATCCTACTTATGGGGTCTAGACCCAGTCTAGGGATCCAGTACCTGATTGCCCATCTAGAGTTTCACCAGTCCCCTCTAGTCTTTCTCCAACTCCTCGGGATGATGTAACGGATGTTAAGTTTTATCAGTCTATTCATATATTGGTGCGGTTAGTAGCTTCTCAGGCTGAGTGTGGTACTTCTGTTACTCCGTCTTATAAGGCCATAAGGGTTGGATGGTTTATGAGGTTGAACCCTCTAACCTTTACTAGTGTTTAGATCGAGAAGGATCCTCAAGGTTTTCTGGATGATTTGGAAAGATCTTCTGTGTGATACATTCTACCAATGTGAAGGGATGAAGTTTTCCACCTACTAGCTGAAAGATACAGCGTACCAGCAGTACAGGGATTGGTACTAGTCAAGGGGTGACGATGCTGAATCATCCCTGTGGGATAACTTTTCTAATACTTTCTTGAAACACTTCTTTACTCAGGAGTTGAGGAAGACAAAGGTTGAAGAGTTTGTTAACCTAAGGCAAGACAAGATGTCAGTCAAGGAGTATGCCTTGAAGTTTCACCATTTATCTCGATATGCTCTAGAGTTAGTTTCTAGCATGAGGGCTAGAATGAGAAAGTTTGCTTCAGGGTTATCCCGAGACTTGATTTTAGAGAGTAAGGCTGCCTTATTAAACAAATACATAGATATTTCCAAACTGGTTAGGTATATGCAACAAGTAGAGTAAGATAAAGGGAAGCAGGTTGAAATTGGGGAAAGTCAGAGCAAGAAATTTTGGCATTCAAAGTAGGGAAGAGGTTAATAGTAGAGCAGCAGGGATGGTGGAAAGTGGTCTAAAAAGAAGTAGGGGAGTTATGGGTCCTACTCGTCGACTAGTGCTACCTACCCAAAGTTATTAGGTGAAAGCCATATTTATGGTGGCGACAATTATAGGGCATAAAGTGCCTAATCTTAAGCTAGTGAGTCCCGAACAACTCCATCATATCCTCCCTACAATTTTTGTGGTTGATTGCAAAGGGCAAGTTTCTATGATGAGGGAAAGGACAAATGCTTCAATTGTGGTCAGCCAGGGAACATTCTTAGAAACTGTCCAGTGGCTGAGGTTGCTTCTGGGGCAAACAAGGTTCCGATTATATCTTTGTCAGCTTTGGTACAAAAGGGTACATCATTTGGCTCCAGCACTGGTCAAAATCGACGTTATGCTCTCACTACCCATCAGGAGTTTGAGGCATCGCTTGATGTCATTACTGGTATGTTGAATCTCTTTTCCCATGATATATACTATTTAGTTGATTCGAGGTCCAATCTTTCTTATATGACTCCATTTATGGATATGCATTCTGGTATCTATCCTGAGTATATTTCAGACCCTTTTTCTATTTCTACACTAATGAGTGACTCGGTGGTTGCTAGGAGAGTATATAGGGGTTGTGTGGTATCTGTGAGGGGTCGAGAGACTTGAGTTGATTTATTTAAATTAGACATGGTTAATTTCGATGTCATATTGAGGATGGATTGGTTGCACTCGTGCTATGCTTCTCTAGCTGTCGAAGGTTATCTTTAAATTCTATAATAAGCCAGTTATTAAGTGGGAGAGTGGTTCTGTAAAACCCAAGAGAAGGTTCATATCGTATCTTAGAACATGGAGATTAATCTCCAAAGGGTGTCTCTATCATCTGGTCTAGGTTAAAGATTCTAACTCAGAGGGTCCTTCTTTACATTTTGTCATGGTGATGAATGAATTTCCTGAGGTCTTCCCTGAAGACCTTCCTGGTGTCCCTCCCAAGAGGGAGATTTATTTTGGGATTGATCTTGTTCTGGACACTCGTCATATCTCTATTCCCCCATATAGAATGGCTCTGGCTGAGTTAAAGGACCTTAAGAAGCAATTAAAGGATCTTTTAGACAAAGTTTTCATCTGTCCTAGCATGTCTCTGTGGGGTGCACTAGTTTTGTTTATGGGTAAGAAGGATGAGTCCCTTCAGATATGTATTGATTACCGATAGCTGAAAAAGGTTATAACGCCCCAAATCTGGTACCCAAAATGCTACACGGTGCTCATGACCTTGAAGAACCACAAGCTAACCCATGACTGACATCTGTACCTATACACTGCGTAATATACTGAACAAATACGGAAATAAAATGATGAAAGGCCGTAAGGTTCAAATTTAATAAAAACATAACATCTGAGTGGGTATGAAATACCCAAAAGAACTTAAATAAACTGTCTGAACATGATACTCTAGAAGCCTCTAACTGTCTGAATAAGGAGTTGAAGGAACATGTCTCTAACTAACTCAATCTACTAAAATGTCTAAGTACTAAGGTACTAAAATAAATAAATAATCATATCACCCTCGAATGAAGAGGACTCACTGCTAACTCTGACGTCTGAAATCTTCCATGCTACTGCTGCTCTAGAATTCATGCCTCTAAACCTATGACATAAAATAAAATACCATAGCACGAATGCATCAGTACGACTGAATGTACTGAGTATACGAGTGAGGTATTCTAGATGCAAAGGGTTATATGCATGAATAATGCCGACTGATATGAACGTGAGAATATATACATGCATAAGTAACTGCAACTGGCTTCATGGCGATACTGACTATTGACTTTGAATACTGACAACATGAGTTTACTAATACTGAGGTACTAAATGCCTGAGTTTACTGATATTGATATGTATTTTACTAATAAGTGAGGAACTAATACTATATTACTAAATACTAGGAGACTGATACTATATTACTGATAAAGAAATAATTATTCTGAAAGCTCTGATTATGAAGAACTGGTCTGATTGACTATATCTGACGGTCCTGAAACTGAGCATTGATAGCATCAGTTTATTGATATCTAACATGAATAATAAATGAGTTCTGATAATTGATAGAACTGATAATATGGATGACTGAATCTAACAGTCCTAAATTTGATGGAACTCTCTGAGCTCCATATTATATCTGAGTGGACTGTATCTGACTATCCTGAAATCTGAAAAACTATCTGAGTTCTTTTACTGAGATTGGGCGACCATCTCTGACAGTCCTAAAATCTATAACTGAAACTGTGGGAAGTAGTTATCTAACAAATATGCCCCAAATAAAGCGATATAGTTGAGTTGGGGTCCAATATCTGCCCGGACTGGAAGGGTGCGCGCCACTGGTAAAGACAAGCTATGGGTAACCCTCATCTGACAGTGTCCCCAAAAGAGAACGGTGGAGCCCTCATCTTACAGTGCTTATCCACCTCATTAACCCTCATCTAATAGTGTTGATGTCTCAACCTATGCTGGCTACATAGTTCTGGAATGCAAGGATGACTGCTAAGAATCACACCCTCATCTGACAGTGTGTGTTCCTATCTTTGGGTTCACTCAGTGCTAATTTTTACTCCCATCTGAATGGACTCTGAACATGATTAACTGAACTGTACATGGATTAAGCTTATTGAATTTCGTTGACTGACGGAATACTACTGAGATCTAATAACTGACTGAGTTCATGATATTACTAATCTTACTGAGTACTGAGTTCATGAGATTTCTGAGAGTACTGAATTATAGAGATTACTAAAGTTACTGAGTACTGAGATTACTAAAATTAATTGAGATTAACTGAGTTTACTAAATTTTCTTGAGTCATGTGACTGACTAAATTCTATAGATCATGGCTTGACTGAGAGTATCATGAAAACATGACATAGATCTAGGCACACAACTATATTTTTTGGGTACAAGTACCCCCAGGACTCGATGGAAGAAAACTGACACCGCGTGACTTCCTTGAATACATGACCATCAATAATAATCCATAATACATGAGTGGGGGATTTCATGAAGTACATAGTCATCATAATATCTAACATGAATGGGAATGCTTGAAATCAAGACATAAACCTCATGCTCTAATATCATAGGCATTCCGACGACATATACTTTTCATAACGATAGTATGGAAACCATTTAAACATAAGGGAATGGCAAGTATGTAACATTTAGTTCATATTGTAATAATTGGGGGATAACTCATGTGGTACTTCATAATCATGATCTTGTACATAACATGGAGTGCATATAGACACACTATGAATCCATTCTCCAATCATCATGTACATTCCATTAACACATATATTGCACAACAACAACAACAACAGGTGAGCCCTTTGAACATAATAGACAAGCATGAATTTATCATATAGTTTATCCCTTAGCTATAATACATGATTTCTATCATTCTAGGCATTTTATCAAACACCTTACATGCACAACTTTGGGCATAGGTATACTTATCAATTTAACAATCTTAAGCCACCTAAATTCATGGATTTCAACTAACATGCTCACATACTTCATGAAAATACATCAAGATACCAAATAACAACCATCAACATGAACAGAATCATACCACAATAAGATAATCACAATTCATAATTTTAAAACTTGATTGTTGAGCTCCTTGGATGAAAGGGATCCTTGGAAGAACACTATGCATACCTTAAATCTTGATCTTGAAAGAGATCTAATGTTTCTTGAAGGTTCTTGAAGAAATCCTTAGGCTTGTTCTTGATTTTTCTTGACTAGGGCTTAACCCCTTTAGGAGAGAATATTTTTGTTTTTGAGAATGAGAAAATAATGGGGATTTAATACTATGTTTAGAGTGAGGGAAAAAGACCAAAATACCCCTACAGAATTATCTCCCAATTTCTGAAATTATCAACTGATGACATGGGCTGATAAGCGTCAAATCTGTGATAGCCCGTCACCCAGGTCATCACCTGAGAGCTAGAATTTTTAGGTTTCTATCTAATCCCGATGACATTACTGATAAGTTGTCAGAAATGTGATAAGTCATCAGAAATGTCGTCAGAAATATGATAAGTCGTCAGAAATGTCGTCACTCTATTTCCAGGTTGACATGCTGGAGTAAAATGGGCATAACGTTTTGATCCGATATCGTATTTAGACGAAATTGGTATCATTAGAAATATAATTCAATTATATATCTTTTGGTAGGTTATGATATCAATAATTCATAGTATAACGAGAGATATGCTCATTTGAAGTTAACTATAGCAATATCCTTCCTAAGAATTCAATCGGTAAGGAATGTTTTGATTCGTCTGATAGCTGGGAGTTATTTGAAGAATTAATATACATCTAACTTACTTATAAAACTATAAAATAACCATGATGTACTATTCATGAGCTTGAAACATGGCACTAATAGTGGTTTGGATTTTTTGGGGTATTATAAAGGTGATGATAAAGGATAAGTACCCTCTTTCAAGGATAGATGATTTGTTTGATCAGCTTCAGGGTGCTAAGTTTTCTCCAAGATTGATCTTCGATCCAGGTATCATCAGTTAAAGATTAGAGAGGTGGATATTCCTAAGACTGCCTTTCATACTCGATATGGGCATTTTGAGTTCCTGGTTATGTCTTTTGGGTTGACTAATGCCCCAGCGGCATTCATGGACTTGATGAATAAAGTCTTTTATCAATTTCTATATTTGTTCATCATTGTGTTTATAGATGATATTCTGGTATACTCTAAAAGTAAGGTGCATCATGCTGATCACCTTCACATTATGTTGCAAACCCTGAAAGATCAGTAGTTGTATGCCAAATTTTTGAAATGTAAATTTTTGTTGAATGTTATTACTTTTTTGGGTTATGTCATATCTAGTGAAGGGATTAAGGTGGACCCGCAAAATCTTGCAGTGGTTAAGAAATGGGCTAGATCCACGACTCCAACCGATATTCGAAGCTTCTTGGATTTATTCAGTTACTACAAAAGGTTTGTTGAGAGTTTTTCTACTATAGCTGCCTTATTGACTAAGTTAAATCAGAAGAAGGTAAATTTCTTATGGTCCAATGCTTGTGAAAGTAAAGGATAAGCTGACTTTGGATCCTCCATTGACTTTGCTCGAAGGTATTGATGGGTTAGTGGTTTATTGTGATATGTCCCATGTGGGGATTGGTTGCATTTTGATGCAGCATGGTAAAGTGGTAGCTTATGCCTCTAGACAGTTGAAGGTACATAAGAAGAATTATCCAACTCATGACTTGGAGTTAGTAGTTGTGGTGTTTATTTAAAAATTTGGTGTCACTATCTGTATGGAGTGCATGTGGATATCTTTTCAAATCATAAGATCATGCGGTAAAGAAGATGGCTTGAGCTGCTCAAGGATTACGACATGAGTCTTGACTACCATCCAGGTAAAGCAAATATGGTTGTTGATGCTCATAACAGGTTATCCATAGGGAGTCTAGCTCATGTGAATAAGGATAAGTGAATTAGTGAAAGATATTCACCATTTGGCTAACCTTGGAGTGCGTCTCTTAGACTCTAAGGATGGTGGGGTCATCTCTTGGTGTCGAGTTAAAAGAGAAGCAAGTGTTAGATCTTATCTTGATGCAAATTAAGGGTGATGTAGGTGAGCAGAAAGTGATGGCCTTTAAGGTTAGCGATGATGGTATCTTGTGGTACCAAAGGAGATTGTGCATTCCAGATATAGATGGATTGCAAGAGAGGATCTTGGATGAGGCTCATGAGTCATATTACGCTATTCATCCTGGTTTGATAAAAATGTATCATGACCTTAAGGAGATGGATTGGTGTAAGAATTAAAGTGGAATGTGGCTAGTTTTATGGCTAAATGCATGGTGTGTCGGGAAGTGAAAATTGAGCATTTGAGGCTCAGAGGATTATATTAAGAAATTGAGTTTCCTGTGTGGACATGGAAAATGATCAACATGGATTTCATTACCAGTCTTCCCCCATCTCGAAATCAGTTTGATTCAATTTGGGTTATCGTGGATAGAATGACAAAGTCTTCTCACAGTTTGCCAGTGAGGACTAATTTCTCAGCAGAGGATTATGTAAAGTTGTACCTCCAAAATATTGTAAAGTTTCATGGGGTACCTGTTTCTATCATCTCAAATTATGGTATATAGTTTTCATCGCACTTTTGGCGATCGTTTTAGAAAGTTTTGGGGACTAAAGTGAGTCTTAGTACTACTTTCCACCCACAGTCAGATGGGTAAGCAGAAAATACTATTTAGACATTAGAGGATATGTTCGAGCTTGCATGATTGACTATGGTGGTAGTTAGGTTGAGCATTTTCCTCTTATAAAGTTTGCGTATAATAACAGCTACCACTTTAACATTGGGATAGCTCTATTTGAGACCTTTTATAGTAGGAGGTCTATATCTCCTATTGGGTGGTTTGAGGTTGGTGAGGTGGATGTGTTTGGCTCGGATTTGGTTCACCAAGCAATGGAGAAAGTGAAGGTGATCCAAAATAGGCTTAAAGCTATGCAAAGTCCCCAAAAGCCCTATGCAGATGTGAGGCGTATAAAGTTAGAGTTTGAGTTTGGAGATAGGGTGTTCCTTAAGGCATTTCCTATGAAGAGAGAGATACGGTTTGAGAAGAAAGGGAAGCTCAGTCTCTGGTATATTGGTCCGTACTTGGTTTTGAGAAGGCTCGACAATATTGTGTATGAGTTAGAGTTTTCTTTTAGTTTGAGCTTCATTCACCCGGTGTTTCATGATTCTATGTTGAGGAAATATGTGGGTGATCCGTCATAAATTGTGTCTATCAAGGATATTGGTATTTGGATTCCCTGTCTTATGAGGAGGTCCCGATTGAAATTTTAGATCAGCAGATTCGTCGGTTAAGGACCAAGGATGTAGATTCAGTAAAGGTTCTATGAAGGAGCAACAACGTCAAAGAGGCTACTTAGGAAGTTGAAGAGGATATGAAGTCCAAGTATCCATTCCTGTTCCATGTTCCAGAAGATCATGCTTAAGATATAAGTTGTTCTAAGTATCTTTGTTTTGTCTTTGTTAAAGAAAAAAAATATATTCCTTGATAATCTATTTTTTGTCTTAAAGGTAAGATTAGAGATGTTTGGGGATTTATCATGCTAGACACTGCATTGTACCATTATTCGAGGATGAATGATCCAAGTGGAGGAGAATTGAAACACTCCAGATTTTGGCCTTTGGAAATTTCTTAAGCCTTGAGCTCACTGTCCTGTTATTGACTCATCACACAAGTCGTGTGGAGTGGGTATGGGTCAGGTGACCCTAATGGATGGTAGTTGGGATTTTGGTCTTGGTAATGACTTAGTGGTATGAGTTGTTAGGGGTGGTGACTAATCGTTAGGACGAACCTTAAATCAAATCAGTAACTTAGCAGATTGACTTGGCTCTAAGAGCTGTGAGGATAGGTTACGAGTAGTAAGGTTGAGTCATATATTGTCCAGTGTCTAATCCCTTGGGTTCTATATTGGATACAACTAGACCATACGAGTCGTATAGTCAGGTCATAAGTGGGATCATGAAGTTGTAAGGTGGACAATGTATGGGTATCTAACTCACTATCCAAGGTACGACTCAATGCTATGAGTCGTATGATATGGTGACGATTCAATGGGTTGACTCTAACCAAAGATGGATTTTTATGGTTTTCAAGTTGAGGGCATTCTGGATATTTTTCACTTTAAGTCCCTTTGATACCACGACTTAAAACATCCGTTGGGACTTCATTAACACATCATTCCCAATAAAGCACTCTCAAATCCTCTCTCAAAATCTTTGTTCAAGCAAAAACTAAGGTTTCATCAAGCTAATCAATTAGGGACTTTCAAGGGTGATTTCTCTCCATACTTCTTTGTGTCTGAGGCATATTATTCCTCACTCATTGTTATTTTTCTAAAAGCACATGTTTTTGATGTATGGATTTCATGGTATTATTATGGTTTTGAAATAAAGGTTGGGGTTTGGGTTGTTCATGATTAAATATGTTTCTCGTGGTTTAATTATGATTTTCCTTGCCTTAAATATGGTTTTGATCATGTGGGTTCATAGGTATGGTGGTTGAACTTGGTAATGGTAACTTTCTTTAAACTTGTGACTTTTGAAGTAATTATGACCCCAACCTTGTATTGTAAAATTATCTAGTAGTTATGAAAAAGGTGGGAATTTGAATTGGGGGTATAATAGAACCAATGTGTCTGATTTGACTTATTTCTTGAAATTTAATCCATGGTACAAATGGTTAAATGGTAAGACTGGTTTTGGAAACCTTGTAGGGTATAAAGGAATCCCCCAAGTGACTTTTAATAATGGAGTCTGTGGGGTATATGGGAATTCCCTAAGTGTTGGCTAATGACATTGCTTTCAAGCTATAGTCGGTATGACGATACCACTTATAATGCCTTAATAATTGACTCCTGAAATTGATGGTTTAGTTATGTGCTAATGTTTTTGAATTAGGCAATAGTGGGGGTTGTGATAGCTAGCCGTGAAGGTGTGAGTACAAAGGACGGACACTTGGAAATCATGTTTGCCGATATGAAGGTTGGTTTTGGTGACCTTATGCTTGTAGGGTACACGGGAATCCCCCAAGTCTATACTTGTGTATATGCATCATGGAGGCTAAAGGGTGCATAGGAATCTCTGGCCTTATGATATCTTCGGTTTATGCAGCTACACGCACTGGGGGCCATTTAGGGGGTTGCAATGAACCCATATAGTCCGTAAATAATTTTATGATGGTAAAGCTACACAATCCAGGTTAAGATTTTAAATGCATTCTAAACCTTATTCCCTATCCCGGCACGGTATATATGTATATATGTTATTGCATATGGTTATTTGATTTGGTTTTGAATGATGGCATTATTTTATATTTATCCCTGAGTTACATACTAGAGTTCACCCCACTAACCATCTTCAGGAACTGTATCCCCACGCGATGCAGGAATTGACCACACTACCATTCTAATTTCTCAGTGACTTGAATTCAGGGACAACTTTAAGTCATATTGAAGTGGTGAGCTTCCATACTACGAAAGACCCCATTTCATGCTATGGTCTTCTTTATGTCATTTTTATTTATTTAGTTTTGGTTTTTGAATCGGGAGCATGTCACGACTGTATATCCTTTGATTCTGGTTAGAGGCTTTGTTAGACTACTATGGGCATGATGGTGTCGGTATTAGTGTTAGCATTGGCATTGAGATTGGTGTCAGATGGTTAAATTATTGTGACTTTCGGTTTTGATTTTAGACTTATTATCATGTCTTTAATTTGAAGTTACCTTATCTTGTTATATGTTCAGGATTCATTCGACATGGGGTGTAGGACAGCTAATGGTTTGGGTATTGGGGTGGTCTCCGGTCTCAGTTAGACTTGAGATACTCGACACGACTGGGCCTTGGTTTGGATCATGTCCTCTTTTGGTGTATGATACGTTATTGCTTGCAGTATTCGTCAAACGGTCCACAATATTCATCATCGTTATCAGTACAAATATGCTTCAGCTTCTTCCCTGTTTCTCTTTCAACAGAAGTCTGAAACTGCTTAAATACACCCAACACTTGGTCTTTAGTCTTCAAGACATAGACCCAAAGTTTCCTTGTGCAATCATCAATAAAATTGATAAAATAAAGTGTACCAACCAAAGTCCTTGTTTTCATTGAACCACATAAATCTGAATGCACTAGCTCAAGCAATTTTGTCTTTCTTAAAGAACGATGAGACTTGAAAGAAACTCTATTTTATTTTTCAGTCAAGTAGTGCTCACATTTTTCTAATTTAGCATTTTCAAAATCTAACTGTAACTTCTTCTTGGCTAAGCCTTTCTCAATAATGTGGCTAAGCCTCTTACGCCAGAATATCCTTTTTTGACTTCCACCTACTAAAATATCGATCACTCTAATTTTTTCTTCACAAACTATTTTTATCACAGTCTGTGAAATACCTCACTGCTCTCTATATTATTTTTCTCTCTATTTTAGTGTGTTAAATCAATGAGCTGATGAGCTCTTTTATAGACAAAAACTATCCATGTTGATGTCATTAGTGACAACAATATACCACTAAAATCAAATCTTTTCTTGACTCTTCTCTAGCCAATAAATGTAAGTTTGATAAAAGTAAAGAATATGGGCATGCAATAATTTTGGACTTATATTTCCTGCATCATGAAGGATGGGGCTGGACTCCGCACCTTATTAGAAATATTGTGCTAACAGTTTTAACACTCTAGAATATGTGTATGAGAAAAAGACAAAAATGACCACTTGGTGAAAGCAATTCTCAGCCGAATTAGCCAAAGGAATTTTATTACCATTTTGTAGTCTTTTGTGATCTCCGCTAGAGAACATTTGAAAAGGCCCACTTACAAGCAAAATAAAAATACCTAAGAGATGATCCAAATACAACACTTCTACTATTCTTCTTTTTCTTTTTTTTAATTGTTTTTTCCTTTTTTTCTATGTTGCTTTTTATTTTTTAAACTTTTTAATTGCCACTATTTATAATAAAAAAATAAACTGCTCATTTTTTTCACTATATTTTTATTTTACAATATTTTTAAAAAAAAATTTCTGTACGACCTTTATAGAATAGCTCTTTTTTTTAAGAAAAAAAGTTTATTCTATTAGTTATGTCATATTGATATAATACATACATACATACATACATACATACATATATATATATATATATATATATATATGTGTGTGTGTGTGTGTGTGTGTGTATATATATAATACAATAAAATTGTGAAATATTTTTATACAATAATGATATAATTTCTATGCACAGCCTATAAATATACATATTCTATATAACAATGATACAATTTCTATACTCATCATATACAAAAATCATATTTTATACAATAATTACTCTATTTTTATATATATTTATACAATAATTATATTATTTTTATACACGTTCTATACAACCTTTAGCTGCAATTATTTTTTAAATACATATTTTATGTAACTACTATACAATTTTTATACATATTCTATAGAGTTTCTATACATATTTTATATAAGTACATATTATACACAACAATTATACAGTTTTTATATAATTATATTTATTTTAAAAAAAATTAAACTAGATTTTTTGCCCAAAAATGGCTAAAGTGAAATTAAGAAAATGAACTGTTTTAAAATAGGCCTGAAACAAAATCAAAAAACAAATGTATCTATAAGGACGAAATGACCCAAGAAGGAAAATGACCTTGAGATTGAATGGGACTCAGTGGCTGAAGAGAGCTTAGAATGATCATTAGTTGGAATTAATTTGGCTGACTGGCCATGTAACGTTCAATGGTTCAAACATTGGCCATTAATTTTGAAAATGGAATGCATTATGTTTCTATTTATTTGACTTGATTCAAAGTATAAAGATCAAATTAACTAATTTCAAGTATAAATTCAGATGTATAATTTTAATATTTTAAAATAAATTTACATATTTAGAAACAACATAAAAAGATATTAGTGTTCACTTTAATTAACAATTTAAAATATTGAGAAATTATTTGAAAAAATTATGGTCAAAGAAAATTCTTTTGTCTATTCTAACCAACAAGCTAACTTTAAAGGGTTGTTTGGTAGAGTGTATTAGGACAAATAATACATGTATTAAGTGTGATATAACTTAGAACTTTGTTTAGTAGGAATTTTGGGTCTATGTATAGATAATACATATATTAATTATAAGCCCTATTTGATATTATAATGTGTATAACAAATATCTACCAAAGCAATATATTAATAATACATAGACTATAATACATAAGATAAATATGAATAAAGATAAAAATATCCTCAAATTCCTTTGAATTTTTTTAAAATCCTTTTTATTTTTTTTTTCAAAGAAACAAACCTTTAATAAATGGATAAAAACAATGACTAACTAAGAGCTAGAAATTAATACTTCCTTGTGGGGCCTTAATTACTTTCAATCTGATAAAAGAAAAGTCGAACTTTACTTAGTACCATCTTTACTATATCAAATGTAAATCACTTCGAAACCAAATCATCTAATTGATGGGTTTAAATTGTCAGTATTTTGAAAAAGAGAAAATTATATTGGTATAAATTGTTATAGATGGGAGTACATTGTTTCTCTGAAACAAGAATAGAGAGAGAACAATATCACACATCAAACAACAATATTTACCGTTCTTTCTAAAAAAAAATGCAGAAGGATAGATGAGTGCTGGTGAAGATTTCATCGTCCATTTTATTTATTTTCTTGATTTTCATATTTTATAGTTATATTAGTATCATTTCGCTCGAATATAATTTATCAAGATAGAAAATTTACCTCTAAATAATTTAAGTGAGAATACTAAATTATTTTTATTTTTTATTTAAAGAATGAATAATAAAATTTACAAAGAAAATATATAAAGTTATAGAATGTGGAGGATAATTTTGAAAAAAATCATTATCTTTTAAAAATATAGCAATACATATTGTGTTTAATACATTAAACCAAACACTACTAATTTCAGAACTACTAATTCCAGCATTAATAATACACCATATTCAATACTATTTTTATACACGATAACAAACGACCTCTAACTAATTCCCTAACTTTTACAGTTAAGTTAGCCAACTGAGAGCCACCGCCCATCTGAAGCTTGTAATGATTCTTCAGGTTATTTCTCGTGATTTCGCTTATTTTCATTGTTAGAGCTTTTCCATGGTTGTCCCAAGTCATTTATGATTTGCTGGAACTGATAGTTCGATTACTGAGCAGTCCGTTTGGTATTTAAAACCATTTCCTTGTTTAGAAGTCTTCACAGGTTCCAAAAGGCCATCGAGCAAAAGCTTCAATAAAACGATATCGGATGTGAATTCTGACTGCGCCAGCAGCTTCAGAATATCGTTTTAGGTATGGTAGATCTTTAGTTTGGGTTCCCTACACCCGAACTCATTTCGAACTGTTGGTCAAAAAGTTGATGAATTAAAAATTCAGGTGTGGGCCCATATTTGATCAAAACAACCTCGGATGAAAAATCTGACTTCACCAATGCGTCCAAAATATTGAAATCAGTGTGCTTGCATATTTTATTTGCTCCTATTAGACTCCGGATGCATCCCGTGGCATTGATCGAAACATGGAATCAAATATCAAGTTTCAGTTGTCTTTTAGTGCAGCAAGTACCATGATCGCGGAGGCCTATCTATCTAAGGGCCTGAGAAGGGTCATTTAAATACCTATTTTGACCTTGAATTGTCCATTTCTCCATTGCCTTGAGCTTCATAAACCCTAATAGAGTGTGTAGTCCTTAAATTGAGTCTTGGGTGTTGATTAGGAGCTTGAATAACTTGCGTAATTGTGATTAACATTGAATCTAAGGTATGAATCCTTTATTTTTTGTGTTGAATTCTTAATTGTTTAACCCAAAATCCCTAATGGTATAAGTCTTGATTTTTAGCCCAAATATGATTGATTTGCACCAATTTCTTGAGAGTTACAACTTGCTAATTGTATTTGAAAAATAGATTGGTCTCAAAAACTCATTTTCCGTATATGGGACCCACTTGAGGATTTTTGATGTCATTTTGGACCCAAAGCAGAATGGTGCAATATGGGTGTTGATATTCTCATCATAATGCATAGATTATGTTTTTGCTAGTTTGGCTCTTAAAGAAGCTTCGAGGAAAGAATATGCGAAGATTGTTGGTTCGTGAGCTATATTTGAATTCGAGGTAGGTTAGGCTTACTTTTGTTAGATTGAGCTTTATTATAGTATGACTTTGATATCTTGATAAGATTGGATGGGTTTAATTAGATGTTCAAATTGTAGATAGTAATGTTGGGATTAGTTGAACCACTTAGTCTATTAAACTCTTAAAGTGTGGCACTTGACTTACAGTCTAAAACCTCGGTTAGTTGGACTTGTTATCTCATGAATAGCATGGGAATGCTCTAGTTTCTCTAGTTAGACGGAAGTGACTTGTTTACTCATCTTAAGAGTAAGTTGACCTAGATATGCATAGTTGTGAAATTGGCCTTAGATGCTTTAGATGACTTAAGAGTAATACTTGAGAAAGAATTGTCCTATAGAATTAGTGTTGTTTCATAAACCTTTAAGACATGATCTAGACGACTTAGCCTATGGCTATGCTATCACTTAACTTATTGGATAGTTTACTATATGAGCCTTGAATTATGTCATTACTCATATTATGTTCAAGCCAAGCGACTAAACTTATGTTTGTGTCGAAGAATCCCTTTCGTGCTAGTATTATGAATCATGCCTATTAAGAGAAATTCTAGAAAGTATAATCATGGCTTGTAATTGACATGCTAATAACCATGTCAAAAATGGTAATGTGTTGAGTGTTCATACCATATCGATATATATATGTTCATCCACTAACTATTATAATGCATTGATAATGAAAGGTGAGGTACCATGATATGTCCTTCCTTGCTTCTCTTACATTATATTGTTTGTGCGGCTTGTACTTGAAAATGATTCAGCTACATATATATATATATATATATTGATGTCATGATGAACATTGATGATATTAGGATGCCCAGTACATCCAGAGGATATATTGATGATACTATGATGTATTGTTCATCCGAAGTATATATTAATGATGTTATGATGCCCGGTACATCTGGAGGATACATTGATGATATTATGATGTTCGGTACATCCGGAGGATATATAGATGATGTTATGATGTCCGGTAAGTCTGGAGGATACATTGATGATATTATGATGCCCGATAAGTCCGATGGATATATTGATGATATTATGATGCCCGGTAAGTCTGGATGATATATTGATGATATTATGATGCCCGATATATTTGGAGAATATATTGATGATACGATGATGCTTGGTATATCGAAAGAAATACATTGATGTTATGCTATCTAGCTATCGATTATATATTGATGATATTATGATGCCCGGTATATTTGGAGAATATATTGATGATACGATAATGCTTAGTATATCCAAAGAAATACATTGATGTTATGCTAGATAGATAGACAGATGGACAGATGGACAAATGGACAGATGGACAGATGGACAGATGGACAAATGGACAGATGGATAGGTGGATAGCTGGATAGGTGGATAGGTGGATAGGTGGATAGGTGGATATGTGGATATGTAGATATGTGGATATCTAGATATGTGGATAGGTGGATAGGTGGTTAGGTGGATAGGTAGCTAGGTAGCTAGGTAGATAGGTAGATAGGTAAATAGGTAGATAGGCAGATTAGTATATAGGTAGATGGATGGTAGATGGATGGATGGATGGATGCATGCATGGATGGATAAAAGGGGGTGGATGGATGGATAGATGGATGGATGGGGATGGATCATTGGATCACTGGATCGCTGGATGGCTGGACGGCTGGATGGATGGATGGATGGATGGCTGGATGGCTGGATGACTGGATGGATGGATGGATGGATGGTTGGATGGCTTGATGGCTGGATGGCTGGATGGTTGGATGGCTGGCAGGATGGCTGGCTAGATGGATAGCTGGATGGACGGATGGCTTGCTGGATGGCTGGATAGTTGGATGGCTGGATGGCTGGATGGATAGATGGATATATGGATCGATCGATCGATGG
>NC_061112.1:100570271-100626311 GCF_002878395.1 Capsicum annuum
ATGGATGGCTGGCTAGATGGATGGATGGATAGATGGCTGGATGGCTGGATGGCTGGATAGATGGATGGATAGATAGAAAGATAGATGGATAGATGGGGGGAGGGAGGGAGGGAGGAACGGACGAACGGACGAACAATAGGACGGACGGACAGACGAATGGACAGACAGATGGATGGACGAACAGACAAATATACGGACAGACAGACGGATGGACGAAAAGACGGATGGATGGACAGACCGACAAAAAGATAGACATATGACAGATAGACAGACAGAAAGACAGACAAACAAACAGACAGAGAGATAGACAGACAGAAAGACAGACAGGTAGATAGATAGACAGGTAGACAGGTAGGCAGATAGATAGGTAGGTGGACAGATAGACAGGTAGACAGATAGACAGGTAGACAGGTAGATAGGTAGACAGATAGATAGATAGACAGATAGACAGATAGATAGAGAGAGATAGACAGACAGATAGAGAGACAAATAGACAGACAGATATATAGATAGACAGACAGATATATAAATAGACAGACAGACAGATATATAGATAGATAGACCGATAGATAGATAGATAGATAGATAGGTGTATTTAATGATATGCAATCTTTTCCTATATGATGATTCGTACGCTAATGATAACTAGAAATAAGCTTTGGTCAAATAGCGTCTATGGATTAGTAGTGCATCTTGACTAGATGTGGATGTTGGTTATTTAGTGAATAATAGTTAGTGCTACCTCACGAAGAGGTTTATGTAAAGAATCGGTTAGGCTATCATTGGAGATCCTATAAGGACTAGTGAATTAGTAGTTTAATAATAATAAATGTTGGTTGATTAATAATGAGTAGATATAGTGTATTAATATCATAGATATCTAAATGGCTATATAATTAAGGTTATGAATACTTGAGTATATATTATTCCACTTATGAAAATTGATGATTATTATGAATCTCGGTAAATGACCGTGGATGTGAAATGTGGTAAACCTTGGATAATGAGAAGTTGGCTACATGTTTATATACTTGATGATTTGATGTTCTCTCTGGTGGTATGGGATATCGTGATGAGTTCTTTATATATTGTTCTTTTGGGTGCACTCCCTGGTGGTATGAGACGTTATAGTGAGTTATTTTACTTTATGCTCTAATGGATGTATTTACGTTGAACTTGGTATTTATGCAATTGAAATTGTATTAGTGTTGCTTTATGCTTCCTGGTCGATTACCTATTTATTTATGAAGGTATTCGTACGTATTGATATAAGATGTCGTATTATTGTTCTAGTTGATTATTTATTCTATACAATGATGATGAAGATGATTCAGGCTTGATTTTGTACCTTGACTTAAAGATTTTGTCTTGCTTTATATCATCTTTATATCATAATTTAGCTCAGTCGACCGATCATGCCTACTGATTTCCCATTATTTTGGTACTCATAATGCACTTCTATACCTTTTTGGTGTAGACTCGAGTACTAGTTATTGTCACTGAGTTGAGATCATGTAGTGTTGATCTTCTAGAGACAGGGTGAGCTCTTGGAGTTTTGAGTCGCCCATTTTTCTCTATCCTTATTTAATTTTTTATATTCGAGACAGAATTGTTGACTATTATAGACTTATAAGTTGTATTTCCTATTATCAAACTTATATGCTCTTATACTGATATTGTCATGTCATGGGATTAGTATCCATATTTGATTGTCTTTTGTACAACATTATTGTTTGTTATTGTGTTCATCTATTTTGGCCCTTTTCAGGCATTTCTACCAAAGTAACCCATTGAATTAGCTTCATCGGTACTGTTGGTACTAGAGAAGGTGTTTAATAAAGTCCTGTAGATCGAAATATTGACATTCATTTCCTATATTCGGGAGGATATGGGACATTCTTAGGAGTGCTTCAATTCGTGCTAAGAGTCTAAGTTGGTTTGTAGAAATTTCCTTGACTTTACCCTTTTGCAGATGCCCAGGACATGTGCTACAGCTATCTATGATGAGGGTCCCGAGACTGAGCCCAGGGATCCTACTCTTGTTCGAGAACTGCCTCATGATGTGTCCCCAATTAGGGATCAGGATGGGCTGCCACCCCCATATCCCATTCCCGCATCTGAGCTATAGGTTCCACTGCCACAGTTAGTGGCGAACTAGCGACCAGCGCAGGCTCCACCAAGTTTTGTTCATTCTTCTTTTCTTAGAGATGCCTTAGTTCAACTGTTGGGTATTATTAATGGTACGCAGACTACTGGAGAATGAAGGCAGCCTGCAGCTACAGCTCTTAGAGTTGAGGTTTCTCCTATGCCGGCAGTTGTTCAGCTGATGGTCGCTTAGCCAGTTGTAACCCAGCCTGCTATGTCTATCGAGGAGCAGAAGATGTTGGGTAGGTTTTTTAAGTTAACTCCACCTAGGTTTTCTAGTTCTTTTGGAGATGATGCATTTGAGTTTCTTACTGGTTGTGAGGATATGCTCCATGGGTTAGGCCCTATTGAGACTCGTGGTGTGGATTACACTATATTTTAGTTGGATTTTTTCGATCGACACTAGTGGAGATGTTTTATGAGTTCTAGGCTAGTTAGATCTTCTCCCCTATCATGGACTCAATTGATAACGCTCAACTTACATGTCAATTTAGTGCAAGGCGGTCGTCGTCAATATATTTACCCAACTTTGGAGTTGGGGTCGAATCCACAAGGAACAATGTAAGTGGCGATTAAATCAATTTAAAACTATAGCTACATATCAAATTTAAACGAATGATGCGAAAAGATAAAGTGGGGCTTTTTAATGATTAGCCAATAATTGTTGGTCACTCTAGTTTCAGTGTTTATAAATCAAGAGCTTATGAAATAACCAGAATTATGTTCACTAGGGTTTTCGTTGCATGACAGATGCTAGAAGTGGTTCAAGATTCTAACGGTGGGTAGGATAACAAGCTATCTTTATCGATGTTATGCTTAAATTTCTCTCGACCTACTTGAACGTTTAATTCCCTAATCCTCTCAGACTTAGAGGATTTCTATTTACTGCCCAGATTTTACCTTAGGTTAACCAACCTTGTTACAACGCTGATTATTAAACGAAGTATTTCTGAGTCCCTGTTGATAATTCACTTCCTACTATATTTGATTTTTTCCTCAAGAAAATCAAATCAGGTGTGTCTACCATTTGCAACCAACAGACGTTAATTAAAACTTCAGAATTATCAAGAAATCCTACCACCTTTTGAATCTTGAATACTTAGCACCTCATCAAGGCCTAACCCTAGATCCCATAACTCAGGTAAATGGAGGTTAGCCACCCATGATGCAATGAACAAAACACATAATTAAATTCATGATTTGAAAGATAAACTTATAGAGATGAATAATAACTAGTGAATCGCAATTAGATCATAAAGGAAAAATCCCAAATACTGATAATAATCTCTCCAAAGTATTTGCTTTTTCAAACTAGAAAACTAGAGAGAGAAAATATCAAAATACGTCTCTTAAAACTCAAGTGCCAACCCCCTAAAAAAAACTTGAACAATGTTTTTTATAGTTAATCCTAAATAAGGAAATAAAATCACAATGTTCAGAAAATCCTTTGAAATAGGTGACAGCATTTGTGACGGCGTGTCAGGGTCCTGAAGACTTATCAGGAATGTCGTCAGGCCCTCCAGCATTCTTGGCATCTTCTGCTTTAACTGACGACAAAGCTTGATGACTTATCAGATATGTGACGACATATCAGAAATATCATCACTTCTTCTTTCAAATTTGATTATCTGCCTACACTTGATGGAAACTCTGACGCCTTATCACAATTGTGACGACATGTCAGAAATGTCATCACAGTTTTACTTTAATCCTTCTAATACTGCAACACCTGACATGATTTCTGATAACTTATCACAGGGCTGACGACTTATCAGGAATGTCGTCATCCACACTTCTAGTTCTTTTGCATTAGTTTTTAGCTCTTTTGCTTCCATTTCCTTAAATTTCCTTTGCATCATGACTTTTACTGCAATATCAAAGTAAAATAATTAAAAACGATAAAAGTTGCTTAAGATTTTCCAATTATTCTCAGTTAAAAGCCTTAAATGTGTTAGCGTCTGCTCACACATCATCAGTTCTTCGAGATATTCTTGGAGAAGTATATGTCGTACAGCCTTAGAGATCGACTAAGGGATTAATTTACAATATTGGAAAAGGATTTTATGACAATCATTCTCATTTCCATGAGCTATCCAGGCATGCAACTTCTATTTTGAATACTGAGTATAAGACAGTTTGCTTCTTTGTGAGAGGACTGAGACTCCCTATTCGGATGGTTACTCAGAGTCTAGTTATTGCGGGTAGGACCTTTGTTGAGGTTTAAGATCATGCTAGAGTTATGAAGGACATGCATTGTGAGGGTCATGATAAGAGGATCAAGTATCGGGGCAGATTTAGTGGAAGCTATAGTAGTTCCTAATTCAAAGGCGGTAGTCCTCATTGTGGGCATCTTTCACATCCATTATTCAACTACAAAATTAGACTAGTCGACTAGTTCAGGCAGCTTTTCAGACTACTGATGGCGTTCAGTTTGTTACTACTGGTCACCATGGTAAGGGCGGTGATCAGTCCTTGAAAGGTTCGTCTACAGGTTGTGCTATACATGGTGGTTACACCAATTTGGCCAGATCTGTGATTTTTAGTTGGGCTCGTGACTTTTGTTTTACTTGTAGGTTTCCTGGTCATTCTTTGCAGGATTGCCTTAGTCATGGGGAAATGGTTGTTTAAGCCCAAGGTGCTACTCTTATTAGGGCAGTTTATCCCTCAGGTAGAGGTGGTTCATAAGGTTGTAGGGTGGTTACCATGGTGCTCGAGGTAGTACTCAGGAAAGCACGATAGAAGGTTGGTCAGGTTCCCATCCAGGTAGCAGGCGTGGTCAGTTATATTTAGTACTTGCTAGACCTGAGGCTGAGACTTTAGATGTTGTAGTTATAGGAATAATTTTGGTGTGCTGCGAGTTGGATCTTGCTTTATTTGATCCAAGTTCTACTTATTCTTATATATTTTCTTATTATTCACCACGGTTGGACAGGACTAGTGATTTATTATCTATGTCATTGTGCGTATCTACTCCCGGGGGTGATTCTTGAGTAGTGGATTGAGTATTCAGATCATGTGCTGTGACAGTTAGTGATGTTGATACTTATGCTGATCTTATTATTCTGGATATGATGGATTTTGATGTGATTCTAAGCATGTCCTAATTATTCCACTATCATGCAATCATGGATTATTTTGTCAAGACCATTACCTTAGCTATGCCCCGTGTACCCCCAGTCGTCTGGAAGGGAGCAGTTAGCCACAAACCAATGGAGATTATTTCTTATGTTTGTTCTAGGAGACTTCTATCAAGGGGTTGTAAGTCTTTTCTCGCTTATACATGTGATACTCGTGTAGAGAGTCCGTCGCTTGACTTTGTTCCTATTGCTTGTGAGTTTCCTCATTTGTTCCTTACTAACCTACCTGGTATTCCCTCTAATTATGAGATTGAGTTTTTTGTTGATCTTGAGCCTGGCACCCAACCTATTTTTATAGAGCCTTGTTGTATGGATCCTACTGAGCTAAAGGAGTTGAATTCTTAGCTTCAAGAGCTTCTTGGTAAGGGTTTTATTAGATTAAGTGTGTCCCCGTGGGGAGATCATGTATTGTTTATGAAAAATAAATATGGCTCTATGTGTATGTGTATCTATTATAGGAAACTTAAAAAGGTGACGATGAAGAACGATTATCCTACGCCTCGCATTGATGATTTGTTCGACCAGTTTCAGGATGCAACCGTGTTTTCTAAGATTGATTTGAGGTTCGATCATCATTAGCTAAGGATTTGGGCAGGGGATATCCCGAAGACAGCTTCTAGGACCCGTTTTAGTCATTATGAGTTCTTGTTGATGTCTTTTGGGTTGACTAATGCCCCAACCGTGTTCATGGATTTGATGAACCATGTGTTCAAACCCTACCTTGACACTTCCATCATTATGTTCATTGATGACATTCTTGCGTATTCAAGGAGTAGTAAGTAGCATGCACAACATTTGAGGATAGTGATCTAGACCTTGAGAGATCATGTGCTTGTTCTAGAGTTCTCTAAGTATTAGTTTTTCCTTGAGTTAGTGTCATTCCTTGGACATGTGGTATCTAGATCCGGTATCATGGTTGACTCATCTAAGATTACAGTGATTGATGATTGAGTTAGGCCAATATCTCCGACGGAGGTTCGCAGTTTTATTGGTTTGGCTAGTTATTATAGGCGTTTGGTTGAGAGATTTGCTACTATTTCAGCCCCTATGACTAGATTTACTCAGAAGGATGTTTCTTTCCGATGGTTCGAGGTTTGTAAGTTGAGCTTTAGAAAGCTCAAGGATTATCTTACTTCCGCTCTAGTGTTAGCTCTTCCTATTGAGGGTGAGGTATTCACCGTGTATTGTGATGCTTCGGATGTTGGTCTTGGTTGTGTTTTGATGCAGCAAGTTTGTGCATTGCTTATTCTTCTAGACAACTTAAAGTGCATAAGCGTAACTACCCCACTCATGATTTGAGTTGGCAGTGGTAGTTTTCGCTCTCAAGATTTGGAGGCATTATTTGTATGATGTGCATTGTAAGATTTTCACCGATCATCGCAGCCTTCAGCATCTTATGACCAAGTGAGAGCTTAATGCTCATTGGCGTAGATGGATGGAGTATCTAAAGGACTTAAATTTCCATTTTGTATCATCCGGGTAAGGCAAATATTATCGTCAATGCCTTAAGTTGCAAGGTAATGAGTATGAGTAGCTTGGCATGCATATCAGTTTTTCATAGGCCTATGCCACGGGACTTTCATTCCTTAGCCAATTTGATGGTTTGCTTGGATATTTTGGATCCTGTGAGGATTTTGGCCTATGTGGAGGAGAGGTCATCCCTATTTGAGCATATTCATGATCGTCAGTATAAGGACAACAAATTGTGTTTTCTCCATGATCAAGTGGCGTGTGGTAAGTCTAGGAGGCACACTATTAATTGCAAGGGTATTTTGAGATTCTAGGGTCGTATTTTTGTTCCCTGGCTTGATCATTTGATTCAGCCTATTCTTTATGAGGCTCACAACTCTAGATATTTTATTCATCTTGGTATAGCTAAGATGTATAGGGATTTGAGCAGCATTACTAGTGGGACAGTATGAAGAGAGATATGGCAAAGTTTGTGGCTTATTGCCTATGTTGTAAGCAGGTTAAGGACGAGCATTAACATCCAGGTGGATTGACTCAGAGATTTCTTTAACGAATTACTATAGACTTCATTAGTGGTTTGCCTCGTACTTCTTGTGATCTTGATGGTTTTTGGTTTATTATGGATCATTTGACCAAGTCTATGCATTTCATTCCTATTCAGATGACCTTCAGTGATGAGAGATTAGCCCAAATTTTTGTTTGGGAGATAGTTAGCTTGCATGGGCTACCCATTTCTATCATATCAAATTGTGGTTCTGTATTTACATCATGATTTTTAAGAGCATTCTAGGAGTTGGGTAATCGGGTGGATTTGAGTACAACCTTTCATCTGGATAGTCATTTTGAGCGGACTATTCAAGTGCTTGAGAATATGCTCCGAGCCTGTGTTATGGATTTCAGAGGACAGTGGGATCAACACTTAGCATTGGCAGAGTTTGCCTACAACAACAGTTATTATTCGAATATTGAGATGGTATCTTATGAGGTTTTGTATGGCATGATATGTTGTTCTCTGGTAGGATGGTGTGATACTTCCAAGGTGATACCTCGTGGTACAGATTTTCTTCAGGACTCATTGTATAGAGTCAGGGTGATTCAGGATAGGCTTTGAGCAGCCCAGAGTAGGCAGAAGGCCTATGCTAATCATAGGCTCCGCGCCCTGACATTTGGAGTTGGTGATCGTGTGTTACTTTATGTTTCGCCCATGAGGGGTGTCATGAGGTTCCATGTCATGACCCGAACCAGGGCCCTAGCCGTGACGGACATCCTGAACCATGAAGGCCCGAGATCCATTCTTACTTGTAATCATATACAACACTCATATATATATATATAGGAAATGTAGAAATAAAATCTACTACGGAAACATGGTCATAATCTAAATTTAGTTTAAAAATGAGGAATAAAATCCAATATGAACTAAACACTGTCTGAAAACCGTCTGTGAAATCTCTACTACATGATCAAATAACAACTGTCTGAAAACTAGGACAAGGCCACCAGTAGACCAAAGCTATAATAAATAATAACTGTCTAAAAGAAACTAGGCCTTCTGAAATATAGAAGGCTCACCAACTGGTACTCTTCACTCCTGTCTGATGAAAACTACTACTTATCAGGACTCCTAGACTGTGCCTCAGAACCTGGAGGGAAGGGGGGTCAATACAGATGTATTGGTATGCAAAGTAATCCAAAATAAATCTTGTATATAAATAAAATAGTTGGAGAGCAATTTGTCAAAATATCATGCATGAAATAGTTCTAAAATACATAGGCACTTTTTAAAAATCATAAATCATTCTTGTCAATGCAATATCTGATCTTTGTATTACTTCTGAGCTAGGTGACACTCCCCTACAATTCTGATATTCCACGGGCGGTATGGAATCTGCCCTTGACTCAGCAGAGAAGCCTCCAACCCAAGTATGCCGCAAGGGTTGGAGTTTCTGATTCTGATACGCCACACGGCACTAGGCCAGTGTAATATAATATACCCGGATCGACAAATCGCGGTTTCGGACAACGAGTTATATGAACTCGTGCCTTCTTCGGGAAATCACCTAACATCTCTTTATGCCCAATTTTATCTTCTGAATCATGCATTATTATAGTTTCAACATCTAAAAATTCTGACTTCAAACATGCATTCTATTTTGTTCTGAATTACCATGGCATAATCTGAATTGGTGTCACTTTCAAGATGCATTTCAAAAAATTTCATATTATACGAAAGATGGAAAAAATCGTACAAGAGAGGAATTCTTTATTATTCATGCTCTCAATTGAATATTCATCCTTAAACACCTGCTTACATATATATATAAAATTTTGAATCAATTTGGGGAAGGCCTAAAGACCAAAACAATATCATTAACATTCATAATGCATAATAAAACCATGAATTTCAAAACCCTTTTTCTAAATTCATGCTTGATAGATATTTAAATCATACTTGAATAGTTCAACAAGCCTATGTAGTTTTAGGATAAACCCCATGTACCTTAAATTATAAGATCTAAAAGAAAGAACCCGGATCTAGATAGATGAAATCCAAATCTTGATCCATTTCTTGAGTATCTTTACTTAGGAAGATGAATTCTTGATATATGGAAGGTAAAGAAACTTGAATCTTGATTTGTTTCTTGGAGATCTTGAACTTAAGGATTGATTTTCTTGATTTCTTGATCTTGGAGGAAACCCTAGTTTCCATCTTGTTCTAGAGAGTAAAGAGGATTGAGATGTTGTAAAACTGATAATATATGGATTATAATGCTTAGGGTTCAATTTATATTCATGGAGAAGGTTTTTGGAGTGAGGGAAATACCAAAATACCCCTACGAAATCACTTTCCAGTTGTTGAAATTTTCAGCTGACGACCAAGGCCGATAAGCCGTCAGATCTGTGATAGCCCGTCAGCCCAGGTCGTCACCTAAGAGATGAGATTTATAAGTTTCTACCTAAGGTTGACGACATATTCTGATAAGTTATTAGATTTGTGACAAGCCGTTAGAATTATCGTCACTCAGTTGCCACGCTGATATTTTAGAGTAAAACAGGCATAACTCTTTGTTCTGATATCAAATTTTGGAAAAATTGGTGGCGTTGGAAAGAGGACTCAAAGAAATTTCATTTAATATATAGTAGACCACCCAGTTCGTCCTATACAAGGAGTTATGGTCGATTGAAGTTGACCCAAGTTTCAACGCTCACTCAAACTCGAACGATAGGAAAGCTTTTAACTCATGCTTGAGTTTGGGGACCTCTATAATCTCAATTTATGATCAAATCAGTTCCCACATTACATAATTGATTAACATATCAAATTTTCATAGGATTTATGGCTTTTGAATCATCTACACATAGAAATAATAATTTTTATTCTAGCCCAAAATGCGGGGTGTTACATTCGAAAAGAAGGTAAGCTCAGACCTCAATATATTGATCCTTTTAAGATTCTCTACGTAGTTGGCTAGGTGGCCTATGAGTTAGCCTTGCCTCTAAATTTCACTATTGTTCATCCGATGTTCCATGTCTCTATGTTGTGGAAGTATATTCCTGTATATTTTTAATCCGACTCATATTCTTAGGTAGGACTCAGTCCTGTTAGATGAGCAGTTGACCTTTGAGGAGGAGCCCATGCTTATTTTGGCTAGGGATGTGAGACAGTTGCGTACTAGAGAGATTTCTGTAGTTAAGGTTCAGTGGAAACACAGCCTAGTGAAGGAGGCCACTTGGGAGATCGAGAGTGAGATACAGGCCTAGTATCCTCACTTGTTTGAGACTTCAGGTATTTTCTCCATATTTAACTTTTGGGGACGAAATTTCCTTCGTAGTGGATGTTGTAATGCCCTTCAGGTTATTTTTTGTGATTCCATTTATTTCTTATGTTAGATATTTTCCATAGTTATCCCAAAATTATTTATGACTTTCTGTACTGATAGTTTGGTTACCGAGCAGTCTGTTTGGTATTTAGAACTGTTTCCCTATTTATAAGTCTTCGTTGATTCTAAATGGCCATTGAGCAAAAACTTCAGTAAATGATATCAAATGCAAATTCTAACTGCGCAAACAGCTTTGAAATATCCTTTTTAGATTGGGTAGACCATTAGTTTGGGTCCTGCAACACCCGAACTTATTTTGACCTATTGATCGAAAAGTTGGTAAATAAGAAATTTAGGTGTAGGGCCCATATTTGATCAAAATAATCTCAGATAGAAAATACAACTTTTCCAATGTGTTCGGAATGTTGAAATCAGTGTGGTTTCATATTTCATTTGCTCATATTGGACTCCGAATGCATCCCGTGGCATTGGATGATACTTGGAATCTAATTAAAAGTTTCATTTATCTTTTAGTGCTGCAAGTACCGCGATCGCAGAGGCCCTATCACAATTATAATACCATAATTTTGACTACCGTGTGTATGTAATCGCCTTATCTGAGGGCCTGGAAAGGGTTATTTGAATACCCATTTTGGCCGAGAATTATCCATTTCTCCATTGCCTTGAGCTCCATAAACCTTAATAAAGTGTGTAGTCCTTAAATTGAGTCTTGGGTATTGATTGTGAAGCTTAAATAACTTATTCAATCGTGATTAACATTGAATTTAAGGTATGAATTCTTTATTTTTAGTGTTGAATTCTTAATTGTTTGACCCAAAATACCTAATGGCTTGAGGCTTGATTTTTAGCCCAAATATGACTGATTTGTATCAATTTCTTGAGGGTTACAACTCTCTAATAGTATTTGAATAATGAGTTGGTCTCGAAAACTTGTTTTCCATTTATGTGACCCACTTGGGGGTTTTTGGTGTCGGTTTGAACCCGAAGCACAATGGTGCAATATGGGTGTTGATACTCTCGTAATAATGCATAAATTATGTTTTTGCTAGTTTGGCTCCTTGAAGAATCTTTGATGAAAGGGAAAGCGAAGATTGTTGGTTCGTGAGCTATATTTAAATTTAAGGTAGTTTAGGCTTACTTTTGTTAGATTGAGCTTTATTATAGTATGACTTTGATATCTTGATAATATTGGGTGAGGTTTTAGATGTTGAAAAGTATGTGGTAATGTTGGGATTAGTTGAACCACTTAGGCTATTGAACTCATAAATGTGGTACTTGACTTATAGTCTAAAACCTCGTGTAGTTGGACTTGTTATTTCATGAATAGCATGGGAATGCTCTAGTTAGACGGAAGTGACCTGTTCACTTATCTTAAGAGTAAGTTGACCTAGATATTCATAGTTATGAAATTGGCCTTAGATGCTTTAGATGACTTAAGAGTAATACTTGAGGAAGAATTATCCTATAGAACTAGTGTGGTTTGATAAACCTTTAAGACATGATCTAGACGACTTAGCCTAGTTCCTGGTAGAAGTTAGACTTAAAGAGATAATTTGAAATATTAGAAGCGAAACTTGACCCGCCTTAAACTTGAACTATGTAGCTTCATTAGTGACTTAGATATTTGTTAAACACCTAGAATATGCTTGGGTTATATTATGTCTAAGCTAAATAAATGATTTATTCATGATGTTGATTTTGGAAATGATGTGCATACTTGATTGTTATCTTATTATCATTACTCGGATAGCATTGGAAAGTCTTGTAAATTGAACATATGACTATGCTATCACTTAACTTATTGGCTAGTTTACTATGTAAGCCTTGGATTATGTCATTACTCATATTATGTTCAAGCCTAGTGACTAAACTTATGTTTGTGTTGAAGAATTCCTTTCGTGCTAGTATTCTGAATCATGCCTATTAAGAGAGATTCTAGAAAGTATAATCATGGCTTGTAATTGACATGCTAATATCTATGTCAAATCTGGTAATGTGTTGAGTGTTCATACCATATGGATATATATGTTCATGCACTTACTATTATAATGCATCGATAATGAATGGTGAGGTACCATGGTATAGCCTTTCTTACTTCTCTTTCACTCTATTGTTTGTGGGGCTTGTACTTGCGAATGATTCGGCGACACACACAGACACACACATATATATATCTCATGATGTCTGGTACATCCGAAGAATACATTGATAATTTATGATGCCAGGTACATCTGAAGGGTATATTGATGATGTTATCATGCCTCAATAAGTCTGAAGGATACATTGATGATATTATGATACCCGGTACATCCGGAGGATAAACTGATGATGTTATGATGTCCGGTAAGTCCTAAGGATACATTGATAATATTATGATGTCCGATAAGTCCGGAGAATATATTGATGATATTAGATATTCGGTAAGTTCGGATGATATATTGACGATATTATGATGCCCGGTGGATTCAAAAAATATATTGATCATAGATGATGTTTGGTACATCTGGAGTAATACATTGATGTTATGATGATGCCCAATAAATTTGAAGAAATATATTGATGAAATGATGATACCCAATAAGCTCGGAGGATATGTTGATGGTATGATGATGTCTGGTAAGTTTGGAGAATATATATTGATATTATGTTCGGAGGATATTGTTTATGTGTGATTCTTCCTTTATATGATTACATCCGTATGTGTTTTGAAGGTATGATGTTATCCTTGGGATGTCAGTCATAATTCTTTGATACTAATCACTTGTTAAGTGGTGTAATTCTTGCTAGTGACGAATAGTGAGTAGAAGTAGAATATGCCGAATAAAGAGTTAAGACTAATTGGTAAGTGCAATCTTGTGTAGAAATAAGAATTCACCTAGTGAATATATTTGGCTTGGATAAACAAATTAATTAAGAAATATTGCCTTGTTAAAAGAATTGTATGGTAACTAGTTGACTACTAAATGACTATTTCACTTGATGACTAGAAGTCTAGATTACTAGTTAAGGAACCTTGTTAGTTGAAATGTGATAACTAGAAATTGTGGCTCTTATGTGGTCAATGGTGATAATAAGTTAGCATATGTTGATGATTAGTGATATTAATGCATAAAGTATAAGGTTGTTTGGTTGTTAAATGAGGATTGTAGATTTATGATGCTAGATAGTAAGAGGCGTTGGTTGATAGATAGATAGATAGATAGATAGATAGATAGATAGATAGATAGATAGATAGATAGGTGCATTTAATGATATGTAACCTTTTCCTATATGATGACTAGTGCGCCTATGATAACTTGAAATAAGCTTTGGTCAAATGGCATCTATTGGTTAGTAGTGCATCTTGACTAGATGTGGATGTTGGCTATTTAGTGAATAATAGTTAGTGTTAACTTGCAAATGAGGTTTATGTAAAGAATCGGTTAGGCTATAATTGGAGATCCTATAAGGACTAGTGAATTAGTAGTTTAATAATAATAAGAGTTGGTTGATTAATAATATGTAGATTGAGTGTATTGATATCATAGATATCTAAATAACTATATGACTAAGGTTATGAGTACTTGAGTATATGCTATTCCAATTGCGGAAATTGATGATTATTATTAATCTTGAAAAATGACCGTGGATGTGAAATGTAGTGAACCTTGGATAATGATACGTTGGCTACATGTTTATATACTTGATGATTTGATCCTTTCATGTACTCTCCGGTGGTATGGAACGCCGTGATGAGTTCTTTATGTATTATTTTTTTGGGTGTACTCCCCGATGGTATGGGACGTCGTGGTGAGTTCTTTTACTTTATGCTCTAATAAATGTATGTGCGTTGGGTGTACTCCCCGATGGTATGGGACGTCGTGGTGAGTTCTTTTACTTTATGCTCTAATAAATGTATGTGCGTTGAACTTAGTATTTGTGCGATTGAAATTGTATTAGTGTCGTTTTACGCTTCCGAGTTGATTACCTATTTATTTATGATGGTATTGGTACATATTGATATGAGATGTAGTATTATTGTTCTAGTTGATTATTTATTTTGTACAGTGATGATGAAGATGATTTGGGTTCGATTCTATACCTTTACTTAGAGATTTTGTCTTGCTTTATATCATAATTTAGCTCAGTCAGTCGATGATGCCAACTGATTACCTGTTGTTTTGATACTCATACTACACTTTTATACCTTTTTGGGGCAGACCCGAATACTAGTTGTCGCTGCTGAGTTGAGAACATGCAGTGTTGATCTTCCGGAGATTGGGCAAGCTCTCGGAGTTTCGAGCCGCCCGTTTTCCTCTATTCTTGTTCAGTCTTTTGTATTCGAGACAGAATTGTATTATCAAACTTAGATGCTCTTGTACTGATATTATCTGATCGTGGGATTGATATCCGTATTTGATTGTCTTTTGTAGAACATTATTGTTTGTTGTTGTGTTCATCTATTTTGGTCCTTGTCGGGCATTTCTACCGAAGTAATCTGGATTACGATGTTGACTTACCTACGGGTGGATTATAGTAGGTGTCATCATGATTCGTGAATCGGATCGTGACAAAGCTTTACTTCGTATCTGAAATATTTAGTAGTGGTTCTTTTAATAGGTATACTTGGAATCTATTAGAAGCATCTGGACGAGACTAGATATAAAATTTGAGGTAATTTAGACTCCTTTGTGATAGAAATTCAGATACGAAAATATCGCCATGATATTATATGAAAATATCATATGTTATTACATGATGTGACGTGTTGAAGCCATGAAAATTTCTTACAAAAGTGTAGGATAAAGCTGCATACATTACACCTTTGATCCGATCCTTTTCCAGACCTCATATATAACAAGAGCTTAGTTTAATGCACCAAATTTTCCTTTATTAACAAGTATATAATACTGATGCACACGCCATACACATCATACACACTAAGATGTATATATTATGGCCTAGACCATATTAGCAAGAAAGGTTAGGCTGTGATTAGAAGTTTCCTTGAGGTAATTAAAATTAAATTATTAACGTCAGCAGAATAGTTCTCGTAAAAATACACAGTTGAAACTTCATTTTCGCAACAAATAATCATCGCATCTAAAGAAGAAATAAAAAATAGTGAGAATCTAATATACATTCCCTATTAACAAAAAGCAAGAAGAATTACACATCTAAAGCATATAAATCATTATATATGACTGAGGGATAATTAACAGCTGAAAGATACTCAAAAGTTGGTTTTTCATTTTTTTTTTTTAATCAATATCACGCATTTAAAGGAGAGTATCTTCACGCTCTTTGCTATATCAGTGTCTGAAAAAGGCCAAATCTATCAAGCTGTAGTTCAAGAAGTGATACTAGCATGGGTGACACATGTATCTCATGACCTTTGAATATCACGCACTTAAAGAAAAATTTCTTCACGCTCTTTGCCACATCAACATCTAAAAAAGGCCAAAGCTGTCAGGCTGTAGTTCAAGAAGTGATACTAGTATGGATGACATGTGTCTCAAGACCCTTCACATGGAGTCAAGCAAGAGAGTTCCAAGGTTTACAAATGATGCTCATGCAAAAAGGAGCTTGAAAAAAGCTTGAAGAATGTCAATGAAAAACGTAAGTCATGTGTGAAGTGGAGGAAGAAAAGGGGCAATTTGTGCAAGTGACTACCTCTTAAATTCAAGAATTCACGAAGAAGACAATCAAATAAAATCCTTATCTCATTAAGGACAATATTATAAAAAGTCAATGTCTCCTTCATTTTCTTAATATACTAGTCTTTTTTAAACAGTAGATTATGTTGGACATTGAACTCTTTAAATTTGTAGCTTCTTCTTAATGAATTCCCTATTGGACATTGAACTCTTAAATTTATAGTTTCTTCTTAGTGAATTCCCTAGAAAATTAGAGCGTAACTAATAGTGGAATCTTGAATTCAATAAAGAAATTAGTAAGTAATTAATAGTGAAATCTTGGAATTGTTCATCAACTTCTTTTGGTTGATTAATTGAAAGTTCCCAATTTATAGTTATTTTGGTTTTCTTTTAATTTCCTAAGTAGATTGATATTTAAGTTGTTGAAATCAATTGGGAGGTGAGGATTTTAGCTCCTTGTTGTCCATAATTTCATTAGCTTGTATATTACCCACATATCCTTTTTCTCTTTTCCTTTCCTTCTTGTTTGATTCCTTTCAAGAAGCTAATCAGGACCTACAATAGCGCAGACATACTCTGACTCAATGAATTGGAACAACCACCCAGATAAGCAGCACCATAGTTGTTCTTTTTTTTTCAACACCATAGTTGTTCTCAAGAACAAAAATAGAGAACACTTCCTCACTTGTATAATATCCAGCCAGATAAAACTGTCTAAACAAGCAGTATATAATGCAAAAAAATAGCACAAACTTAACTCTATGCTATGGCGCAACAGAGACTACTACTCAAAAGCTATGAGAATGACAAGTAGAAAAAACAAAAGACACTACAACATTTTGCCAAATGGTCTCAATTCCCTAGGCATGCTATCAAAATTCCCAGAATTCACATCCGACTGAAGTAATGGTCTCTTCCCAACTTTCCATTGGATGCCTTCGGCCAAGTGCTCCTTGGTTGGTGTCAGCATTACAAAGTTGGGATCAGCCCTTTGATAGCTGCAATTTCAAAGATATCAAGCACTAAGAAACTTTTAAAGAAGCTCCTATGATGTGTTTTTTGGGACAGAAATCAGGATTTCAAGATTTTGATAGAGGACAGTAAAGACAAATGGATACATTAACGTGACAAATGATTCCTGCCTCTCCATTAAAAGGAAATTCTCACCCAGCTTTTGGTAGCTTACTGGCAGTAGAACTAGTGATATCTACTAATGTTGAAAAGATATGGACTCAATAGACAACTGAAGGATAACCAACCTTCCTTCTCTAATGTTGTCAACACGAATGCCAAATCCGAAGGCTGTTGCTCCTTTTATGCGATCTCTAGTAGCTGTAACCAACATAAAGTCATTATCAGAAACTAAATTTTCAAACAAAAATTAGACACATATAATTATAATACCTGCACAGCTTAGGTTTTAAGTTGGGCACAGATATCATCAGCCATTGAGACTCAACAATTATGATCTACACCTCTTAAATGAAGATAGAAAAGCCTCAGGGAAGGGTATACTCCAGTTGTTTAATCACCAGTTGGCACGAAAATCCAACAGTTAAATTATTTTTCACAACATAGTTTTAACACACATTGTGATACAGTTAGTTTTGCATCCTCAGGTGTGTGGTAAGCTAAATAATTACAACTGTAAAATAGATGCTCTTTATTATGTTATAGCTTTAGCATAAATCTCTATTACCTGAAACATTGAAAGTGAAGGAAGGTTTCCACCATGACTTAAACGCCAAAGCAACAGATGAGCTTAGAGGCCCCACCTTTCCCTGTTGCAGTAACCTTCGCAGTTATTACCCCTTGTTTAGGTTAGCATACACAAGAGGAGAGATCCAGAAGGTGATTACCTTGACCAAAAAATTTTTATTAGCTTGCCAAGATGCAGCAACTTGAAAGGTAGAATCGTGAATGCTGCTTGGAGCTTTCTCATCATTTACTCTGCCACAAAAATTTACAACAAAGTCAGATCCTACTTCACTCTGGCCAGCCTACAGCTTGCTACACTATCTCCGAATACCTCGTCTGCAACTCAAACCCAAAGTCAATATAGTTAGTAATTCCGACTACTTCATTTTCTTCTAGTGGATTTTTCACCTGTCATTACAAAAATTGCTAGTTTTAGTACTACCTTTGATGAAGCGTAGAAAACTTCCACAATAATGTCCAAAGCACTAATTCTAAATAACCAAGCACACATTATTTGGTTTCTTTTTTCAAATTAGATGTCATAAAGATAGAAGATCTCAAGCAAAAGATTTTTACATTAACAAGAACTTTTGTCTTCTCTATATTTTTCAGAAAATTAATACGAGTATCAGTGATAACGCTTTTCTAATCTGATTAGTGGTATAGCCTCTATGATTTTCCTGTATACTTCTTTCGCTTTCCAGATTGGCTGTTGCACACTACTCCTGAATAAGTGAACTACATATACTTTCCGAACTGGCAAGACAATTCAATACATGAGTTCTCAACTAAAACTGAGGCATAGTTAAATTACAGAAATGTTCTATTACACTGATGTTTATACAACTTTAAATCCAAGAACTTGATGCATATTTCCTCTTTGACAAATCAGCCAAAGAAATTTACAAAAATACCAAGACCCAGAGAATGTATTGAATGTACTAAATAGGCGTACGAACAGATTTACTATAACAAATATCTAAATCAAAAGAAGCAGTTAGTGGCATTATGCAACAGAATTCTTGTGGATCGTTCAGCAAAATTGCACTTTTATCATCACATGCTGCTGATTAAACTAGACATTACTTCCAAAATAAATTGAACTTGAAGCAAATCCAAATTGCATTTTAAGAGAGTGAGCTAACATCCTGTATGGCATTTCCTCAAGGAAGAGAAACATACCCGTCTTTGAACCACCACATGTTGATAGAATGAAGCAATAAACTGCAGCAAAAATTATTTAATATTAGAAGTGTACAGGTACAAATTACAAAATAGGCAATCGAAAACAATAGCCAGTGCATAACCAACTACTAGCTACACAATAATACTTCACAAAAATATTCTCCTGATCCAACCAAGAATGGGTCTAGAATTGGGCCCAAATGTCTATAGCAATAAACAAGAACTAAGGTTTTGCGGCAGAGCAGAAAATTAGCACAACAGAGATCTTAGCATGCCACTGATAGAAGGAAATGCAACGAACCTGTGAATTTTTTGCAAGCTCAAGACCAAAATTGAAGGATGGGCTCAACGGGCTGCCTGATCCCACTCCGTAGCCAATAGCACAGCTACAATTGTCTAAGTTCTTATACTTCTGTTCATTTTTGCTTCCAACTATCAAAAGTAAACAGAACCAATAAAAATACTACCCCATATAAACTCTGAGTTCCTCTTCTCTCTCTTACTCACTATGCATGCACGCATCATTGGGTTAACAAGTAATTTATGAACTGTAAAGGAACATTTTCTCTTAGATACCCAAGCTTTTACCCAATAATACATCAAAATAAGCTTAAAGCTCTTCTACCATGTCAAGTGGCCATGCATGTTCACAGCAAATGCATTCCTTTCACAGGATCAGAGACATGGATTACATATCTAATGCTTCTAGTACACCAAGGTCACATATGTGGTGCATATATTGAATGAATAAGACAAACTGGTAAGAGTATAGCACGGGTAAACAAAAATTCTCTGATGGATCTTTTGCACAATGAGCAACATTTTTTTTTGTTGTTGTTGCTCTTTTTGGTTGAATTGATCAGCACAAAATCAAATTTTCTAACCAGGAGTATATCTTGTTTACTAGTGTGACTAAATAATGAATATTTTTACTAAGGAAGCTAATTCGGTGAGTAGTGACAAAGAAAATTACACGGTGGTTCATACTGCACCCCGGTAGTTAACCTTCCCATCTTGCTCACCAGCCATGCACTTTTGGGAACATCATCTCCCACTGCACCAACATTAATTATTCCACTTATGAATTAAACAAGAAATAGCAAAAGATTATTCCACTCACAGCTAATACAAAGGAATGTCCAAACCAGAGAACTTAGCAAAAGCAAGTTCAAGTAAGACACAATAGGTCCCATTAAACATAAAAATTAATTTAATCATTGCATGTCACATACAAGCAAAAGGCATAAGAGTAGCGCCAACCGAGAGATTTGATGAGCCATATCTCAAACCCATGACTCCATAATCTTTTGAAGATATTCTGGACATTCAAAATGATCATGTCAGTCAGTGTACGTTGACATGTCTAGAAAAACAAGTCTGAGATACGGTCTATGAGAAAATCTGACCAACCTATTCTTTAAAAGCACTGGGAAAATGCCAAAAGCTCCAAACCCATATTTAGGGTAAAACGCACATGATCTCATCAGCAGTGTCCTAGCAATTGGAAAAACAATGGTGGTACAATTGTTTTTCAATCTAACGAATTTTTTTTTATGGAAGTGATTGAGACTTACGGATCATCAGTTGATACAAAAAGGTCAACAAATGTATGTGGATCCTCAACATCACTGGAACACGAGAATCAAGAAGTTAACCATGTTACGGAGTTAATAATTCTTCAAGAAGACAAAATATAATTAAAGCAAGAGGTTAAGAATACCTTTGCCAACGAAATTGTGCATTTCCTACAATTTTCTCCTCAGGCTTGTTGTCAAGGGGGCCTGCAACCTGAGAAGGCTAAGGAAAAACTTTGTTTCTTGTCAAGTTAACCCATCATTGAGGCAAGGAAACTGTCAAGACCATACCCAATATATTGTCCACAGACTACTTGATGGAACACATAGGACAAGGCCGAAGGTAATCTTTTACGAGAGAAGCTACAGTTGATGAAGTTTGAGAACTATGACTGTGACAACACATAAACTACTGAGGAAGGTGAATTTTGCAGAGTAGTTTCTTGACAATCCATGGGGGATGAAGAATGCATGTGTGGCGCATCTACAGATTCAGCTCGACCAATTTAATATATATATATATATATATATATATATAACGGAACAACTTTCAAAAACAAATCATTCTACTAAGTTCATAACATTGTCACAAAGGAATAATGGATGTTATGGTACTCCACAGCCACTGACTTAAAATGCTAAATCTGTTGCAAAGATGCATATTTCGAATTGACCAGCAACAAAACCTATTCAAGTAGAAGCTGCTCTTGATAGTGAATTATGCTGTGAGAAATTTCCCAACATTTTTGTGACTTATGCCCCGCAAGCACATCACCAAAACAAAAAGAAATGAAAGAACGGGAAACTGCAGGAATATAAAGCATACTAGCTACAAATATAACAAAATTAATAAGACTATAGATGGATACAGTTGCAATCAAATCAACGTGTGGATCATCAATTGGCTTAAGCATAATTCTGGTGCTAAAGTGCCTGGCTTCCTCGAAATAATCCTCAAAAAGGCATCTCAATGCCAGTTTCCCAAATAACAGATTATATGATGATTCCAGCATCCTACATTGCAAAAACATCAAACATAACTAAATCTGGATGAAGAGGCAAAAACGTGACCAAAAAAATAATAAGAAAAACAACAACTTGTGGCTGCTACATTTGTTTTATTTAAGTGAATAACATACTATGTCCCATCGGGAACTAAATGAAATTGGAATTACGATGACTTCTCTGTTAAGTTCAGAGAAACTTTCTGGAGCCAAACAATTCTGTTAGATCTTTTCAAGAATTTTTCGCCACATCTTTTTTCCCCAAAAACATCTCGAATGAAAAAGAATCTTGGACGTAGCTAGGGGGCACAAGGGGGTTTATCCAACCCCTCCGCCTAAAATTACACTGTAGTGTATACATAAAGTCAAATATTTTAATATATAAATAGTATATGTGGAATCCCCTTGGGCTCATTCATATATGTTAACTAACTTCTTTATATTTTGACTCGCCTTAGTGAAAAAGTCCCGATTCTACCACTAATAATTGGAGGCATACATTTTTCATCTTTCACTCATAGAACAATTAAAAATCCCCAAAAGCAACAATCGTCAAAACACTTTCTTCTTTTGCACAAACCATTTTCACCAAAAAGAACCTCCAAAGCTAGCATTGAAAAGGCATTCAAATGGGAATCTTAGTAGCTCAATTAGTTGGCTACTTATATTTCCACCTGTTCGATTCACCATATTGTAATCCCTCACCATGGACATAAAACAAAGTAAATAGAGAATTGACGTTTAAAAAATAAATAAATAAATAAAACCTTGTGCGGGCGGCGAGAGGAGGAAAATCGAAGAGGGGCGGAACTAAGACCATAAGCGGTGGAGGTTCTGCTGCGGCCGACCACAAGTTCCCCATCACTATTTACACAAATTACAACAGCAAAGTGAAGTTGTAAATTGAAATTGAATGAATTCAAGTGTGGAAAGTAGAAAAGAAAGCGGTTAAGGAAATTCCGAAATATCAGAATCTTTGCCCGGACGTTTCTCTTCTTACCCGCGACTCTTTCACCTTTCAAATGTCAGAGCCCCCATTCAGTGACGTGGCTATCTTAATTAGCTACCACGTCATATTGTCGCTCTCACAACCCAAATACATGAACCACTTCACTGCCTTTGCCATGCGTTTTACTCATTACAAATTTTCTAATTCAATTTTTTATTTTATTTATTTTTTCATTAATCAAAATAAAAATAAAAAAAAATCATATTTTATCCTTTATATTAATTATTTTTTATTTAAATTAAAATATAAATAACATTTAATAAAAGTATTATAGTAAACTAATCATATTATTAATTATTTTTCTTAATCCATATATCAACTCAATTTATATTGATAATTTGAGACAAATGAAGTATGAGTTATTGTCACAACAATTCTTTTACCCTATTTTATAAATTAATATCTTTTTTTATAGAGTTAATACAAAAAAATTACCCTAAATATGACATCAAATTATAACTTTGACCTTAAACTTTGATAGTGCACAAATAGTACCTTTAACTATTCAAAACCTGAACAAATATGACCTCCAATTTTACAATCTCATGCATGAGTCTCACTCGCGCCTACGTAGAAAGGTAATCCAATCACACGATGTCACGTCGTTAAAAGTGCTGACTTGGAGAGAGGTCATATTTGTACAATTTTAAATAATTAAAGGTTATATTTGTGCACTATCAAAGTTTTGTTTTTTGTGTTAAAACGACGTCGTTTTTATTAATCTTATTATTATTATTATTTTATTTATTTCTATAGCCGCAGAACCTATTTTTTTTAATTAAAAAAAAACAGTCACTAGCAGGGATCGAACCCTGCACAGTAGGCTGAAGGAAGTGCCCAAGAAGAGCAAATAACACCTCAAGGCTATCTAAGTGTCTTGTTTTATGTGGTTCAACATTAATATACATACATAAATATACATTTTCAATCTTATATATATACAAAGTAATTTTTTTACCGAGGGGGTTCAAGTGAACCCCATGGCAACCACGTAGGTCCGCCGCTCGTTAATTTAATAACGTTAATTTAATAACATTGTTTAATTATGTTAATTTGATAACGTTAATTTAATATACTACTACTATCCTTGATAACATTAATTTAATAACATTTTATTAAAACTATAATTTTTTTTATTATTAGTATAGTTTCATCTTTAATTTATATTTAAATTAATAATATTTAGATATATTATATAACTTAAATTCGTCCTCTGCTTTATAATATATATACATACCGGCTCAATTTTTTCGTATGAGACTGACCCGCCTAATTAATAAATCTTCAATATTGCTCTTTTTTCGCAATGACAAAAGAAATTAGATGTCATTTTCATCTTTGAGCCAAAAATAATGAAAAAATAATAGTGAAGAGTTATTTAAAGGTCATATTTGTGCAGTTTTGAATAGTTAAAAGGTCATATTTGTGCACTGTCAAAATTTATGGTCATATTTATGTATTATGCCCTTAGATTTTAAGCTGGACGCGCCCAGTTTTGCGTGTTGAACACGCGTTTGGCCACGTAGGATTGGAGATCATATTTGTACAGTTTTAAATAGTTAAAGGTCATATTTATGCACTGTTAAAGTTTAAGGTCAAAGTTATAATTTGGTGTCAAGTTTAGAGTCATTTTTATGTATTAACTCCTTTTTATATCTATATTCATTTAAGAGATAAGTACATGTCTTAATAAACATATATTCTTAATTATCTTATTTAACCTAAATTTTAATTAATTATAATTTATGATTCTTCTTACTTATTAATTATTCCTAATTATAATTCATAGGTTCTCTCATGGATTTTCTCTCTTTCTCTATTTTCTACTACTCTCCTTGTTATTCTTTTTTAATTTTTTCTTCATTTTTTTCTTTTTTTATTTTCTCTGTCTTTTTTCTTTTTTCTTTTTTCACTTTTTTCTTTCTTTTTCTTTTTTTTGGTGAAACAAGCAGGATTTTATTTATAATACAAAAATATGTATAAACTTCGTTGTGGTCCAATCACAAACCGTAATAGTACAAGTTCTATTTACATCCTACATAGATTCGTTTTTTTTTTTCATTTTTTCTTTTTCTTTTTTTTCCCCTTTCCATTTTTTCTCTTTTTTTTTTCTTTTTTTTATATTTTCTCCTTCTTCTTTTTCCCTTTTTATTTTTCTCCTTCTTTTCATTCGTGCGAACTAACAAACACAAATACAATTGTGAACTATAAGAAAATAAAATGTGAATTAGAATATACAAATACAGTGCGAACTATAAAATACAAATACAAGTGCGAACTATAAAAGATAAATAAAAAATGAGAACTATAACATATAAATACAAGTGCGAATTATAACATATAAATACAAGTGTGACCTATAACATATAAATACAAGTGTAGACTATAAAATACAAATACAAATGAAAATTATAACATACAAATACAAGTGTGAACTATAAAATACAAATACAAATGCAAACTATCATTTGTATTTTTTAATTATTAAAAAGGAACGACTGATTTTCTTTCTACGGATACGTGTTTGTATTTATTGATACGAGTTGTATTTATTGATACAAATAAATACAGTTCAAATTTTTATACAAATACAATATATACAAACACATATGAATTTGTATTTGTAAAATCATTTATTTCAATTGTTTGTAATTATATTTGTTTATTTACAAATACGAATAATAATTTTGATATACAAATACAAAATGATACATTTGTATCAAATGATACATTACATATTTATATATTTTAGAATCAAGAAAATACAATTAATGCATTTACTTGTTTGTATACAAATACAAATGATAAATTGTACATAGTCACGGGTAAATACAATATACAATCAACTTACAAATACAAAATAATTTTTTAAATATTAAAGACATCGACAAAAATAAAATTTAAATACAAATATAATTCAAATATAATCTAAATATACAAACACAATAACAAACCACAAAACAAATATAATCCAATATAATATGTAGTCAATTATAAAATACAAATACAAAACAGCTCTTTAAACTACAAGCGTGAATTATATAAAATATAAATGATAGTGTGAACTAACAAATACAAATACAAGTGTGAACTATAAAATACAAATAAAAATGCAAACTACAAAATGCAAACACAAGGGCGAACTTTAAAATACAAATACAAATACAGTTGTATCAATAAATATAAAAATATAAATGATGGTGTGATTACAAATACGATAAACAATTGTGGTATTTACGTTATCATCCATGACTTGTGCTCGAGTAGTCATATTTTTTGAAAATATATAAAAAAAAAATTAAAAAAATAAGTATAAGAAAAACGAAAAAAGAAAAAATAGGAAAAAATAGAAAAAGAAGAAGAAAAAATGGGGAAAATACAAAAAAGAAAAAAATATATAAAAAAAATGGTAGTATTTTTGGCGAGACTAAATATGTAGTGTATTTATGTTTTTTCATGAATACAGACCACTGAGTAAAAGTGAATATAGCGGTTGTGAATCGAATATAACAGCTATAAATGATAAATATGTAAAGTATGGCTACAGAAGATGGGATTTGTGACAAACGTTTGTTATTTTTGAAACTTCTCCTTCATTTAAAAATAAAATTTTTATTTTATTTTTAATGATAGGTTCTTATTGTTAATCCAAGATTATAAATGTCCAATTAGCACTCTATATGAATTACTGGGGAAAAAAAAATCTAAGTAGATTAATACACTATTGTGACCTTGAATTAAGAAGATGTTTTCCTATTAAAAGTGGGCAATTTGAACAAATAGGATCATTTAAGGGCAAAATTCAAAAATAGTATACTTAAGAGCCTAATTATTGTTTTTATAGCAACAGTTTTATAATTACATTTTATAGCAACTTATATTTAGTATTTTTTAAAAATGTTACTGTAAAAATACATATACAATAAAGTTACAACCCTTAATTAACTGAAATTAGTTGACCTATATACGGTATAATTACCAATCCAGTAAATTTATAGATTCCTTTTTCATTTAAAACTCACAAAAAATGTGACTTTCGTTATATTTCTCTTCACGTTTGAAATTCAAATTTCAATTTTTCTCCATTAGCAATTCCATCCGAAAACTCGTTAATCAGCTACACATTTTCTTAGCAATTTGTTCTAGTCCAACCCTGTTTTGAAAATTCAACCATTGTTGTTGCTGAATCAAATTGGATTGATTCTTCTTCAAAAATCAACAACAATTGTAAAATGATGCAGTAATTTGTTTGAACCAAATTCAATTGTTGATTCTTCTGATCAATTTTATTTGAATTTAACTGTCAGTTGAAAATTCAACCATTACTACTGTTTAAGGTACATAATCATTATTGTTGTTCAGTTTGATTTTCTTTTTAACCATTACTGATGGGCCTATCGAATTTCTGTTGTCGTCGTTACTTTGTATGTGAAAAAATTATAAAAGAAATTCGAGTTAGAAGTATTTCAGCAGTAAAATTGAACATATAGAAACAAAAAATTGGGAATTCAACTTGGTGTTACAAATTTCAGCTTAAAACTTGTGTGAAGTGTAAAAAAGTCAGTATTCGACTATTGTTTTAAGCATCGTTTGTTGTTATTTTGATTGTTTTAACAATTCTATAAATTCTGAAGCTTTGTTGTTTAATCGTTTATGATCAAATTCAGCTGTTGAATTTGATGATATTCTATGAACACATATGAAAGTATAAATTATTTGCTCCAGATGTATTTTTGATCTGTTTAATGGTCACATTGCATATGTATTTTTTGATATGGTTAATGTTAATACTGCATATGTATTTTTGTATTGTTGTCGGAATTTTAGACTATAACTATATATTTGAAAATACATTTTGTACCTGTTTTACTTCCGTTTGATTCAATAATTTCTGTATTTGGTTAAAAACTTTTTCTGTGTTTGTAATTTAGTTTATACAAATATTGTTTAAATGTATTTTTTACAAGTTGATGTTGGCTGAGTAACTTTGTTTGCACTTAAAGTTGTAAATTGTGTGTTAAAACAAGTAACATCTGACAAATATATATATATTTGTTTATTTTTTTGTTAAATCAATTGGAGATGGGAAGCATATCAGTCCTTGTGAAGCACTCTGGTCGATGGACGTATGAAAAAAACTACGAAGAATATGTCACTGATGCTATACTGTTGAGCATATGAGCAACATTCGTTGAGCTGCACGATGTTTTGGCATCTCACTTAAGTGTGGATTTAACCAGGAAACATATTCTAGTGGAATATCAAATAAGTGCTAATGCAGGGCAGATAGAAATACATAATGATATGGGATTAAAGGTCTATATTTTGCAGAAAAAACAGATACAATACATGAGTTGTCTTCCTTTATATGTAAGCATTTTGGAGAAAGTTGTAATGAGCAATTTCGCGAGTTCATCTATATGTGATGCTGAAAGAAGAAGTAACTGTAACAACTTGCAAACAGTGATAAATACAATAAATGAAAGAGCTTTGGTGGTTTCTAAAGATGCACAAGCATTAGATGTATTTGAGATGGATACTGTTGAGGTGATTATCTCAGACCCACATCACAAGCATGTTGAGGATGACCAGGTTTACTTGACAAAATTTTTTTTAAAGTCGATCATAAAGGACTATTCAATTAGGGAGAAGTTTCAAACACGAAGTAAAAGGTCAAGTAAGAAAACGTACGTACATTCTATATCACTCTAATCTTGTTTAATATTAGTTTGGATATGTATTTTGAATGAATTAAATTATGTTGGATGCAGTTACATATTGTTTTGCAAATCAAGAAACTGTGAGTTTTTAATGCATGCTTCAGGCATTGGAGAAAGTGGAATGTTTAAAATAAGAAGATTCATACCTCAACATACTTGCCCAGTAAAGGACAAGATCTATCCAAAGGTGCATGTTACCAGTATGTTGATAGGTGGTATGGTTAAATAGAAATTCATAAATCACAAATTAAAATACAGTGCGATGGAAATCAGAAATAACATGAAGCAAGAGTTTGGTATGGATTTGACATACACTTTATGTTGGAGGGCCAAGGAAAGAGTGTTAGAAGAGTTGAGGGGTAAGCCATCAGCATCTTATGGGAAACTGCCATCATACTTATATGTGTTGAATGTTACCTATCCATAGTCACATATAAGAATGAAGAAGACAGATGATAATGCGTTCTTGTATGTATTTATCGCTCTACATGCATTCGTTAAAGGATTCGATCATTATAGACCAGTCATAGTGGTTGATGCTAGTCATCTGAGGAGAATTTATACTGGGGCATTTGTAACAGCATGTACAACGGATGGAGCAAGTTAGTATCATTTAATAGTAACTACATTATATAAATGGTTGTATTTTTTTTGTATTTCTGCAAATAACTTGAAAAATACATATCTCCACTTCATATGTACATATCTGCATATAATTACATATATTTTCAAAGTTTCCTGAATGAAACATGTAAAAATGTTTATGTTTGATAGTAAGGTGCATGTAGATTTTATTATATGTAATTGATACCATTTCAGGTAAATAAAATATATAGTTTTGTTTACCTATTTTTTTAATAAATACATATGCAGTTCCTATATGTATTTATATCGGCATGCACAAATTTTTTTATATATGCAGGCCATATATTTTCTTTAGCATATGGTACGCTTGATTCTGAAAATAATGAATTATGTATACAAGTCATATATTTTCTTTGGCATATGGTGTGCTTGATTCTGAAAATGATGCATCCTGGATGTGGTTCTTCGAGAATCTAAAGGAAGCGGACGGGGAAAGACAACACATGTGTATTGCGTCTGATAGGAATCCAAGCATCATAAAGGCTGTTGGTGATGTGTACAAAGATGTTCCACATTATGCATGTATGTGGCATCTATGGAAAAATGTGAAAAAACTTTACATAAAGTCACACGATGCATTGTCGGAGATCTTTTATACAATGGCCAAATCATATTTAAAGTCAAAATTTCACATGTTAATGGAAAAAGTTGAGGTAGTTGATATTAGGGTGAAGAAGTATTTGGAATTGGCGGGTTACAAAAAGTGGGCTAGGTCGTATGCAACAGTTCACCGAGGATGAACTTTGACTTCAAACATTGTGGAGTTAATAAATGAAGTGCTTGTATCAGCTAGAGAACTGCCAATTTATGACTTTCTTGAGAAAGTTCGATTACTGTTTGCAAAATGGAATTATGCAAGTAGGCAGGAGGTTTCATATACCTTCACAACACTCATTGAAAAGTTTAATGACATACTCAGTGAGAACAAGGCTTTGTGTACTCGTATGATGGTATGGCCTTTTAGATTTGTACAAATTATAATTATGAAAACATAAATATGAAAATACTTTCCACTCAGTTGTAAATTAATTAAAATATATAAAACAAAAACAATATGATCATTTAAAAGCATAATATGTATTTTGCATACATATTTTTTGTAGTGAAAATTATTAACACTGCATAAGTATTTGGATGATCTGTAAAAATGTAATTTGTATATGTATTTTTATTGCATATGTATTTTATTTTGAAAAAATACTGGTGTGATTACAGCATATCATGGAATATGGAATTCATCTTTTTGTATCATTGTATTTAACTTTTTATGTTTATATTAGGTTATACCATCCACAGAATATATGTATACGGTACACGACAAACAAAACCACTTCATTGTTTGCATCAAGAAAAAAAATGCTCATGTAATACATTTCAAATAGATGAGATACCATGTTCACATGCTTGTGCAGTGTTGGAGAAAAAGAATTTCGATAAGGGGTTATACTGTTGTGATTTGTTTAAACCAAAAACTCTTTTGAAGACATATGATATTCTAATCTACCCGTTGTGTAATACCCCGCATGTTTCTAAGCTGGGAAGTGAATAAGTATTCCTACGTATGAAATCTCCTATCCTGTGATTCATACTTGAGTACATGACTTACAATGAATATCCTAGTGATAGGATAGCTTATGATGCATTAAGCATGTTCATATGAGTCACTTAAGGTAATACAAGCTAAGAGTTTTTGAATCCATCAAGTTTTAGTGTTCGATTTTGCAAGGGTCATCTTTGAACGAGTATAAATTGATGTTAATGTGGTATTTTGGATGATTTAGACCCACCAAATTGTAGAGAATCGAATTAGCTTTCCAACGATACCAATTTCACCTTAATCCAATACCCGAGCAAAAAGTTATGCCCATTTTCGTGAGAGACAGTAAGGATAGGCGATTGGTTAGGCGCCGCCCAACCCAAGCATAGGCGATTGGTTAGGCGCCGCCCAACCTAGCTTAGGCAATCACTTGGGCGCCGCCTAAGTCAGTTCTAGGTGCTAAAACACTCCGTTTTGAGTTATTTTAAGGGTAATTAAGTCTTTTAACACTCCTTACATATCCCTAAACTTAACCCTACGAAATATATAGCTTCTAAACATATTACAACCCTATTATCATCTCAAAGCTCATCATCCAAGAGCACTAAAAGAGAAAAACAACTAGGGTTGCGTAACTAAGCTTGAAGAACCGATTTCAAGGAAATTCCTTCGTCAATCATCAAGAATCTTCCTTCTAAGGTATGCGTGAGTTGATTTATGGATCCCTTTCATCCATAAAGCTCAAAAACCCTCTTTTTCATTATAAAGCATGATTTCTATATTGTTGGGTGTTGATGATCATGTTGTTGATATTGGGTGATTCCCAAGATGGAATCTTTATATGTTTTTTTGAATTTCATGATATCATATGAGTTGGAAACATGTAAATTTGGTTGTTCATGATGTATAATTTGATGATTTCACCTATTTTTAAGATGTGCATGTAAGGTGTTTGATAAAATGCCTAAGAAACTAGAAATCATGCAATATAGCTAAAATTGTGACTAAGTGAAGGATTCATAATATGCCCTTACGTTCCAATGACTTCTATGTTGATAATGTGCCTTGTAAATGTTGTTGGAATACTCATGAACTGTTCTTATGAGATTAGGCTATGTTTACTTGCAAATCCTACTTATGAACAAGATGTATGATAACCATGCAATCCACATGAACTTCCATGCTATTGGTATGTGTTGCCAATATGATTATGCAATGAACATGATATTAAGATTGTGCAAGTACTTCCATGTGATATGAAATCCTTTCCATGTAATACATTGTTGATAACCATGCTTAGTATGAGATCCCTACTTATGATATTATAAATTATGGAATCTACTCTTTTGATCAAGTCAGTCATGTGTGTCAGTTTCCTTCCATCAAGTCCTGGGGGTATTTGTACCCGAAAACTATAGCTGTGTGCCTAGATCCATGTCATGTTTCACGATATCTGAACTCAAGCTATGATTCCATAGACTTCAGTCAGTCGTGTGACTCAGGAAAACCTCATGATCTTAGTCAGTTATCAGATATCAGTAACATTCCTCCAGTCAACGGAATTCAATAAGATTAAGTCATGCACAGTCAGTTATTCATGTCCAGTCCCTCCAGATGGGAGTAGAGGTTAGCACCGAGTGAATCCAAGGATGAGAACTCACCCGCTAGTTCAGGGTGTGATTCTTAGTAGTCATCCTTGTGTTCCAGAACTACGTAGCCAGCGTAGGTTGAGACATTTTAACCCGTCAGATTAGGGTTGATGAGGTGTCTTAACCGGTCAGTTTAGGGTTCCCACCATTCTCATTGAGTACTCGTCAGATAAGGGTCACTCACAGGTTATCCTTACCCATGGCACAGTATTGACACCCCTCCAGTCGGGGAAGAAATTAGACCCCAGCTTAGCCATAACGGCATACATGGGACATGTCAGTTAAACACTACTTCCCACAGTTTCAGTATCAGTCTCAGTAAAAGAACTCAGGGCGTTCTTCAGATTTTAGTATATACAAGACTGTCAGATACAGTCGTCCATATTATCAGTTTCAGTATCAGTTATGACAGTTATCAGTAAATCATGTATTAGCTTACAGGCCATGCTATCACGTATTCACGGTCCTAGTTTCTATATATGTGTGTTTGCACTCCCACGTTTATATTAGTCAGTCAGTATTGTTCATGCATGAAACCCTTTATGTTCAGCCTACCTTCCTCGTATACTCAGTACTCCAGTTGTACTAACGCATTTGCGCTATGGTGCTTTCTTTTTATGTTACACCATAGGTTCTGAGACACGAGCTCCAGCCCAGCAGTAACGGAGCATTCCAGTCGCAGAGACACAGTGAGTCCTCATTGATTCGAGGACAATATGATTTGATTCATTTATTTATTTCTTCAGTTTAGTTTTATGGAGTTAGATAGAGACATGTTCCTTCAACTCCTTATTCAGATAGTTTAGAGGCTTTCAGATTTATGTTCAAATTTACGTTCAGATTGAGTTGTTTTGGGTATTTTCACTCACATAATTATATTTAGTTGAACCTTATGGCCTTACAGTTCTATGTATTCCACATTATTATATCATGATTTGCAGTATACAGGTACAGATATCAGTCATGGGTTAGCTTGTGGTCCCTTGGGGTCATGAGCACTGTGTAGCATTCCGGTTCAGTGAATCGGGGTGTTAGACGTTGCCACAAAAGAAGAGTGGATAATACCAGAGAGCATACTTGGTGAAATAGTGTTGCCTCCAAAATTCAAAAGACCTCTAGGAAGACCTACAAAGAAGGATCGTGGAAAATCAGGCCGAGATATATTTGGAAAGAAGAATGTCAACTCATGAGGTGGTTGTGGGGCTAAGGGTCACAATAGGTGTTCTTGTATAAAATATCGGAAATGATACATTTCTTCTTCTATATTATTTCTTAAAATTTATTTTTCATTTGTTATAATCATAAACTATTTCAGTTTAGTTAATACATTTATGAATCATTTGACAATTGAAGACAGTAATGTCTGATTACTGGAGCTATAAATGTTTCAAAATCTGAAAATTTTCAAGCAGCAGTTCATATGTATTTTTTACATAATATATATATTTTAGGTTAAAATGTGGTGACTTTTATTGAGCCAAATAAGTATATGTTTTCTAATTGTTCAAACGTTTAAATATATGTGACATATTCTGCAAATATATGTTTGAAGTACATAATGTTAGTACTGTATATGTATTTATATGCTAAAAGTACATTTGATGTATAATACATCTGTATTTTTTAGCAAAATATCATCAATGCATATGTATTGTAACTAAAATCAAATCTATAACTGCATAACATAGTCAAAATTATCTTTTATTCGAGTTCTCTTGTATAATGATTTTAAATGAACACATAGTAGGTATGTTCCAGTTGTATTTTTGTAATGTTTAATTTTAACACTGCATATGTATTTTTAGTCTGAAAACATTTTGTTTATACTGCATATGTATTTTTAAAGCATAATATGAACACTACATATGTATTTCTTAACTAAATGTCACAGTAAATGGTATAGCTTCATAAAACTACATGTTATATTTTACAATGTAGGAATGTGGTGAAAATTTTTTAAAGAATAACAACAATATACTAAAATACATATTAGGAATGGTCCATATATATTTTTGCAATGCATGATTTTAACACTGCATATGTATTTTTAGGCTAAAGATAATTGATTTATACTAAATATGTATTTTTATGCTAAGTAAATATGTATTTTCAAGCAGCAGTTCATATATATTTTTTACATATTATATATATTTTAGGTTAAAGTGTGGTAACTTTTATTGAGCCAAACAAGTATATGTTTCCTAATTGTTCGGAGGTATGAATATATGTGACATATTCTGCAAATATATGTTTGAAGTGCATAATGTTAGTACTGCATATGTATTTATATGCTAAAAATACATTTGATGTATAATATATATGTATTTTTTAGCAAAATATCATCAATGCATATGTATTTTCTCACTAAAATCAAATCTATAACTACATAACATGGTCAAAATTATCTTTTATTCGAGTTCTCTTGTATAATGAATTTAAATGAACACATAGTAGGTATGTTCCAATTGTATTTTTGTAATGTTTGATTTTAACACTGCATAAGTATTTTTAGTCTGAAAACATTTTGTTTATACTGCATATGTATTTTTAAAGCATAATATGAACACTGCATATGTATTTTTTTTAACTAAATGTCATAGTAAAAGGTATAGCTCCATAAAACTACATGTTATATTTAACAATGTAGGAAGGTGGTGAAAAACTTTAAAGAACAACAACAACATACTAAAATACATATTAGGAATGGTCCATATGTATTTTTGCTAACCCGAGCTGTTTGCTTTCCTTTCTTCATTTTTGAAGAAGATGCTTGTCGTGTTGGAATTGGCTTGAAAACTGGTGTCTTCGTTCCAGCAGACTTTGCAGCACGAGAAGCTGGTGTCTTCGTTTGGGTATACTGGTCAACAATATTTACTTGCTTTTTCCTTAAAGGTTTCTTCGCTGCTGGTGTTGATGAATCAACCTTCTGTTTCTTCTTTGAATGTTCGTTGATCTTTGTTGATGGTGGATCCTGGAAGTCATCATCAGAATCAATAGAACGTTCATGTTGGATTGCATCCTTCTGTGGTATTTGTAATTTTGCCAGCTTCTTTTTCGTTGACTCTATGTTCTTAAAGACAACCTAGAATAATAGGTAAATAATATTTATATGCTAAAAGTACATTTGATGTATAATACATATGTATTTTTTAGCAAAATACCATCAATGCATATGTATTTTGTAACTAAAATCAAATCTATAACTGCATGACATGGTCAAAATTATCTTTTATTCGAGTTCTCTTGTATAAAGATTTTCAATGAACACATAGTAGGTATGTTCCAGTTGTATTTTTGTAGTGTTTGATTTTAACTTTGCATATGTATTTTTAGTCTGAAAATATTTGGTTTATACTGCATATGTATTTTTAAAGCATAATATGAACACTACATTTGTATTTCTTAACTAAATGTCACAGTAAATGGTATAACTCCATAAAACTACATGTTATATTTAACAATGTAGGAAGGTGATGAAAAATTTTAAAGAACAATAACATACTAAAATACATATTAGGAATAGTCCATATGTATTTTTGCAATGCATGATTTTAACACTGCATATGAATTTTTAGGCTAAATATAATTGATTTATACTAAAAATGTATTTTTATGCTAAGTAAATATGTATTTTCAAGCAGCAGTTCATATGTATTTTTTACATATTATATATATTTTACGCTAAAATCAAATCTATAACTGCATAACATAGTCAAAATTATCTTTTATTCGAGTTCTCTTGTATAATAATTTTAAATGAACACATAGTAGGTATGTTTCATTTGTATTTTTGTAATGTTTGATTTTAACTCTTCATATGTATTTTTAGTCTGAAAATATTTTGTTTATACTTTATATGTATTTTTAAAGCATAATATGAACACTACATATGTATTTTTTAACTAAATGTCACAGTAAAAGATATACCTCCATAAAACTACATGCTATATTTAACAATGTAGGAAGGTGGTGAAAAACTTTAAAAAACAACAACAACATAATAAAATACATATTAGGCATGGTCCATATGTATTTTTGCAATGCATGATTTTAACACTGCCTATGTATTTTTAGACTAAATACAATTGATTTATACTAAAAATATATTTTTATGCATAGTATGAAAGTTACATATGTATTTTTTTACCTAAATCTCACAGTATAAGGTAGAACTCTATAAAATAAACAAAATAAACTTTAATTCAAATCAAAATTATTCCCACATCAAAACTGAATTAATTTCATTCAGTTTGAAAATAAGTACTATTATAACCTACAAATAGAATCAATTCAAAACATAAAAATTAGTCTGCAAAATCAAAACCTACATCCATAAATCAGTTTCAAATCTACAACCAATTTTACAAGTAAAAAATTCATCAACCATGATACATCAAAAAATTCACTGACACTAGTTATTCTACTTTGCCTTGCAGTCTTCAAGGGTGCTTCGACATCACTAATTGCATTTGCTTATTTTTTTCAAATTCCATAGTCCCATAAAGTGTGGCATATCTTGTACGGAGTGCGTTGGGGTCAAACTCAGTTGGAATAACTTTGTGACCGTAAGAAAGGCACTCTGTATACATAACTGTAAAGACACCACAATCCCTACAAATAAAAAAAAACTTTTGATGAAATAGTGAAATATATTTTGTACAAACATATAATTTTGGTATATGTAAATTCAAAACTTACAAGCTTCCATTCGGTTGTTGAGGCAAATCATCCTCAAATAAAACATCAAACATATTTGAGGAGTCTTTGTCTTTGTATCTTGGATGGTTTTGAAGATCAATTCCTTTCTTAACATAGAAATCACAACCTTGGAGACACAATGGAATAATCTTTGCTATTTTCTCGATCTCAGCAAGAACAGCAACATAATCACCACTGGATTCATATGAATCATACAGGAATATACACATCTCTGAAAATGATAAAACTATGGAACTCAGTGATGCTTTTCCTTTATATTGACCGAAATAAAAATGTCTTCCACTATATGCCATGGCACTGCAGCATGCATACGGAACCCATTGATGTATTCGTTAAAATAGTATTGCTGTCCTCCAGCATTAATGTTTTGATGATCCATAGAATAAACATCCATCAAAGATCTAATTACATTCATAAAGTTGCAGTCAACTGTACTATATTTGTATGATTTGTTTGGCTCATTTTTGTACGAACTGTGCGGCCCGTACTTTGACTTTTTCCTCAAGTAGTAAAAACAGACATCAAAATGCTGCATCAGTAAATAACACAAAATTTAGAACATTCAAACAAATTATATACTAAATATTAAAGTGTATGTAAGTAAATAATACAAATGCTTTTTTAATATTAATGTTGAAGATCGGTTACTTCAAGACTATGTTATCTAATAGTATATGCAACAGTATGTGATGTACTATACTATATCATACTTATATTTATGAAGTATATATGTATTTTAAACACATAAATGTTAAACCATATGTATTTCAATATAACCTAATATGTATTTTATTCGAGTTCTCTTGCATAATAATTTTAAATGAACACACAGTAGGTATGTTCCAGTTGTATTTTTGTAATGTTTGATTTTGACACTGCATATGTATCTTTAGTCTGAAAATATTTTGTTTATTTTATAGCATAATATGAACACTATATATGGATTTTTAAACTAAATGTCACAGTAAAAGGTATAACTCCATAAAATTACATGTTATATTTAACAATGTAGGAAGTTGGTGAAAAATTTTAAAACACAACAACAATATACTAAAATACATATTAGGAATGGTCCATATGTATTTTGGACCATTTGTATTTTTGCAGTGCATCATTTTAACACTGCCTATGTATTTTTAGACTAAGTACAATTGATTTATATTAAAAATGTATTTTTATGCATAGTATGAAAATTACAAATGTATTTTTTTTACCTAAATCTCACAGTACAAGGTAGAACTCTATAAAATAAACAAAATAAGCTTTAATTCAAATCAAAATTATTCCCATATCAAAACTGATTTAATTTCATTCAGTCTGAAAATAAGTACTATTATAACCTACAAATAGAACCAATTCAAAACATAAAAATTAGTCTATCTAATCAAAACCTACATCCATAAACTAGTTTCAAATTTACAACCAATTTCACAAGTAAAAAATCCATCAACCATCATACATCAAAATCTTCAGTAACACTAGTTATTCTACTTTGCCTTGCATGCCTCAAGGGTGCTTCGACATCACTAGTTGCATTTGCTTTTTTTTTCCGAATTTCATAGTCCCACAAAAGTGCAGCATATCTTGTATGGAGTGTCTTGGGGTCAAACTCAGTCGGAATAACTTTGTGACCGTAAGAAAGGAACTCTGCATACATAACCATAAAGAAACCATAATCCCTACAAATAAAAAAAACCTTTGATGAAATAGTGAAATATATTTTGTACAAACATAAAATTTTGGTATATGTAAATTCAAAACTTACAAGCTTTCACTCGGTTATTGAGGAAAATCATCCTCAAATAAAACATCAAACATATCTGAGGAGTCTTTGTCTTTGTATCTTGGATGGTTTTGAAGATCAATTCCTTTCTTAACTTATAAATCACAACCTTAGAGACACAATGGAATAATCTTTGCTATTTTCTCGATCTCAGCAAGAACATCAGCATAATGACCACTGGATTCATATGAATCATACAGGAATATACACCTCTCTGAAAATGATAAAACTGCGAGAACCCAGTGATACTTTTTCTTTATATTAATTGAAATAAAAGTATCCTCCACTGTATACCATGGCACTGCAGCATGCATACGAAACCCATTGATGTATTCGTTAAGATGGTGTTGCTGTCCTCCAGCATTAATGTTTTGATGATCCATAGAATAAACATCCATCAAAGATCTAATTACATTCATAAAGTTATAGTCAAATGTACTGTATTTGTACGATTTGTTTGGCTCATTTTTGTACGAACTGTGCGGCCCGTACTTTGACTTCTTTCTCAAGTAGTAAAAGCAAACATCAATATGCTGTATTAGTAAATACCACAAAATTTAGAATATTCAAACAAATTATATACTAAATATTAAAGTGTATGTAAGTAAATAATATATATACTTTTTTAATATTAATGTTGAAGATCAATTACTTCAAGACTATGTTATCTAATAGTATATGCAACAGTATGTGATGTACTATACTATATCATATTTATATCTCTAAAGTATATATGTATTTTAAACAGATATATGTTAAACCATATGTATTTCAATATAACCTAATATGTATTTTATTCGAGTTCTCTTGTATAATGATTTTGAATGAACACATAGTAGGTATGTTCCAGTTGTATTTTTGTAATGTTTGATTTTAACACTGCATATGTACTTTTCGTCTGAAAATATTTTGTTTATACTGCATATGTATTTTTAAAGCATAATATGAACACTACATATATATTTTTTAACTAGATGTCACAGTAAAATGTATAGCTCCATAAAACTGCATGTTATATTTAACAATGTAGGAAGGTGGTGAAAAACTTTAAAGAACAATAACAACATACTAAAATACATATTAGGAATGATCCATATATATTTTTGCAATGCATGATTTTAGCACTGCCTATGTATTTTTAGCCTAAATATAATTGATTTATACTAAAAATCTATTTTTATGCAGTATGAAAATTACATATGTATTTTTTACCTAAATCTCACAGTACAAGGTAGAACTCCATAAAATAAACAAAATAAACTTTAATTCAAATCAAAATTATTCCCACATCAAAACTGAATTAATGTCATTCAGTCTGAAAATAAGTACTATTATAACCTACAAATAGAACCAATTCAAAACATAAAAATTAGTCTGTAGAATCAAAACCTACACGCATAAACCAGTTTCAAATCTACAACCAGTTTCACAAGTAAAAAATCTATTAACCATCATACATCAAAAACTTCAGTGACACTAGTTATTCTACTTTGCCTTACAGGCCTCAAGGGTGCTTCGACATCACTAGTTGCATTTGCTTATTTTTTTCGAATTTCATAGTCCCACAAAAGTGCGGCATATCTTGTACGGAATGCGTTGGGGTCAAACTCAGTCGGAATAACTTTGTGACCGTAAGAAAGGCACTCTGCATACATAACCATAAAGACACCACAATCCCTACAAATAATTTTTTTTTTGATGAAATTGTGAAATATATTTTGTACAAACATATAATTTTGGTATATGTAAATTCAAAACTTACAAGCTTCCACTCGGTTGTTGAGGTAAATCATCCTCAAATAAAACATCAAACATATTTGAGGAGTCTTTGTCTTTATATCTTGGATGATTTTGAAGATCAATTCCTTTCTTAACATAGAAATCACAAATGTTAAGAAATATTCATGTTGAGTTGCATCCTTCTGTTGTATTTGCAATTTTGTCAGCTCCTTTTTCATTGGCTCTATGTTCTTAAAAGACAACCAAGAATAATAGGAAAATAATATATGTTAAAGAGTCAGTTAAACAATTGTAAATGAAAATGTATATATGTATGCTGAAAATACATATTAATACATATGTATTTAGTAACAACAAACCTTGTCATTGTCCTTGAACATAACATTCATAAAAAACTCAAAGCATGGACGAGGTACAATCGTCTTTCAATTTAATAATCGGGGAATCCGATTATCAATCTTTGATGCAATCTTTGGTGGTACAGATGAACAACACTCATAAAGCCACACATTGCCAGTGGCATTTCCTAAATCAAATAAAATTAACCACCAGCTTTCAACCGGTTGGTCAAACTTCTGGCCAGATCTTCAAAAGATAAAGAACCCCATAAAAAATACTTATATCTTTCACTATTGACCAAATCGAAATGAAGAAGGGGAATAACCACAGTTTCTACATTAGATAAAACAAATGAATGCAGGAAATACAGGATTGCAAATTTCTCAGCATCCTCGTCATTGTTCTCCCCCCCATACTTTCTTTGTGAATGCTAGAAATAGTTGCCTTTTCTGTATAATTTCTACCCCATTGAGATACTTGTCAACCAGCCTATTTGGTACACCCTCATCAAAAGTAAAGTCATACCTATTTGACATACAATTCAATCCAGTTATGATAGCAAATTCTCTAGGAGTAAAATTAAGAAAGGTGCCATTAGCACAAATCAGAATTCCAGAAGAACTACCCTTCACCTCATGCGTCATAACGCATCTGCACAACTGTACTTGCACTACACATTGTTGTTTTTTCATAAAATAACCAAAATTGTTATTGTTGCAAAAGTTTTTAAATTGTTCCTTGTTTAAAATTGCACGTATGCTTTCATAATTATCTTTGTCATTGTACAAGAAAATGTGTGGTGCAAATCTTGAAAGTTTTTTAACAATGAATATTTCATCCCGCATTATCTACACAAAGTAAAACAACCACTTCTTAATCTGTAACAAAAAATTAAAGCAGACAAAAAAACATATAACATGCATATGTATTTCATATGATTAAAATGCATATGTATTGTGATCATATCAAAACTGCAACTAACAGTTAAAAAAATACACATCACATATACTAAAAATATATATAGCCAATACAGTGTTAGGGTATTTAAATTAATATTAACATGCATATGTATTTTGACCATATAAAACCACAACCAACATTGAAAAATATAAATTAAGTATGTATTTCATATGATTAAAATGCATATGTATTGTGATCATATCAAAACTGCAACCAACAGTTAAAAATACATATCACATATACTAAAAATACATATAGTCAATAGAGTTTTAGGGTATTTAAACTAATATTAACATGCATATGTATTTTGACCATATAAAACCACAACCAACATTGAAAATAACAAATCAAGTATGCTAAAAATACATATAGCCAATATAGTTTTCATGAGTAGCTAAACTATGATACTAAAGCAGTCAAAAAATATATATAACAAGCATATATATATTTATATCATATCAAAACTGCAACCAATACTTAAAAATACATATCAACTATACTAAAAATACATATAGTCAAATACTATTTATGAGTAGTTAATTCAACACCATTCAACAATATATTTTCACAATTACGTTATCATCTTCACAAATCAGCTTATACTCCCAAAATTTCATCATAACAGAAAATACATATTAACTAGTTGAACACAATACTTAACAGTAAAAAAAAATACATTTACAAATAAAAAAAATACCTCTTCCTAACTTTCTTCTTCAGATTCATCAGCATAAGATTTTTCAACATCGTCTTCAATTTTTGTAGATTTCCTTTTCTTGTCGTAGATTTTTTTAGTTTTTTTCTCCCTTGGAGAAGGAGTTTTCTTCAACCCTTTTTTTTTTCTAAATTTTGGTCATCTTCATTACGTCGTTGCAAAACTTTCACTTAATCTCCTTCGATCTCCCAAATTTGTTCAACTGTAAAGGATTTGAAATAAGTCTAATTAAATCTTCTTTAGTTAACCTAAGACTAAAGATGGTGCATCAGACAGTAAATTCATATTATTTGTAACACTGATTGTAGATATTTTTGCTATGTGTTCATCCATTAAAATACAAAACCCTTAAACTCTGATTTTCAGATGAACTAAAGTAGAACAAAAAAAAATTAAACTGCTAACATGCAATTAATAGTAACCTGAAATCGGCGAACCAAATCTTTTCACAGATCGTGGAGGAATCGTGCAAAGGGCGGGATTAATGGTTAATGGCGAAAAAAAAGAAGTAAAAATTTAAAAATAAGGAAAGATAATGAAGAATGAGTGAAAAGGGGGATTTTATCCCAGTAAAAATAATTAGGCGGCAAAAAAATAGGGGACCACTTAAAATAATGCTATAAATGCTACATAATGTAATTATGAAAAAGTATTGCTATTTTTTGTAATTTAGTACTTAGGTATGATATGTCCTGTATTTTTTCTATCATTTAATCCCCGTTTGATGAAATTATGCAAAAGTAATTTAATCCCTGTTTGATGAAATTGTGCAAAAGTAATTTTGCTTAGACATAATTTTATAGAGTAATATCGAGTAGAAGAATAGAAAATTATGTTTTACAAATTATATTATGTATCTTATAAGTTATGATGGGTACACATAGTTTTGTTCATCACTTCACTGCTTGAAAGCGAAAATATTAGGAAAGACGGGCACACAATTAAAGAGTCCGACAGGATAGCAACGAAAAATACCCAAGACTAAACTTTTCCTTTCAACTTGAATCAAGAGAAGAAAAATAAACCCAAAAAAAATAGAGTAATATACAACAAACAACTCAACCAAATGAAACAAGACAAGAATAAAGGCAATCACACGAGACACAAGATTTACGTGAAAAACCCTTCAGTGTGAAGAGTAAAAAATCACGGGACCAAAACCTCTACTATAATCACCAAAGAGTTAAAATATTATCCTCCAAAATTACCACAAGACAAGTGTCAAACAATAAGAAACAATACATAAACCACAACACCAAACACTAGAGAAATAAAGGAGTGAAAACGCAAAAACTGCAGCTATTGTTCGGGAATGAAGAACAAGAGCTATAGGCTACCAAATCAAGATCTGTCAGTTCCTAATCAAAGATTGAGATAAGAGAAACAAGAAGTCTAAAAATCAACTCAATCGGACAAGAAACGAAGCGGAAATCGCAATTTGAAGTTGACAGCTGTGGCTGAAATTTAGGTGCGAAAATCAGCTTTGTTTTTCTCTCTTTGGCTGCTGAAAACTCTCTTTTTTCTGATGGTAAATAAGACCTAAAACTATCAATATATATTTCCCATAGTAATGGGCCTATGGGCAAAAGTGGGTTGGTCCAAATTGGGCTTCATTTATCCACACAGGAAGGGAAAAAAACTCAATAATCCAACAATTCTCCCCCTCCCAACTATGTGGAGGAGACCGCCATCCCGGCGATCATGCAACAATCTTCAAACTTTCCTCTTGGCAAAGCTTTAGTCATTATGTCGGAAGAATTATCATCCGTATGAATCTTCTCAAGTTCAAGCAACTTAGAATCCAACACATCCCGAATCCAATGGTATATCACATCAATGTGTTTAGAACGACCATGAAATGTAGAATTCTTGCCAAGATGTATGGAACTTTGACTGTCGCAATGAAGCACATACCTCTCTTGAGCACAACCAGATTCCCCCAAGAATCTCTTCATCCAAAGCAATACTTTACAAGCTTTAAGGGTAGCAATAAGCTCAGCTTCTGTAGTAGATAAAGCAACACATTTTTGCAACCTAGATTGCCAAGACACAGCTCCCCCTGCAAAAGTAACCAAATACCCTGAAGTAGACTTGAGATTATCAACATCACCGGCCATATTTGAATTAGTATAACTACAAAGACTAGTCTTCCCTGTACCAAAACACAAACTCAGACTAGAAGTGCCACAAAGATATCTCATAATCCACTTCACAGCATTCCAATGTTCTCTTTCCGAATTAGAAAAAAAATGACTAACAACACCAACAGCATGAGCAATATCCGATCTTGTGCAAACCATTTCATACATTAAACTACCAACAGCTGAAGCATAAGGAACTTTCTTCATATTTTCCTTCTCATCATCACTGGAAGGATACTGCTTCATGCTCAACTTGAAGTGCATAGCTAAAAGTGTACTGACAACCTTAGCCTTGTCCATGTTAAACCTTTGAAGTACTTTCTGAATGTACTTCTCTTGTGATAACCACAACTTCTTGGCCTTTCTGTCACGGACAATCTGCATGCCAAGAATCTGCTTTGCTGGTCCTAAGTCTTTTATAGAAAAAGACTTCACCATCAGAGAATTTTGGCACAAAAACACAATGGTCTGAAGTAGTCTTCTTGAAGACCTGCTGACTCATAAAGGAACCAAAGTTCCTGTACGACTGCCTAGGAGCTTGTTTCAAACCATACAAGCTCTTCTTCAATTTGCAAACATAATTCTCTTTTCCTTTGACTTCAAAACCTTCGGGTTTCTCCATATAAATTTCTTCATCTAAGTCACATGGAGAAAAGCAGTTTTAACATCCATATGCTCAACCCTAAATCTAGACTTGCATCTAAGCCTAGAACCACACGAATGGATGACATCTTTACAACCGGAGAAAATATCTCATTAAAATCAACTCCTTTTTCTGGTTAAATTCCTTCACAACCAATCAAGCTTTGTACGATGGAATTGGATTACCATCTTCATGCTTCACCCGAAAAACCCACCTATTTTTCAAAGCTTTTCTATCTTTAGGCAGCTTAACCAAATCAAAGGTATTATTATCTTGCAAAGATTTAATTTCATCTTCCATAACATCGAACTACTTTTCTTTTTCTTCACTTTCCATGATCTCATCAAGACTCTCAGGTTCTCCCCCGTCAGTCAAGAGTACATACTCACTGAGAGAATAACGAGATGAAGGTATTCTCTCTCTTGTAGATCGTCTAAGAGAACTCTCTGGAGCATCAACAACTAGTTACTGATCAACCATATCAACTTGTACTGAAGCATCAACAACTTCTTGCTGGTCATTCTGAACATGATTATCATCTTCATTATCAACTTGATTTTCATCATCATGAAGATTTTCTTCAGGAGCAGTAGTCCTAGGAACTGGATCAACATCAACTAGGCTCTCACTACTCTGAGAATCAACCTTCTCAGCTTTGTCAAAATCTTCAATTGTTTGGTCTTTAAAGAACACAACATTGCGGCTTCTAACACGTTTTTTCTCAACTGGATCATAGAAGCGATAGCCAAATTCATCTTGACCATAACCAATGAAGATACACTGTCTAATTTTAACATCCAACTTTGACCTTTTATCCTTAGGAACATGAACAGAAGATTTACACCTTCTAAGATGATCATAAGAAACACTCTTACCAGACCAAACTCTGTCAGGGAAATCACCATTCAAAGCAATAGTAGGAGATAAATTAATAACATAAACAGTTTTATTAAGTGCTTCTACCCAAAAGAAATCAGGCAGCTTAGCATCTGAAAGCATACATCTAACCCTTTCAACTAGTGCCATTCAACTGAGGAGTCTTTGGAGGAGTTTTCTGATGCCGAATACCCTACTCTCTGCAATATCTATCAAAAGGACCAATATACTCACCATCATTATCTGAACGGGTGCATTTTAATTTTTTCTCTGTCTGTCTTTCAACCATCAAGTACTTGATCCTTGGACTTCAAAGGAAATACCCAGAGTTTGTGAGAATGATCATCAATAAAAGTCATAAAGTAAAGTGCACCACCATGAGACCTTACTTTAAAAGGACCGCGCAAATCAGAATGCACCAACTCCAGCAAATCAAGTTTTCTTGAAGGCGAATGACTCTGAAAAGAAACTCTTTTCTGTTTACAGGCTAAGCAATGAACACACTTCTTTAACTTTGCTTGTTTTACTCCAGAAAGCAAATTTTTCTTAGCCAAACTATCAATTCCCTTCTCACTCATATGACTCAACCTTCTATGCCACAACTCTGATGAAGTATCATTCTCCACCAAGTTTATCAAGCCTCTAGAAGTAGAGCCCTAAAATACGTACAAGTTAGGAAACTTGTCACCTCGAGCCACAATCATCGAACCTCTAGTAAGCTTCCACTAGCCAGCAACAAAGGTATTAACGTAACCCTCATCATCAAGATTCCCTACAGAAATCAAATTCAGGCGAACATCTGGAGCATGCTTGACATTATTGAGAATTAGTTTGGAACCATTATTACTTTCCAAACAAATCGTTCCAATGCCAAGTACTTTAACTTCATCATTATTGCCCATTTTCAACATCCCAAAATTACTTGGAGTATAAGAAGAAAATATCTTTGTGGCACTTCTAGTCTAAGTTTGGGAGTATTTTCTTCTTAATACAAAAATATGTATAAGCTTCGTTGTGATCCAATCACAACCGTAATAGTACAAGTTCTATTTACATCCTGCATAGATTCGTTCTTTTTTTCATTTTTTCTTTTCTTTTCTTTTTCCCCCTTTTCATTTTTTTTTTAATATTTTCTCCTTCTTCTTTTTTCCTTCTCATTTTTCTCCTTCTTTTCATTCGTGCGAACTAACAAACACAAATACAATTGTGAACTATAAGAAAATAAAATGTGAACTAGAACATACAAATACAAGTGCGAACTATAAAATACAAATATAAGTGCGAACTATAAAAGATAAATAAAAAATGAGAACTATAACATATAAATACAAGTGCGAACTATAACATATAAATACAAGTGTGACTTATAACATATAAATACAAGTGCAAACTATAAAATACAAATACAAATGAAAGTTATAACATACAAATACAAGTGTGAACTATAAATACAAATACAAATGCAAACTATCATTTGTATTTTTTAATTATTGAAAAGGAACGACTGATTTTCTTTCTACAAATACGTGTTTGTATTTATTGATACGAGTTGTATTTATTGATACAAATAAATACAGTTCAAATTTTTATACAAATACAATATATACAAACACATATGTATTTGTATTTGTAAAATCATTATTTCATTTGTTTGTAATTATATTTGTTTATTTACAAATACGAATGATAATTTTGATATACAAATACAAAACGATACATTACATATTTATATATTTTAGAATCAAGAAAATACAATTAATGCATTACTTGTTTGTATACAAATACAAATGATAAATTGTACATAGTCACGGCTAAATATAATATACAATCAACTTACTAATATAAATACAAAATAATTTTTTAAAAATAAAAAGACATCGATAAAAATAAAATTTAAATACAAATATAATTCAAATATAATCTAAATATACAAACACAATAACAAACCACAAAACAAATATAATCCAATATAATATGTAGTCAATTATAAAATACAAATACAAAACAGCTCTTTAAAATACAACCGTGAATTATATAAAATATAAATGATAGTGCGAACTAAAAAATACAAATACAAGTGTGAACTATAAAATACAAATGCAAATGCAAACTACAAAATGCAAACACAAGGGCGAACTTTAAAATACAAATACAAATAAAGTTGTATCAATAAATATAAAAATATAAATGATGGTGTGATTACTAATACGATAAATAATTGTGGTATTTACGTTATCATCCATGACTTGTGCTCGAGTAGCCATATTTTTTAAAAATATAAAAAAAACAAAAAAAATTAAAAAAAATAAGTCTAAAAAAAAGAAACGAAAAAAATAAAAATAGAAAAAAATAGAAAAAAGAAGAAGAAAAAATGGGGAAAATACAAAAAAGAAAAAAATATAAAAAAAAAATGGAAGTGTTTTTGGCGAGACTAAATATGTAGTGTATTTATGTTTTTTTATGAATACAGACCACTAGATAAAAGTGAATATAGCGGCTGTGAATAGAATATAACAACTATAAATGATAAATATGTAAAGTATTACTACAGAAGATGGAATTTGTGCCAAACTTTTGTTATTTTTGAAACTTCTCCTTCATTTAAATATAAACTTTTTATTTTATTTTTAATGATAGGTTCTTATTGTTAATTAGCACTCTATATGAATTACTGGAAAAAAAAAAAATCTAAGTAGATTAATACACAATTGTGACCTAGAATTAAGAAGATGCTTTCCTATTAAAAGTGGGCAATTTGAACAAATAGGATCATTTAATCACTGTTTGATGAAATTGTGCAAAAGCAATTTAATCCCTGTTTGATGAAATTGTGCAAAAGTAATTTTGCTTAGACATAATTTTATAGAGTAATATCGAGTAGAAGAATAGAAAACTATGTTTTACAAATTATATTATGTATCTTAAAAGTTATGATGGGTACACGTAGTTTTGCTCATCACTTCACTACTTGAACGCGAAAATATTGGAAAGAGCTAGGTTCTACAAATGTCAGTGAAAATAAATGTTATATCTAGTGAATTGATTCCACCCCTAGACTTTCCAGTGCATAATTACCAAACAAAAAGCCCAAGATAGTGACGATTTTGCTAAAGGAAAATCATCATCGTGACCACACTTTCTGAACTAGTAATAAAACAAACTAGTTACTCCATTTTTTATTAGTACTTCCCTCTGCAAAACAGAGCCATTATTACGAAGAAAAGTTCACAACTTCTCTTCTAAGTTCTACCATACATAAAATGGGAGAATCATTGTCCACCCTCTGTTTTATTTTAAACTATATATAGTACTCGTCAACTACAAATACAACAAGAAAAAGAAACAACAACGAGGTGTGTACGTCTTGATCTCCCCTTCAGAAAATGGTACGTAGTTGAGTACTTCAGACAGTGCAAGGAGAAGAAAGATGGAAGTGTAGTCCCCAAAGCTGAAATTCTCCTTTAATGAAATCATAGTAACCTCCCTTCAAAGCTAATGTTTTATTCACCAAACCGTCTCTCACAAATGGATATGTCAGCAAGTTGGCTAGTGATACATTCACAGCTTCCTGCAGTTTTTCATTAACGTTACTTTTAGTATCCAATTAACAAAACTAGTCGACATTTTGAAATCCAAAAAGAAAAAGGAAATTTAGTCTGATCAGAACATTATTCTACCTTCTCACAATATTTGCATTGTTCTTCAAAAGTTGAATCCGGATGTTCAGCTAGCACCTTGGCCTTAGCAGGTAATCCAATTTTCACCCAGTTCTCAATGAATTCACTGTAATTTTTTCACACACATATATTTGTGTGTATTTCTTCAATTAGTATGATAACATAATCAAATTGTTCAGCTAATTAACTAAACATATTTTTCTTAATAACTATACCGTCCAATAGTGGCGTATATGTAGAATTTTGTGTATGCAGTGTCAATATATTTGAAAGAGTGAATAAATGAATAAATTATTGTAATGATGTCATTTATATAATAATGGAGACGAATTTAAAACTTTTATTTTATGAGTTTAATTTTTAAAGTTTTTAGTTTTGAACTCATCATATATTTAGAGTTATCGATTCATATTTATTACTCATTGCAAGTTTTAGTAACTTTTACACATAAATTTAATTCCATGACGAAAATAGTGTGTTCAGATGAACACAAAACCTCAAAACGACACCCTACTGTATATAAATACAATTTAAATATAAATTGATGATTTTGTTGCTTTCAAGTTTAATGGCGGTCACATGTTTGAGATGATGTATAACTCCCCATTAAATTTTTAACAGCTAAAACAAAAAAAAAAAAAAAAAACATGCATATTTATTCTGGGCTGGGGCTTGAACCCCCGAAACAAAACTCCGTTACTAAAGCATCTAATTGATGGACCAAGTAGTGCAGATTGACCAATTACTGTTATTTTTTTCCTCATCTATATATTTTTTTATACATTATTTATTTGTTTCTAGTAAAAATGTTGACGAAATAGTATTATGTGACACTTATAAGCCCAACTTTGTTGGCAGTATATGTAACTAAAATATTCACTTCATGATACATACGTCGATTCAGAACCATCTTTTGGAAGCTTCATGAGAGCCTTGATACCTCCACAGGCACTGTGGCCAATGACTACAATGTTCTCTACCTTCAGATGGAGAACAGCGTATTCGATGACAGCTCCTACTCCAGAGTATCTAAGCTGTTGCAATTCATTTCCAACACAAAACATCATCAGGTAATTAAATTACGAAAAAAAAAAAATTAAAAATATACCGATCAACATAAAATATTATTGTAAAACATAAATAAAAGTGGATAAATAAAATGACCTTGTCATAAGGAGGGACCATGTTGGCGATATTTCGAGCCATAAAAGCTTCACCGGGCTGAAAGTTTAGCACTGTGGTTGGGCTCACTCGTGAATCCGAGCAAGCAAACACCAAAAACTGACAAATGGTTCGGCACATTGGATACAAATTAAAAACAACAAAAATAATACATTCTTTTAATAGTAGTCAATTTAGATTTTTGAAGCATAATTAATAAGGATAATTTAATAAAAATAATCATTTAATTGATGCTTTCTCAATAATGCAAAATGATAACTAGACAAATAATTAAAAGAGAGAAGGGATGAATAACAAGGTAATAAGATCTCGTACCTTTGGTTCCTGGCCTTTTTTGAGTTTGTCAAACAGTTCTGGGTTTTTGCTGATCCATAAAATATAGTAATAAAGGATTAGGCTTTATGGGACATTTCAAGGCTTTCTTTTGTTTAATTTCAACGTTATTTGTTGTTGCACTTAATTCTGTGGATCTCTTTTTCTAAATTCTTTTTTTTTTTTTTTAATAACTGAGGGAGAAACAAAATAGAGTAGGACAAAATTATCATGTACAAATATGACATACTTAAATTTGTTAGGGAAACGAAAAGAGGCTTACTCATATATTTCCGTTTTGAAATAAAGCCAGCCGCACTTGATCCTTTGAACAGGGTCGAAGGTTTTTCTGCTTTGTTGTAATTCAGCTGTGATTTCATCAATTCTTTCTGCTACAACAGGTCCCAGTTCTCCCTTCTCACTGCAATTTCATGATTTCAAAATTAATAAAAAACAATTCGATTTTAGCTTCTTTTATGCATGAGGTCCGAATGATTGCAAATTAATATGGTTTATTAAATGAATTATATATGATTAAAATTTCCTCATATCATCATGTACAAAATTTAAGCTCATGAGTCATGATGCACCATCCTGTTTTTCTCTGTAGGCTAATTCAGATTTTTAAATTATAATTCCTTTAATTTTTGACATGAGAATAAAAACTTTAATATAAACATATATGGTAGATTGTAAAATAACTCAATTACATAAATATGGTATCGTTTATAAAGTTTAAATATTAATTTTCATAGAATTAAACGTTTTCTCAAAAATAGTCAACCAAATGTTAAATATTTTTTTCAAAAACCTTTCCGAAAAAACTCCTCGAGCACCTAAATATTTGGAAATGTTTTCTTGAAGAAATTTTAAAGACACAAAAATGAACTTTTAACAGGTTTAGTTCTTTGTTGGAAATCTTTTTTAAGAACAAAAATCTCATGATTCATGTAATGATATACTCGATACGATGGTCCAAACCTGAGAAGGCTCTGGAGTGAAACAATGGCTTCCTCGTAAGATTTGTTTGCCATATCTCCTTTCTGCAATTCCCCATTACTTTTCATCAGAATTCATGAAATATTCACATGTTTGGATCATGATAAATTTTCATTGAAAATTAAAGAATTATAGGTTCACACATATGAGACGGCGAGTGAGACATAATATAAATTAATAATTAAATATTTATTTTTTTCTAACCGTTTAAACTTTAAATGAAATGTTCATACACTTCAACACATCTTTTTTCTCTCCATTATATATACATTCACACAGAGCATTTACCACGACGAAGAATTACAAGAATGGATTATAAATGCAACAAGTGCTACTTGCAATGATGCGAAGGTCATTTTACATGTAGTGGATATGGTACTAGTCTACGAGGTTATTTATTCCATGCATGGATTATGAATTTATCAAACAATATATGTAATTAGTCCGGTCACAGGTCACTCACTGATCTTATGCAAATTGAGTATAATAACGACCTTGGCCTTAGTACGCATTAATAAGGACTTTAATTTAGGCTTTTGACAGATGTCTTTATAAGATTGATTTTTTCAAGTTTGTCATATTTTGAGCTATATCTTATGCACATGAAAGATTAATTAGAAGCAGAATATCTCTAACAAGAATTAATGACTTGGCCAGATTAATGAAAACATAAAACGCATCTGAGTTATATTGTATACACCTATACGTGTCAACATCTAATGATTTTGCACAGAACTTATACTAGAAATAAATGGATTGTAAACTTTAGTTGTCAGTTGTCTAGAGTTTCAATCAAACTATATTTTAATTGCAAACTGGTTCAATGTGACATCTGGTTATTAATATGACTAGTAGTTAATAATATAACATATAAGCTACATATATATATATCTATATATATATACACCGATCGATGAAAGCAGAAGAAAGAGGATGATGAATTAAGAGTAAGAGATAGTATACCAAAAAACTAGGGGTGATGATGGGAATAGAAAATGCTGAAGAGTTGCTAATACTTTCAAAGTAAAAAAACAGAAGAGCTAAGAAATCAAGGTAGATTTGTTTGGTGAAATTTGAGTTTCTTTAGCCTGCTATTTATACTACTCAATTAGCTAGTAGTATCTTTAAATTTCTATATCACGTTTTAAGTCTGTTACGCATAAGCCAAACAATCATAGTGTTGAAAACGATGTATATGTAAATAATTCAATGTATTCAGATGCTACCTAGCTGGATATAAGCTTTGATATTTATCTGTTTATTTGTTTGTGTGCATGTATAGGCTTTAAAAAACAAATGAAACTTGTAACATTAACCCAAACTTAAATAAAAAAAAATATTTACACTAACAATATTTACATTATATAAATTTATCAAGAAATAGGAAGGTTTGGACACATGCACTGACTATCTCCTAAGTCATTTAACATGTAAAACGTGGTTTGGATGCCTCTTATCTCTTTGGCTTGTTTATTTTGTATTGTTTTAAAACGAATATTGTTTTGAGGTCCCCTTAACAAATATATATGGATTCCTTGGGCATATCTCTAGTGCTTAGTGGTCTACATTGTCATATTAATTCCATCTATCTTAATAATCTTTGCCTGAATTTCTTTTACTTAATCTTGAGTAATTAGCCTTCTCATACTACTTAGCTAGGTGTCTATGTTTAAATTATTGAAAGACGTGCGATGTTTCTCAACTAAACATTATTTACTGAAAATATCAATAGATGCTATTTTTTTCTTATCTAATTTGTGTACATCCGCAGTACGAGTACATCTATGAAGGTTGACACAGTCAAATTAGAATTCTGATTCACTTTTGCTTAATGGTATTTGTCAGAGATAATTAGAACCAATAGTTAAATTGATATCTAATAGATGGGACTTGCTGATCTCACACCTGACTACCAATCCAAGGACCTAGCTAGAGAAAGAGGAGGTTAATTAACTTCTTTAATTTTACATTAATTAACATCAGGTTAATTAACTTCTTTAATTTTACACTAATTAACATCACATACTTTTTTAAATACTATAAGGAAAACAAGCTGTGATGAACAGGTAACTTAGTATAAACTAAATAAAATTAAATCTTATAGTGAAAATATGTTATACATCGACATATTTGCAAATGCTCCACTCAGCACCCATTGACTATTTGCCTTGTATGCGATAAGTTTGTGTATATGTACGAAAATTATTTGAAGCTTAATTATCAACGATAATCAACCCATGTTGTTTCAATCACCATTGAGTCTCTGTGTTACATACAGATAGAAGGCTTATCGAATATTTGCATTATTGACTGTGCGAACAAAGTTGCATATTATACTTAAAAATTGACATATATATTCATAGCTGAACTGATTGAAAAAATTCATATAAAATATAGAAATACTTTAGTAGTATTAACTGTGAGACCTTGTGCAAAAATCGTGCAAACTTGAACTAAAGCTGACAAAATCACATAAGATTAAAAGTATGTTTGAACTAATTTAGCTCAAATAGAGATTACGGTGCTAACAAATTCTAAATAGCACCGTATGATAGCACCCCGAAAACAATATAATGAAATATCCAAAACAATCTAGATGAAATGTTAGCATAATTCAATAATTGTTTGGTCATCCTGGATGGCTACGCTGTTTTCTTACTTCTTGAAAAGTATGTTTATTAAAATAGCTTTATTTTTAAAAGCACTTTAAAAGAAAAGCAATTTATATTTAGCCAATTCGTTTGAAACGTATTCCTTTTTTCAGTAATTGATAAGTAAAATATTTACTATCCGAAATTCCGAATTGTATAAACATAGAACTATTTTAAATACTTGTTATTAAAGTTTTTGAATTTATATGAGAAACTATTAATGTGTTTTTCTAGCTATACTTTGTTATTCCAAAGAGGGAGACGAAGAAGAAATTGGTAATAGTAAAAAGGAAGAACTAATATTTATAGCTGAGCGACTATTTCAAGGAGAAAAAAGAAGATATATATTTATAATTAATAAGGAATAATTTGATAAAATATAAAAATCGTAAAAGAAAATCAACATTCAACTTAAAATATAATATAAGCAATTCAAGATCTTTACGTACCTATGCCTTTGTGTGTGTGTTTGACAAAAAGTAAGGAAAATGCAAAAAAATACAGCTATAGTGAAATTTTGTTACTATTGGCCACTTAGTTATTGTATATTATCTATGCATTAGGTTTTGGCATTATTAATACCTGTCACTGTCTCTAAAACTTGAATTTCAAAAAGATCAATTAATTTCCAAATTAAAATAGTATATCTTAGGTAAGTAGTTTATTCAAGGCGTGTTTGTAATAAGTTTTTGACTTTTTTACAGGGAATTGTTATTAGAAAATGTAATGTTAAGGTGTTTTTTAAAGAAAAGGTTTTTTTTTTTCCTAAAAAATCTTTAAAGAAAAACAGCAACCATCTGAAAATATTTTCTTTCTCCACGAAAAACACGCAATTATTGCATGCACTTGTTACGATCGTGCTTCAAGTAATTACAATTCAATCTTCGAATTTTTGACCCGTGAAGAGTATTGGACACTTGCAATTTTACATGTACTTGTTATCATATTGGCAATGTAAGTCATTGTATATATTACTGCTCATGTAGCACATTTCACGTTAGTGCAATTGTCCACGATTTTGACGTTGTCATTTAACATGTGCTCATTTTTTT
>NC_061112.1:100629311-100656167 GCF_002878395.1 Capsicum annuum
TAAAAGAAATTAGAAGTAATTGTTCCATGAAAACATGACAATCATGGCTTTTCATTTCATGCAAGATTCCTTGTGTCATATCAACCCTCTTTCCCAAATTTGAGGCATATCCATCGAACATCTTCAAACTTTGAACCCACTCACATATTTGACATTTTTGGTCCAACTTGAATGTAAAACTAGCCTTGAGCTTAAGAACATTACCGTTGGGCCCTTGCTGTAAGTGTAATTCTCTGTTATTGCAATATTCTGGCAAGTCAAATCTGGCCTTAGGATTATCCTTTGTTTTGCCGGTGACATCCATAATTGTGTTGAACAAGTTGTCAAAATAGTTCTTCTCAGTATGCATGACATCAACATTATTTCTAAGTAAATTATATGGCCAATATTCTAACTCCCAAAATATACTTTGCTTAGTTCAGTTATGCGAAACGCCATATCCATCAAGCCTGTACCATCTTTCCTCACTTGCTTTAGGCAAATCCTGAACTATTTCCCAGACGTCATAACCAGACAGCCTTGGGGGTGGACCATCATGTTCCCTTCTATTCCTTCTGAATGCATTCTTGAGTCTCTTAAATTCATGATCATATGGCAAGAAACAACGATGACAATCAAACCATGAATTTTTCCTGTCATGTCTCAATGTGAAGGATTTTTTTTTCCATGCAGTATGGACAAGCCAGCTTTCCAACTGTAATCCACCCAGACAACATTCCATAAGCAGAAAAACCATTAACAGTCCACATTAGATATGCACACATATTGAAATTTTGTTTAAGAGAGATGTTCTAAGTTTCAACCCCCTCATGCCATAAAATTTGAAGTTCATCGATCAAAGGTTGCAAGTAGACATCTATTTTATTTTTTGGATTACGCGAGTCAGGAATAACACAATTCCAAAATATATACAAACTAGTCATCAACATTTCAGGAGAAAGATTATAAGGAGTGATAAATACAGGCCAACATGAATATGACGCACCACCAACTAAAAAAGGAGAGAACCCATCAGCACATAATTCCAATCGAATGTTGCGTGGCTCAGTTGCAAAATCTGGATAAGTTGCATTAAAATGCTTCCAAGCCTCTCCATCAGAAGGATGACACATAACACCAGTGGACCTTCTATTTTCACTATGCCATCTCATATGAGAAGTTGAGCTGTTTGAAGCATACAACCTCTTCAACCTTGGTATAAGAGGTAAATAATGCATCACCTTAATGCATCACTCTTTTCCTAAAAAAAATACTAAATACCTAAAAAATATTCTTCTCACTTAGTTGGCATGCCATGTCATTAAAATCACATTTTAAAAAAATAATAAACTATTTAATTCATCAAACTCATTTAACCAAAATTATAATTTTATTCCTTTTAAAAAAATGCATTAGTTTAATTTTCATTCTTAGGAATTCTTTACCATGCTTAATATTTACTATATTATTTTACATGCAAATTAAAATCTCTAGATAACTTATCTAGTTTAATGATTTTATTTTTAAAAAAAAAAACTGATTTTTGTAGGCAATTATATATAAAAACTTAAATGATCATCTAGGAAATTAACTTTAGAAAGAAAAAGTATAACTACCTAAGTATGAGAATTTATTCTTATAAATTAATGTATATTTTTTAAAAAAATAAGATTATAATTTTGGTTAAATGAGTTTGATGATTTAATATGCCTATTTTTTTTAAAAAAAATTGATGATTTACTGATATGACGTGCTAATTAGAAGAGGAGGAGACTTTTGAGGTACTTAGTTATTTTTTAAGAAAAATATTGATAACTGAGTGATATTATTGTCTTACCAAAACAAAAGTGATTTTTATAAGTGACTCCAAAAATATGGATAAAAATCCAAGAAAATAATTTTAGAAAAAAATGAAAGTTTAAGTAATGTTAGAAAACTCCTAAGCGTGAAAATTTCTTCTTAATAAATAAATGTATTTTTATAAAGAAAAGAATAAGAATACAATTTTGACTATATAAGTTTGATGAGTTAAATAAGTTTATTATTAAAAAAAATTAAATGACATTACATGTCAATTAGAAGAGAAAGAGACATATAAGATATTTAATTTTTTTCTTTTTGAAAATAATAGTGATAGTTGAGTCACATTATTATCTCTAAAAAATAAAAGTAATTTTTATAGGTAATTCAAAAAATATGATTGACCATTTAGAAAAACAACCCTTGAAAAAATATATCAAATTTTAGTACCGATAAAGTTTTTGTAAGTACAATTTTTTTTAATAAACTACTGCATTTTTTCAAAAGAAAAAGAGAATAAAATTATATTTTGATTAAATGAATTTGATGAATTAAATAAATTTAGTATTTTTAGAAAAAGGTTTTAATGACATGACATGTCAATCTCTATATATAATATAAAAGAGAGTTATAGTCAGGCTAACGTGACTCTCTCTATGATCATCATTAGTATTTATCTTTATTGTCATTTTTTTGGCTTTTTATCTCATTTTCTATTTTAAAATTAAATATATTTTGTTATAAAAAACTAAGTTAAGGTAAACATAAAATTACTTATTGCAGTTCTATTCTATCGTATTTATTAAGTTGACATTAATTTTTTTAAGAAAAAATTTTTTTGGCCATAAAATGTGGCTATAATAGTAATAAATTATATTCACACTATAAAATAGTTAGTTTTATGACATTTTTACCCTTTTCATCCTAAATTTGAATTTCTAACGTTACTTTATTTATTATACCATTTTCCAATACATTAAAAACTATCTCAATACATGGAAATAGACAATTTATGTATTCTATTTATAATTATTTTCTTAATTGACAATTACATAATTAAATAATTGCCAAATGCAGTAATATGTAATTAAGAAAATAAAAATTAATTAGTACAAATTTATTTATTAATTGTTAGTTATATATATTTTTTTTTTTTACGTTTGTAGTTGTTTAATTTTAGTTCAACTTTCAATTATATAGTATAGTTTATACTTTGTACATATTTTGAGAAATTTAATTTAATTATTTTTTTATTTTTTATCTATTTCTATTTTATGATTTTTTTTAATGAATATGAAAATTATTGTACGAAAATAGAGTTATAAGGGTGAATTTCCTAAATAGTCAGCTAAATTTTATAATTTTTCTTCAAATATCACTTATGTTTTATTTAGGATCACGATATCACAACCTATCACTTTTTTCCTCAAAAAATAGTAAACACCTCAAAAGTCTTCTTCTCTCTTAGTTGACATGAATGTCACTGGATTCTTTTTTTAAAAAAAAAAGACTAGACCTATTTAACTCATCAAACTCATTTAATCAAACTATAATTCTTTTTTTCTTTGAAAAATGCATTAGTTTATTAAAAAAAATACTTAGAAAAACTTTAGCGGTACTAAAACTTGACCTATACTTTTATTTTCTCAATGGTCACTTATATTTTTTGAATTTCCTACTAAAATTATTTTTATTTTTTTAAAGATAATAGTATGACTCAACTATCACTATTATTCTAAGGAAAAAAATTAGTATCTTATATGTCTCTTTCTCTTCTAATTGGCGGGTCATGTTATTAAATTATTTTTTTAATAATAAACTTATTTAAATCATCAAACTTATTTAGTTAAAATTATATTCTTATTCTTTTCTTTAAAAAAATATATTAATTTATTAAAAATAAATTTTCATTCTTACAAATCTTTTATCATTACTTAAGCTTTCAAATTTTTTTCTAAAGTTATTTTTTTGGATTGTTATAAATATTTTTGAAGTCGCTTATAAGAATCACATTTTATTTTTACTAAGACAATAATATCACTCCGTTATTAATATTTTTCTCAAAAAATCACTAAGTATCTCGAAAGTTTCCTCCTCTTCTAATTAGCATATCATGTCAGTAAACCATCATTTTTAAAAAAATAATATACTCCGCAGACTCATTTAACCAAAATAATAGTTTTATATTTTTACAAATATATATTAATTTATTGAGAAGAAATTCTCATACTTAGGTATTTATACTTTTTTCTAGAGTTATTTTCCTAGATAATCAGGTTTAAGGTATGTTGAATTGTCGTTATTGCGATATCTTACAAATTATGCCTGAGATTTATTTAAATATATATTTTAATTTTATTTAACCATATCCTTAAAAAAAAAAGAATTATTGGTCATTTTAGTAACAAATATAAGTAATGATTCACAATTTATCAAACCGGCATAACATAAGGAAGAAAGACTTGAACCATCAACACTTATGTCTCATTCTCTTTGGTTCGACACATATGACTATGTGAATGATTTTTATAATGTGTCGACATTTACCAGTTCTAAATTGTGATGAGTTGCCGTTATTAAAATATTTTAAAAATTACTTTTATAAATTATTCAAATATATAGTTTAATTTTATTTTAACATAATAATTAAAAATAATTAAGCATTGTGCCACTTAAATGGGCATTTGTGATTTATTTATATCTCTTATAAAGGATGATAAATAGACAACAGATCGACATGTTTACTTGTGTTGCCTCCTTAAATATTTTCTTTTATATTTGTTTATTTAACTTTTCTTTTTAATCTATTATATATTTGAGAATTACGTAAAAGTATAATAAATCATAATAATTACCAACTTAAAATAATTAAAAATACGTAAAAAATTTAATTAAATCTCTAAATTTTATTATTGCCACATAAATTAGACAAAAGAACAAGTACTATAAATCACAATAATTAATAAATTAAAATATTTAAAAAATATAAAAAAATTTAGTACGCTCTCAAAATTATATCAATACAACATAAATTGAGACAAAGGGTATAACATATATTATTTATAAATTATGTAGAAAATTATTATGTTTTTTAAAAAATTAAACTACATAATTTAAATAATTTTTTAAATGTAATTTAAAAATATTTTAATAACGAAAGTTAAAACTCTAATACTTTAAACACGGTAGATATTAATTGTAGTCTTGCACCCTTATGTTATACTGGTTTGATAATTTGTGAATTATTACTTATAGTTGAGCATATTTTATTTGTTAAATTTTAAATCTAAAATTTTTCATATTTGACCGATATTTTAAATATAATTTAAAAATATTGTAATAACGACAGTCAAAACTTAAACACTTTAGATGTGGTGGATATTGACAAGTTATAAAAATCAAAGTATTCATTATCGTCGACTCTAGTTAACAACAACCCAAGAGAGTCACATGTTAATATTGTAGTCTTGCGCCCATATTACATTGATTTGATAATTTTAGAATCATTACTTACATTTGTTATTATTCTGAATTCTAATTAAATAATTTTATAAATTATTATGTTTAAATAAATTCAAAACACATATTTAAATAAATATTTAAACATAATTTGAAAATAATGTAATAACGAGAGTAGAAGTTAAACTAAAAATATTTTAGACATAGTAGAAATCGTCACTCTATATAAATCATAAAAATCATTGATCCACAAGTGTCAATCCTATTTTATAACAAATCAAGAGAGTCACAAATTAATGTTGAAGTTTTATAGCTTCCTGGTGTTGTAAACGCTCACTTGGTTAAATAAAATCATTTATTTACCAAAAAAAAGATGTTGACATTTTACATATCTATTAGTTATCATCTTTTAAAAGGTACAATAAAAATTCAAATAATCAATGATGACCTTAGTTAATATCGACCTAAGAGAATACTCACGCACTAATGTTGTATTCTTGCTCCTCTATATTAAGCCGATTTGATAACTTGTGAATCATTAGTTAATTTTATAATTAATGAGACCTCTAATTAAGTAATTCTATTATTTCTTATATTTAAATAAATTTAGAAACTACATATTTAAATATTTTTTAAATATATAATTTTAAAATACATCAATACAGATAGTCAAAACACAAAATACTTTATAATTATCGACACTAATTAATTACTCTAAACACTTACATCTTCTATGTTATTAAAATCTTACAGTTACATCCCCAATAACATTGATCCTATTTTTGCTAAAAACACTTAAACCTTGCATATAATGAAGATCCTATGTAATTGAACTTTATTTAACTAGTTATATATAAATAATTTTCAAGGAAAAAATTAATAAAAAATACAATAAAGCCATAGAAAGTTATAATTTATAGTGGGTATATCTTTTAAATTTATTGTATCATATTCTATTTTTAAAATATTTACTTATTTTTTAATCAAATGTATGAATATTTTTTTATATCTTTAAATATTCGTTAGAATAACTTTGCAAAAATATTTTCTTTATATTTATGGTTATAATTTATCGTTTAAAAATTATATTATATATTTAATTATAGAGACACTTTATAGGAGGTGTAAGTGTAAAACTATCAAAGTACATGTGTAAGTATTTCATTTTAAAATTTAGAAAGTATATTCATATTATAAAGTGTTAAATACTATCATTTATATATTGAAAATTTAAAATTAAATACCATGAATTATATATATATATATATACTCTCTCCATCCCATTTTACTCGTCTCAAATTTTCTAATTTGTTGTCCCATTTTACTTATCTTTTTTACTTATCAAGATAAGACAATTTTTTTTCCATTATACCCTTAGTGTAATTGATTACTCCTTATTATTAGCATTCTTGAAAAATGTTGCAAAGAGGAGTACCATTAAGAGTACACCATTAAGGATATAAATGGTGCTTTCGTATTAGTCATCCATCAATATTGAAACTAACAATAAGACACAATTAAGAGGGGCAAAATGGTAAAGTTACATTATCTATCATTATTTTCTTAATAGCTGTGTCATCCTTATTTGGGACGGGTAAAATGGGACGGAGGAAGTATATAATTTCCCATCTATGCAATTGCATTTTGTAATGTTTCAAATTTCAATTGTCCTAATCGACCTAACTACATGCATTAACCCCCCCCCCCCCCCCCACGCCCAAAGCTTCTGGATTTAGAAACAAATCGGAAATTATGCATAAAATGCTTCAAAATAGATGCTGATTTGAAGTTCTGCATATCTTGTTTCTATCAAAAAATAATAGTAGTAGTTAGTAATTTCTTTATATTGGTAAAGTTGTAATCTTTGAGAGAGAGCTGGAAATCAAAATTTCTTTTTGACATGCTTTTAAAATAAGTTGTAATATCCTATTAAATTGTATGATATCCTATTAAAATATAAATTATTTAAAATAAATAAATATATTTTATTCTTTTAATGAATGGTCATTTATTTATTATCATTTTCCAATGTGGGAATTGACTTTTAAGTTTAGGGAATAACAAAGATTTTAATTTTTTTAATTTAAAATATAAAAGAAGAATTAGTTCATTTTGAAAGAGAAAGGTCATTATAATCTTTTTACAATTATAACCAAATTATGATCAAATTTTTATGGCCATTTAGCACTACCCTTTTTTTAATAGCCATATTAATTAAGTGTATATAAGTTACATTTTAATATTAATTATTGTATATATGAATGAAGAATTGACAAGCCACTATTTATTGTGTATATATAAGTTATTATATTGATATTAGTTATTGTATAACATGAATGAAAAAGTGGGAAGCCACCACATGTAAGTACTGCAATGGTGCCTTCTCATTTCCCGAATCCATTCAATTAATATGTATGCCTTTTTTTTTTTTTTTTGTGATGAATGGAGTACTTCATAAGCTTTTTGTTGTTTCAATATCCATTAATTTGCTCTTTTAATTATTTTTTCAATACAAAATTTCAGCTATTAAAATATAAATTGGTTAAAGACCTATGGACATTATGTATTTTGCTTTTTGCTATATTAAAACCTCTTGATTGGTGTACTAAACCTTTCACCTTGTATTTGTTGAGTATAATATATGCGTTCATGATTATTATTTGTGTAATGTGCAATGAATTTACTTATATTTGTTTTTGCAGTTATTTAATTCTTTCATGAGTTATCTTTTCTTTTGTCATTGGGGCTAAGCAAAGAGCTCATGACCCGAGAAAATTAGGTAAAATTCTTTAGCTCAAGTATTTTGTTAATTATTTTTGTCTAATTTATAATGGGAAAAGGATCAAATATGCCCCTAAACTTTGCAAAAAGGTCTAAATATACCTTCCGTTACAAGTTTAGTCCAAATATGCCCTCGTTGTTAAAGTTTAGGAGGAAATACACCTCTAAACTTTGTGAAAAGGTCCAAATATACCATCCGTTACAAGTTTGGTTCAAATATGCCCTCGCTGTTAAAGTTTAGGAGCAAATATAGCCCTCTGGATGTTAAATGATAGCTGAAAATTTACATGCCCATTTTTCTTTTAAAAGAAAAAAAATTAATTGTCACATAAGCCAAATAATTGCCACATCACAAAAAATAAATCCATCCAACTCTTTTACAATTTGAACCCCACCCACCAATTTGGACAAACCCATGACCCGACCCAAATTTTGTTTATAAAAAATTCAATCTTATGTTATCGAAATATTTCATCAGTTCAATGACTCTTCAAATATTATGTTGATGTTGCATTTTTTTTATTACCAGTGTGTTCTACTTCAAATATTGTGTTGATATTGCATTTTTCAAACTTTGGTTTGTTTCCTTGTTGTTTGATTTTATCGCGAAAGACTCTAATCTATTGAAATATTTCAAAATAGTTGTAAAATGTGGAAGAATCAGGATCATGGCTTCTCCAACTGTTTCAGCTTCTAAGAGAGAGACAGACCCCTAAAAAAGGATAGTGATATTCGAAATGGGCCTTATTTCAATCTTTGGAAGTGACATCGACAATTTTTACAATAAACTTCTCGAGGGGCAGAGTAGAATCACTTTAATAAACAGATTTGATACCTCAAGTTACACAGTTAGGTTCGCAGAACAGATTCATAATTTCTCCTTCGAAGGCTAGATAGATGGAAAGAATGATCGTCGTTTAGATAACTACTGGAGATATTGTCTTGTTGCTAGAAAAATGACCCTCAATGATGGTAAATAAAATTTAGGTCGGGTCATGGTTTGGTTCAAATTGGTGGGTCGGGTTCAAGTTGTAAAAGAGTTTGGTGGATTTATTTTTTGTGATGTGACAATTATTTGGCTTATGTGGCAATTTAATTTAAAAAAAGAAAATAAAAATGGGCTTGTAAATTTCCATCTAATCATTTAACATCCAGAGGGGATATTTGCTCCTAAACTTTAACAGCAAGGGTATATTTAGACCAAACTTGTAACGGAGGGTATATTTGGATCTTTTCGCAAAGTTTAGGGGTATATTTACTCCTAAACTTTAACAGTGAGGGCATATTTGGACCAAACTTATAACGGAGGGTATATTTAGACCTTTTCGCAAAGTTTAGGGATATATTTGACCCCTTTCCCATTTATAATTATATACTTGGGCGGAGTTTATGCAATACTTTAAGTGGACGTGTGAATATATGAATTGTGAAATTTAAAAAAAAAAAGTATTCTTTGTTTTCAAGTTGATCAAAATAGTATTTGAGAATTGAAATTGTATATGAAAGACGGCTTTTTGGAGTTTTCGAATTTCAAAAAATTAAGTTGAATTCAGAAATTGTAACAATTTCAAGTCCAAAAAGCTCTCCGAAATAACATCCCAAAGAAAATATGAAAACTCACTAAAGGTAATTCTCTTGATTATATTTTTCTTCTATAAGCATTTTTAAGTGAAATCCTTATAAATTTGAGTATATGGGTGTAAGCGTCAAGAGGTAATATTAGCTGTTCTTATCTGTGGTTACTTTGAATGCTCATTTTTGTGTTACTTCGACTAAATTCATATTGCATATCTCCATCAAACACAAAATTTACTTAATTTTATCATATTTAAGGCTTCAAAATTTAGTTTCTAATAAAAAAGTGAATTGTGTTTGAGTAGTTAATTTTTAGTTCGAAAAATTAAATTCATTTAAAGCAAAAAAGAATGCATATTCATAATATTAGAATGTACTTCATGAGATTTATAGATGGTTAAATACGAGTCAGAGAATTGAAAAAATGTGATGGGGTAAGAAAATTTTTCCCAATAATTTTTTTTCTTTATTTTGAATCTATCAATATTACTATTTCTCATGAACTTTTCCCTTATACTTTGTTATGAAATTTGATTCGTTATTATTGATTCAGTAAAGCTTTTAGTAAAAGTTGAAATCTTAAAAGAATAATTAGTACTTTTTAAAATAAGAACGTAGTATTTTAGAAAGTAAATTATGTTTTAACTATATAACATGCATTTCATCACCGATTAGTTGTTTAATTATTTATATTTTCTTTTGAATTAATAAATAGACTTACATAAGTCAAGTGAGACAAATTAGTTATTCACTATATATATTATGTAATGTGAAAGATATTTTGAGATTTAAATTTTAGCCTTTTTGTTTGTTGTGCTTTCGTGCATGTTTTTTTATTTTCACTAACAATGTCAATGATGTTTTATTTGGTTTAACTATTGATTTAATTTTTGAATATTTAAATTTTAAAAAATACATATAGTGTGAATATATAAGTTTTGTTTTTCTTATGAAATGGATTAAAGAAGACTTTAGATTTTACTAAAAGTATTTTCAAATTCTTGGTACCAAAAATATAATTTTTTGATGAGGTTTTTCGTGACCGCGCGAAGCGCGTATAAATTCACTAATTAAGAAAGAAGAAGGTTTTTGAGGTGTTAAATATATTTTGAAAAAAGAAGTGATAGTTGAGTGATATTGTGGTCCTAAATGAAACATAAAAGATATTTGAAGAAAATTTCCTAAACTTGGGTGAATATTTAGGGAATTCATTCATAAATTTTTTTGAGTCGATGATATCTCAATAGAACTGAAACATCAAAAAAAAAAAAAAAAGGGACTTAAAATTTAAAATGATTTGAATAAAATTTAAGCATTCAACTTAGGCAGAGAGGTAATTTTGATTTTTGATGGCCACCATCTGTAGGGTCTAGTAACTGGTCTAATTTTGATTTTAGTTTACATATATAAATTAAATTTTATTGTTTAAACGAAACGAATTTCAAATTAAAATAATTTCTATTTAAAATTATTTCCCTTATTGCAATTCAAGTATATTATTTTTCTTTTTAAAAGAATGATTATTTTTTATTTTTGCATATCTTTTTTTCAAATTCTGCATGGCATGTTTTAACACCATAAAATATAGGTTCAACCTCAACTTCTAATAGTGTTTCAATCTGACACTTTTGATTCCAATTTTTAAAAAACTTTTGCTTAAACATATTTTCATTCGTCTATTAGATAGTTAAGTTAATCATATAAAATATTTCATCTCCTTAATTATACGTATCAACCTCAAATTGAAATTCTATAAATTTTAAGACTTATTGAGGCGAATACGTATAATTAAAGACGATGACATGTTTTATGTGGTTAACTTAACTACCTAATGGATGATGCGAACACATCCAAAAAAATTGTTAAATTGAATTGAAAGTGTGTAACTGAAACACTTATTAAAAGTTTAATTGTCCGGTTGAAACAAGATTTATAGTTTGAGAATCTAAATAAATACCCTGATAAATTTAAGAGGTTAATTATGTATTAATCTTATTAGTTTAAGATTGTAGAATTTTATTTCACATTCCACACTTAATCTAGTTAAAACGCTAAATTGAAATTGAGAAAATATTTTTTCCTAGTGAATACTCCTGGGATCATTTGGTTGGAGGTGTAAGGTAAGATATCTTATGAATACGTGATAATTTAATATTATCAATCAAACATGATATAAAGCTAATATCATATTTAGTCTTGGTACAATTTATCTGATTTTATCAACCATGAAATTATTTTATATCACCTTTCATAGATATAAAATAGTCTAGGAATTAAGATTATAATTTCGAAATAATTTAATCTACGTACTAAACGACCCTTTAATCTACTTTAATTGAAAGTAGCAAAAAAAAAAGCAAAATGAAATTGAATGTTAACCGTGGATACTTTGATAAATGGAATAGCAAGGAGGAGGGCCCATATTTTCAGAATTGCCCAGAAATTTTGATCATGATGTGATTGACATGTGAGTGGTAGACAGGTACGGCAAATCAGTAATTATATGAAAGTTAACTAATTTTTTTGTCATTTGACTGTTCTCGATGCATAATTTACACCTGCATTAAGCTAAAAAATTTATTTTTGGACGAAAATGCCCTTGGTAGTCCTCATGCTCATCTTTCTATATAATAAATATATATTGATTATATTATATATATAAAAGACAATGTGAGATTTGGGCCTCATTTGTTTACACTTAATGGAGGTCTGAATCTGAATAGTTCAGACTTCAGACCATTAAATGCATTTGTTTTTTATTAACATTTTAACTCTTAATAGGTCTTAATCATTCAGATCTAGAATCAAGTCTTAATAGGTCTGAAGAGATATTTTGGTGTTGGATAATATTCACTACTCTATTCGTATTCAACAGTCACCACCACTAACCACCTCTGTCACCGTCACCGTTGTCAACCACCACCTACCACCACCAACCACCCCCACCATCACAACCACCATCGATAAAAATACCACTACCAACCACAATTGTCAACCGCTACCACACCTATTACCTCTTTTATTCTAATTATATTCACCGCCACCACTGTCATCAACACCACTACAATCAGCAACCACTATCGGCCAATTCCTACTACCAACCAATTCATCTATCACAACTAGCACCAACTACCACTAATACATCACAACCTCTACACATTCTGTGGCCGCCACCATCATTGTCACTAGTAACGCCACCTCTACTACCACTTCAACTAGTACCATCGCTACAATTTATCTCTACTAACAACCATCTCCACCATCACAACAAATAACATCTCCAACTAGCACCAACACATCGTCAATCATCATCCATTCATGTTTCGGCCAACATAATCAACACCTTAAACTACTAACATCAAGCAACATCACATCACAACAACCACCACCACCATCAATCGCCACCATCATAACAGTCACTACAATACCAACCATCACAATTATCACCACCAACATTATTAATCACTAACATCAATCATCGTCACCACAACCACCATTATAATCCATCTCCACTATCACTAACAAACATAAATATTTTTTCTCAATCAAATACTAATAATTTTGTTGTATTAAATTACATATTTTTTTAATATATAATTAATTTTTTATTTGAATTGTATTTTTTATTTTATTATGTATACAAATAGTTTTTTTTACATATTCAGATGTTGAAAAATAAACAGTCTTAATCATTCAGTTTTCAGATCTAGAGACAACATCTTAATCATTCAGATGTACATTTAGATTCAGACGTCTGAATCTTAAAAAAACAAATGGAGCCTTAGTCTTTTTGTCAATTTTATTCCTAGTTTAAGTTTTAATTACTTTATAAAGTTTCATCATTTTGATAAATTTGAACAATTGTATGGGATTATTAAATGCTATATATGTGACAAGTCATGAAAAAAAATGATAATAATACCATAAAAAAACTATTTATACAATTAAATTCAAAATTGATTTAAATGTTTCTTGTTTTTTTTTTTTTTGAAAATATTAATTAATCTTATTTTAAATTATCATTTTTCCTAAAAAAATTTATCACGGACAAGTAAACAAAGCATCTTGACATTCCCTTTCCAACTTAGTACATGTTTAATTATTAAATAGAAAATTATATTTTATGTATAGCTAAAAATATTTGAAAATTTAATTTTAAAAAATACAATTTAACTCTTCAAATATTAATAACACTAAATAATGAAAAATGAGTAATATTTTTCACATTTTTGATAATGAATTTTGTAACAAAAAGTGTTAATAATATTTTATATAATTTAGGACAAATTAATTAATTTAATATGAAATATTAAAATTTCTCATGTTTAAGAAACATCACTATAAATATCTTAACATGTATTTTTAGGAAAAAGAAACAATTAAAGTTAAAAAAGAATTGATAACTTTTCAATTTCTTTTGTATGATTTAATATGAAGGAACATCTACAAAAGTATTTTGTTGAGTAAAATCTTTTATTTATTTTAATTAAATTCTATCTTTATTTATAAGTTAATTTTATTGATGTTATCATACAACAATTTGCAGTATTAAATATTTATTATATTACTTTGAATGTCAGAATTTTTTTTTTTTTGTAAGAATTGGGTTAATTAATATAAGTTTAACTAAGAAAACCTTAACAAAAAATACGTTAGCCAATATAAGTTGAATTGACAAAAAAATGATGAAGTTAATTGAACATAAGGTAAAACTCAATTTGGATCATTAAAAAGTTGAATCTCCAAAACTACCATTAAAATAAAAAGAAAAACAATGTTGGTGCATTCATGTTTTTGAAACTACAAAGAAAATCTAAAATAAACCCTAAGAAAAAAATTATTCTTTAATTTACAACAAAAAAATTATTTAATTATATTTGAATGTCGAACTATCTTTACAATTAATATAATTTATAAGAATAAAATAAACAAAAAAGAATAACAACAAGATTAAAAAAATTACAAATATAAAATTTAATATTAATCTGAGCTCGGACTAAATGCGACTAGTTTTATCTAATATAACAGGAAGATTATAACATTGTTATAAAACAAGAAAGAATAAAGAAGAAGAAGAATAGAGAGAATAGAGAGAGTAATTCTTATTTCTTCTCTTGAGGGATCTCTTGAGGGATGAGAGATCATAAGATTGTCAATACAATCAACAAAGCCCCTCTATTTATAGGGAAAATTTACTCCTAGTCTGAGTAAAAGATGGATGTTTCAAATCCTAATAGATATCAATGTAGATCTTGATAGATCTTGATAGACATTCACTATAATGTAAATACATTTATAACACTCCCCCTTGAATGTCTAATTGGTAGATAATGTGCCTCGTTAAAACCTTACTAGAAAAAACCCAGTAGAAAAAAAATCTAGTAAAGGAAAAAGAGTACACATCTTTAATAATATGCATTTCGGATGCCTCATTAAAAACCTTATAAGGAAAACCCAGTGGGACAAAACCTCGTAAGGGAAAAAGAGTACAACGCGTATTAACTCCCCCTAATGAGAACATCCTTGAACCTTTGCATCCCTATCTTGTACACCATCTTCTTGAAAGTTGTAATTGAAGGAGACTTGGTGAATTGCACGTTAATATCACCATTCTTTTGGAGCTCATGTATGTAAAAAAGTTTTGATGAAGTGTTCTTCATTCTATCTCCTTTTATGAATCCTCCATGAAGATGTGTTATGCATATTGCATTATTTTTGTATAAATTGTGGGTACATTGTCACATTTCACACCACATTTTTCTTGAATGAGATGTATCATGGATATCAACCATACTCATTCTCGACTTGCTTCATGAATAGCTATTATCTCATCATGATTCGATGCAGTGGATACGATAGACTACTTTGTATATCTCCAAGATATTGCAGTATCTCCATATGTGAACACATTGCATATTTGAGACCGAGATTTATGCGGGTTAGATAAGTACCCAACATCAGCATGACTAGTAAGATCGGGACTGCAATCTTTAGAATAAAATCATGTGTTTGATCTCATTTTGATGTCTCCTAATAGGAGTAGAAATATATCTTGCTAACATATTAACCGAAAAGGCTATAAACCTTGTAGTATTTGAAAGGTACATGAGTGCATCAATTACACTAAGATATGGTACTTCATAACCAATCCAATTTAATATATTTCAAATTTCAGTAAATAATCTATTGCTTTGAAAACTCTCCAAGAGTTCCAATGATTTTCAAGCTATAAGCTTATACAATATAAGAATTATAAATAAATTTCCCAGAAACTTTTATATTCTTCAAGCATTTTGAATCCTTAAAAGTTTTTCACATAAGTTTTGTCAAGTGACAATATTCAACATTTCATGAGTGACATCTTCAAATATCTGGACTGCAAATCAAATAAGTTTTATACTTACCAAGATGCATCCTTTCATGTCACTTGATAAATATTTCTACATCAGCATACTTAAATTAACGTAGAATTAAGATCCTCGTAATCTTTCATAATATTAATCCAATATTGTGTCAAAGATGTTGATGATATATCATTTAGTATCGGTTCACAATACGACATAACATTTTGAGATGTCATCACTTCATTATTTTCAGGTACCTGAACCTCTCATAAGGTTTCATGAAGTGTTATGTCATAGGCTCTTCAAGCGCATATTACCTTCTTATTATGATTATTTGCTCCTTAATTTATACAAGTACTATTTTATTTGGAACCGATTGGTCTATCACGCATCACACATACATACACTTTGTCCTTTAGAGACATAAAATAGGAGCACTTGCAGCTTAAATATGAGATGCTTCGACATTTGACTTGAATTATCTTTTGAATGAGGATCTGATGATAATTGCTAACATACTTCATAGCTGCTTATAATCTCCCCCTTATGGTAGGAAGGCTAACATACATCCTCCATCTTCTTTGATGGATCCATCTTTGTGCATCATGGTACATTCATTAATTGTATACCGCACATCAAAACTATTAGATGGAATAGTTGGTTCATGACCTTGAACTAATTGATGGGAAGAAATAATCATAATTTATTGGTCTAATGCATACAAGTGTTATTGTATGCAACATATCATATTTCAGATCAACACATGAAGCTTTGTTCTCATTAGCGATGATTTAGCTATTTATCAAAGACATTCAATACCAAACCATCATCATCAATATAACTTTCTTGATTAAACAATCTGAAAATTATGTTCTTAACTAAATTTTGTTGAGCAAGCAACTTTATGAATGTCAAACTGCAGGTTGACAATGAATGTACATGTGATCATCTTATTGATTCATCTTTTCAACATATCACATGATAGGTGAATGGGCCCTAATTCACCTTTCATTCTTTTCAGATTTTGAGGGATCCAATCCTAAAATTAGTTGGTCCAACCAACTTATCATGAGAACAAGTAACATTAAAAGCTCAAGAAGAATTTACAAATTCTTCAATATGTATTTAATACTTAATATGCACATCTATGGGATGTCCTAATAGTTCATGTCAACTTATGAACTTTTATATTAGTAAACTCCAAGTTTACCATGACATGTATTTTTTTTCCTTTAGTAAATTTTATATTTACTATTACATGAATAAATTTCAGATTTACTACTTTAGAAGTATATTTCAAAATTATTCTTCTTAGTTATTCAGCCTCTTTCAGAGGTGAGTTGTGATACCATCACAGTCAAGTGCACGTTTGTATTGAAACAATCGAAATCCTCATTCCCCAGGATTGGAATATAATCATGCCTTAAGCCTATCAAATTTTAATAGCTAATAACCTCTGTCATGATATTGCTACTTCAGGATCAAATCGAGGTATACATATGATCTAGAAAATTTTTCTCTAACATATCTTATGATTATAATACGCGTGCAAAAATATCATCACTTTTGATGATCATTATCATATTGTCCCTCTACGCGTATATTCGTGCATTCAATCACTTGTCTTCTTTCAGACATATTATGCACTGCTACCACATACACCTCAAGAATGAAGTAAGTTGTCATATTTTAGACTTATCATATATTGCTACCACATTCACTTCATGGAATGGAGCATATTCAATGGGTCGAATTTCATGAATTTTCATCAAACATCCATTATTTTGCCTTAGCCATCATAATATCATCAATATGATGCAGTGAGATTCAAACTCCACATCTTACTCATATAAAGGCGTCTTAGGTATAAATTGATGGGACTTAAACCCAACATATTATCATCACTTTTGATAATATTGTTCTTGAGTAATAAATTTAAAATATAAATGGTTCCAAACCAATTATTTTTCCACAAATCCAATAATAATTATATTAGTAGTAGCACAAGAAATATAACATAAAGAATTATAACCTTGAAATCCTTCAGATTTATAATCTCACCTCAGTTGGTTAGAGCATCATGCTGATAATGTGTTATAAAATAAGAAAGAATAAAGAAGAAGAGTAGAGATAATAGAGAGAGTAATTCTTATTTCTTTTCTTGAGGGATGAGAGATCATAAGATTGTCAATACAATGCACAAAACCCCTTTATTTATAGGAAAAATTTACTCCTAGTCTGAGTAAAAGACGGATGCTTCAAATCCTAATAGATATCAAAGTAGATCTTGATAGATCTTGATAGACATTCACTATAATGTAAATACATATATAACAAACATTAGCTTTTGTCTAATTAAAATAATTGAACATTGTGAATTGCGGTAAAAAATATATATAAATGACTAGAATGTAAAATTTTCAACATAGCTAGAAAATACAAATGATAGAAATTTTTTAAAAAGTATCAACCATTAAAAAGTACGTTTTGCCACAGGAGCTCAAGAAATGTGCATAAATGGACTACTGGCGATAGTTGATGTCAATAGATTAGCCACAACACATGTAATAGTGTTTGAAAAAAATTGAAAAGAAGAATAAAAATCTTTTGGGTCATGATATATATTTGTATAAATACAAAATTTAACGGGTCAAATTCATACAAAAGTTGAATTTAATTCATGATCATTTGGGTTTATTAACTAATTTGGGCCCTACAAATTAATTAGTCCATTTTGTTAAATTCAAGCCCAAGGTCCATTACACTTGGAAGCCCAAAATCATCAAGTGACGTGGCATCCCAGTCGAATCCAAGACCAATGAGATGCCTCCACATGTACAAATGATGTGAAAATCTCATTCAAATTGAAGAACCAGTCAAGAGTCGCCAAGTGTCAAGGTGACATGTTTCGTCCAATCACAAGCAATTAAGCCTACCCCCTACAACTATAAATAGGGGGTAACATGACATGCTAAAGAAAAAAGAGAAATACTTTTACAATCATTGACAACGTCAACATTGACTAGCAAGTTCTTGAAAGAAGCAATCAACAGAGTTCTTCCCGGAGATTATTCCAAAATAAAAAAATACTTTCCAATATCCCAGACTATTGAAATACGTCTCTAGAAGTCCAAATCATCCAACAATTAGGGAAACATACTACTGAAGGCCCTTGAATCATTGCTAAATTTAGGAGAGAAGAATCAAGAGAATAATGGAATTTTACCCTCAAGATTCATATTAATACAACTATTATTTTCTTTTATTTATTTTTGCTTGTAGTTGATTTTTCGTACTCCACGAAAATTTGTTGCAAACAAATTTTAGCACGCCCAGTGGGACCGATTCTACTCTTCATCTTTTCCTCCTGCAAATCGGAAGCTACAAATTCAACTATTGCGAAGGACTTTGGAAAAACGAATGATGTTACATGCAAGGGTTCTACTGCTTTATCTGTTGACCTCAGTCGTGTTGGTCCAATTACTCGCCAAAAGTTCAAGGCTAATGACTTGGATGAATCTGAATACTTCACTTCTTTGGAGGTGGTGAAAAACAACAACTCTTATGTGATGACTGCTAGGGGCCATCTTGCATCCATGCTCTTTGGTGAACTTTCTCTAACCGGATACAACTTTGGTGAACCTGAAGATTCAATGGATTTACCAGTTTCAATGAAGGTCAATGCCTTAATGGCTGACTCAACTGACATGGATGAGAAATTCACAATGATGGAGCAAACCATTGAAGCCCTAAAGAAGTCAGTTGACGATAAGAATCTTTATATCGCTCAAATCATGAACAAACCCGAGGCCTATAAACTAGGAGAGTCGAGTCACGTCCCTACCTGTCCACCCAGTTTCACTCCACAGGACAAAGATGTTGAGGAATTACCTGCTAAGTCTAAATTTTAGAAGGAGAAATAATTTGTTTCAGTTGCGACTTTATCTATCCAACAATTGCAAGACTTGATAATAAACACTATCAAGGCTCAATATGGCGGAGCACCACAGAGTTCGTTGTATTACTCCAAGCCTTACACAGGAAGAATCGATTGTCTACCTATGCCAATGGGCTATCAACCACCAAAGTTGCAACAATTTAATGGCAAGGGAAACCCGAGGCAACACATTGGTCACTTTGTTAAAACATGTAGCAACACTGGAATACATGGCGATCTCTTGGTAAAACAGTTTGTTCGTTCATTGAAGGGAAACATATTTGACTGGTATATTGACTTGGAGCATGAGTCAATTAATAGTTGGGAGAAGCTCGAGAAGGAATTTCTCAATCGATTTTATAGCACCCGATGAACTGTGAGCATGATAGAGTTAATGGGTACTAAGCAAAGAAAGGATAAGCCTGTAATGGATTACATCTATCGATAGAGGTCATTGAGTTTGGATTGCAAAGATCGCCTTTCTAAAATATTTGTGGTAGAAATGTGCATTCAAGGAATGTATTGGGGCCTCCTCTACGTACTGTAAGGAATCAAACCGCGAACATTTGAAGAGCTGGTTACTCGGGCACACGACATGTAGTTAAGCACGCAAGTCATGGGAATGCATCCTCTTTTATTGACCCGATGAAAGAGAAATTTTTTTCAAAAAAGGTACGACCTCAAAGGCTAAAGAGTCTATGACAGTGAAAGCAACTTCTGTGAAGGTCACAACCAAACAAAAGGTGAAGGAAGATGAAGGCTCGAGGCAATATCTAAGAGAGGATAAACATTGTCCAACCTTGAAAGAATTAGAAGCTAAGGTTTATCCGTTCCCAGATTCAGATGTACCTCTGATACTGGATGAATTAATAGTTAAGAAAATGATTGATCTTCCCAAATCAAAAAGGTAGAAGGAAATCAATAAGATCAATGATCCCAAGTACTGCAAGTATTATCGCGTCGTTGGCCGTCCAACGGCAAAGTGCTTTATCTTGAAAGAGAAAATCATGACGCTAGTAAGTGAAAAAAAATCATCATCGACGTGGATGAAATAGTAGAGGCAAATCACACTAGTATCATTCCCGAGAAGAAAGAGCATTCAATGTTGCAAACCATGCCGAGCTCAATATTCTTGCAGTTTGGGAGCTTCGATCCAGTTGAAGTAGATTTTCCAAGAAAGACTCTTAAAGGATCATTGGGAATAGGCAACAAAGCTAAAAGAAATGATAATAATGATTGGACCTTGGTTTCTCGTAAGAAAAGAAGGAATCAGGCGATTCTAAGAATACGACTTCCTAAGCCAAGAGTGATGAAGAATAGCGTGGAGCATCTATGACCATCAAAAAGTGCTAAGTTTGATACTAGCAAGAAGATTGGTGGTGCATTTTTATGGAAGGACCGAAGGCCAAAAAAATTCCTTAAAGATAGTCAAATTGGTGCCACACATGTAATTTCCAGCACAGAGGAAGTAAATAAAAGAAAAGGAGGGCATTGTCCAATGATAGCACAAGAACTTTATGCTAATAGAAAAGTCTCATCATGTTGTGCTGTAATTTTCTTCACAGATGATGATTTATTATTAGGGTCTAAACTATATAACAGACCTTTGTTTGTGTAGGGGCTATTCGAGAATAACATCTCAATCGCATATTGATCGATGATGGTTCGACAGTCAATATCATGCCAAAGACAGTGCTCAAAAGGCTTGGAATCTCCATTGATGAATTATTCAAAAGCAACATAACGATTTAAGGCTTCAATCAAGGAGGACAACGAGCCCTGGGAAAGATTCGTGTAGGATTATCCATTGGTGACATGAAATCAAACATTTTGATTCATGATATTGATGCCAAAATATCATACAACTTGCTTCTCGAATACCCCTGGATGCATGAAAATAGAGTGGTCTCATCTACTTTGCATCAATGCATAAAGTATGTAAAGGATGGTGAAGTAGTCAAAATTAATGCGGATGTTAATCCTTTCACTGAGACAATCATATTTTGCAGATGCAAAATTCTACTTGGATTCTTGTGAATTGGGTATGGAGAAACCAACACTATCCAACCAAAATAATGTTGTTCTAACAGAAGTTGAGGTTCAGCGAGCTACTGTCAAGATGCCTAAAGAGAGAATTGGAAAATTTTCCACTAAGCTTTTATCATCTGAAGAAGATATGCATACGAAGGTGGATGAAAAATATTTTATTTTTTGCTACATCCCCCGTGACCATCGAAAGGAGGGACAACCCTTGCTGGAAGTATGTACTCAACAAAGCCACCCTCCAAGGAGAGAGATGAGCCATAAGGCATTCTAAGATTTGAAGGAGATTATGACTATCCCTGTTATACAAGTCCCATCTATCATGCCTTTGATTCCAGGAAGGAATACTTTTGCTTATAAAATAAAAGGTGAGTTTGGTGAGAAAGCCTTTATGCTACTTGGAAAATCGGGATATAATTTTTCCAAGCCAACAAGACTAGGTGAACTCAAAGATGAGGTCACTGGTGAGAAGATACATGGTCTTATGGAGGCACAAATGAAGTTAAGAAAGCAAGGTTATTATGTTGCCACTCCTAAGTTTGGCCTGGGATTCAAGTTGCCGGAACCTCTTCGAATTTCTACTAAGAAGGGCAAGGAAACAACTTCATCACTTTATACCTCAGTAGAAAAAGACAAGGAATCCAAGGATGAGAAAATTCCACAGCAAACTTCTATGTTTGAATGCATAGGAAGATTGACACCTCGTGTCTCTGTATTTGAAAGATTGGGTTGTAAGGGCAAAAGTAGAGCCTCTAAACAAATGAAAGAAGAGGCCGACACCTCAAGAGGTTCTGTCTTTCGGCGTTTGGGAACCACAGGAAAGTTATTAGCGCAAAAAGGGTTATTGGAGAATGAAAAGCAAGGTTTTCTTGGTGGAATAGATGACAAAGATATTCATAGTATCTTCCCATCACATATGAAAAGAAAGACTATGTTGTCAATCACCACAGATGGTTTGCTAAAAGTAAAAAGATGCACCATTGTGTTCACTATCCAGTTTTGTAGAGAGACAAAGAAGGAGCAAGAAGAAGCCATCACGACATTCGAAGGAAGTCAATCGGAAGATTCCAACCTTGTACAGGCATCCTACTACATAACTGTAGAAAAAGGTCCATACTCGGATAGTGTGGATGATGATGTTCAAGAGGCTCCACCCCAACTGGAGGATGGCATAAAATCAACCGTAGATGAACTCAAAGAACTTAATCTCGACTCTTTAGAGGACCCGCGCCAAACTTTCATTAGTGCACTTTTTACACCACAAGAAGAAAGGGACTACTTTAAGTTATTAATTGAGTACAAAGATGTCTTTGGCTGGTCGTACCAAGAAATTGCAGGCCTTAGTCCAAGGGTAGCTATTCATCATTTGGGGATTAAAAAGGGGGGAACGTCCTATAAAGCAGTCATAACGAGTGTTTCATCCTGAGTTGGTAACATAAATTGAAGCAGAGGTCAATTATTTTATCGAAGTCAGATTTATCCGAAAAGTGAAATACCCATCATGGATCTCAAACATTGTGCCTGTCAAGAAAAAGAATGGTCAGATTCATGTCTGCGTTGATTTTTGAGACTTAAATAAGGCATGTCCAAATGATGATTTCTCAATGCCGATCATAGAGCTCATGGTTGATGCGACAACTGAACATAAAGCTATGATATTTATGGATGGGTCTTTCGGATATAATCAAATTAGAATGTCTCCAAAAGATGAAAAATGCACTGCATTTTGAACTCCAAAAGGGATATATCGTTACAAAGTTATGCCTTTTGGTCTAAAGAATGCGGGTGAAACCTACTAACGTGCAATGAAAAATATTTTTTATGACATATTACATAAGAGGGTGGAATGCTACGTTGATGACTTGGTGGTAAAGACAAAGTGCAGGGATGACCATCTTGAAGACCTTCGCATTATTTTTGAGAGGTTAAGAAAATTTAACTTGAAAATGAACCCACTGAAATGTGCCTTTGAGGTTACTTCGGGAAATTTTCTTGGCTTTATCATGTGCCATCGAGGAATTGAAGTTAATCCCACAAAGATTGATGCTATTCAAAAAATGCCTGAGCCAAAAAACTTGAGAGACCTCCACAGTCTACAAGAAATTTGGCATTCATTCAAAGGTTCAACTCTAACTTGGCTGGAAGGTGTCAACCCTTCAACCATCTAATAAAAAAAGATGCACCTTTCCACTGGGATCAATCATGTCAAAATGCTTTTGAAAGCATTAAAATATACTTGTTGAATCCACCCGTATTAGGGGCACCAACTCCTGAAAGGCCATTGATACTCTACAATACATCACAAGAGCAATCACTTAGAGCACTTCTAGCCCAGGAGAATGAAGATAAGAAGGAACAAGTGTTATACTATCTAAGTCGAACCTTGATAGGGGCAGAGTTAAATTATACGCCCATTGAGAAAATGTGCTTAGCTTTGCTTTATGCAATAAAGAAGTTAAGGCATTATTTTGAGGTATACACCATTAAGCTAATTTCTCAGGCCGATCCCGTGAAGTTTGTAATGACACATCTAATTCTTTCAAGGTGACTAGCAAGACGGTCTGTATTGTTTAATCAATATGAGATCATATACACACCTCAAAAGGTCGTGAAGGGGAAAACACTTGCCAATTTCCTCGTCGATCACCCTTTACCAGTAGAATGGGAGGTTTCAGGCGAGTTTTCTGATAAAGATGTACTATTTACTGAAGAACTGGTACCCTGGACAATGCTCTTTGATGGACTAGCACGTCGAGATGGTGTAGGAGCAGGCGTTGTGCTGATATCACCAGAAAAATTAGTCTTGCCATTCTCGTTTATTTTGGGTGTAATATGTTCCAATAATGCTGCAGAGTACCAAGATTCAATCGTTGGCCTTGAAATGGCATTAAACATGAAGATTCCATAATTGGATATCTATGGTGATTCTAAGTTGATCATAAACCAACTTTTAGGGAGTTATGAGGTGAAGAAGAAAGATCTTTTGTCATATCACTAGTATGCCATTCTTTTTCTTGAAAGGTTTGATCAGGTATTCCTAAATCATGTCCCAAGAGAAGAAAATCGCATGGCGGATGCTCTGGCTAACTTAGCCACCACATTGACACTCGGAGAAAATGGGTCAACAAAGGTGCAAGTATGTCATCGATGGGTTATTCCTGGTTGTCTCGATCTTCAAATAAATGAAAGCCATCATACATCTATTCGAGTGGTAGAAGAAGAAGATTGGAAAAAACCAATAATTGAGTATCTCGAGCATGGAAGGTTACCTGAAGATCCACGAAAAAGAGCAGACACCAAGAGAAGGGCACTACGATTTATCTTTCATGAGGAAATATTATTTTATCGTTCTTATGAGGGATTATTCCTGCGGTTTCTTAACAAAGAAGAAGCTCAACAGACAATGAAAGAAGCCCACTCCGACATGTGTGGGGCACACCAATCAGGGCCTAAGCTTTATTTCCGCATTAAAAAGATGGGTTACTATTGGTCGACAATGGTAGCAGATTTTCTAGAGCAGCCAAAAGGTGTCAAGTATGTCAATTCCATGCTAATTACATCCATCAGTCTCCAGAGCCATTTCATCCAACTGTGGCCTCATGGCCTTTTGATTCCTGGGGACTGGATGTGGTTGGACCTCTTCCAAAGTCGTCAAAAGGGCAAATTTACATCTTAGCTGGTACTGACTATTTCTCAAAATGGGCTGAAGCTGTGCCATTAAAAGAAGTGAAAAAGGAAAATATTGTTGATTTTATCAAGTCAAACATAATTTTCAGGTATGGCATACCAAGATGCATAGTTACAGATAATGGAACGCCCTTCAACAATAAACTCATGAAGACGTTGTGTGAGAAGTTCAATTTCAAGCAGCACAAGTCTTCAATGTACAGTGCACCTGCCAATGGTCTTGCCAAAGCTTTTAACAAGACGTTTGGTAACCTATTGAAGAAAGTTGTTGCAAAAAATAAAAGGAATTGGCATGAAAAGATCGGTGAAGCTTTGTGGGTATATCGTACAACCTTCAGAACTGCAACGCAAGCAACGCCGTATTCATTGGTGTATGGCGTGGAGGCATTCCTTTCATTAGAACAACAAATTCCATCATTATGAATTGCGATTCAAGAAGGGCTTACAACTGAACATAACACTCAACTTCGTCTAGCAGAGTTGGAGGCTTTGGAGGAGAAGAAATTAGAAGCGCAACAAAGGTTGGAGTGTTATCAAGCCCAACTTACTAGAGGTTTCAACAAGAGGGTACGACCACGATCATTTCAAGTAGGTGACTTGGTCTTAGTAGTTCAAAGACCCATAATCCTCAACAAATGCATTGGTGACAAGTTTACTTCAAAATAGGATAGACCATATGTAGTGAAAGAAGCGTATTCAAGTGGCGCATATAAGATTGTTGATCAAGATGGTGTAAGAGTTGACCCCATCAACGGTAAGTTCCTGAAGCAGTACTTTCCATGAAGGTTGGCTATACTCCTTAAGGCACGAGCTTAAGCTGCATGCCACCCCTGGCCTACATGAGTCTAAACTATGAACGACTCCAAAAAAAAAAATTATTAAAAAAAAATAAAAAATTAATTCATCATTCTTGAACTATGTTATGACTTGATCCTTCCGAGGTACGTAGACAACTTAGAGTATTTTTACTCTAAGTTCAATCATATGAGTTAAAAAAAATAAAAAAAAGTGAGAAAAATGCGTGTCATTGTTTGAGCATGGCAATAATACTTTGAATTGATATAGGTACCACATGAGAATAGACGTTCCTTCGCTAAGCTTACCGCGGACGTGCAAAGGTGAAGATACAAGCAGGGGAAAACGGATTTCGACAATGTATCTGTATAAATCCGTAAAGGTGTTCATCATTATTTTTACATATGTGGTAGATCTTAAAGTCCACCTCGCAACAAAAAAAGTGGCTCATGATTC
>NC_061112.1:100659167-100682587 GCF_002878395.1 Capsicum annuum
ATTCCAACAACACAAGTGACTCATAATTTTGAATTTTTATCTCATGTCACAAATGTCAAGACATATGAGTCAGGAAGGCAAGTAAAAGAATATGTTGGCGTGTCAAGTTTAAAAAAAAAACTACATAGCGAGAAAGACATTAAAAAAAATGTCACTTTTATTGCTCCAAGAAAAACTGTCATTACATTGTGATAAGATCCAAAGTAAAACTAAAAAGGGAAAAGAGGACATTCTTAAGCAAAAAAAAAAGAAATTAAAGGAAAAGCTTATGGCCAAGAATTTGAAGGCGACTTGTCTCAGCGATTTCCTTTAGCTTAGCAAGCTCTTTGGTTTCTGTTTTTGACAGTGGACTGATTTTCTCAAGGGCATGAATCTCACCTTCAATATTGGTGACACTCTCTTGATTTTTGGACAACTTCTTTTGATGTTCTTCAATAAGCAAAATGGTCTTCTTTGTCTTTGACGTCCAGGCTACTAACTCTTTGTCGGCTCTCTCAAGGACTTTTTGAAACTCTGCCAAATGCTTGTCCATCTTGACTTTGTTTTCATTTGCAGCATGAAGACGATGTTGCGCAACAGAAAGCAACTCCTGATGAGTATCTCTAGTTATCTTTTGGGAACTAGAAAATTTTGCAACATCATAATCTCCATACTTCTTAAAAAAGTCTGTAAATAGAACCTCCAAAGAAGAGAGGTCGATGATGTCGACCTCCCGAAGACCTTTAAGGATTAGAGAAACACCTTTTGCTAACTCTTTGAGGTTTTTGAAGGATTTGACAGAGAATTGTATAATACATTCACACAAGGTACGCTACAATCCGGAAACATAGGACAACTTAAAATCCAAAATAGCCTTTTGTGGTTCAAAATGTGGGGCAATTTGCTGTAATGGCAGAACCAAATCCTTTGGGACATTTGAAGGTCTATTATCATTTCCTTCAGCCACCATATCAGTAGTTGGAACATTTTGAAAAGATTCAATATTTTCGGGAAACTTTGCCGATAGATCCTTATTTGAAGCTTGAGTCATGGCATTGTCAAGAGAAAGGTTGGGACTCTTCAACACACTTGGAGGATTCGGTCTTATGACACAATCTTCACTAAATACATCATCACCAAATATGTTGCTAGAAACGTCCACAAGACCCAACTTAAAAAAGTTAATATTAAGTAAAGCGGAAAGTTCTGATATTAAAGAAGTAATCATTACCTGATGTGCCAAATCATCCAAAGGCATTGTTGAGCCAGCAGCACCATCTTCAAAGATACTAGTGTCAATACTTATGGAATCCAAATCAGCAACTCACGATGTTGATCGCTTAAGCCCTTATGTTTTTTCTTCAAACGCTTCCATTGTGGTTCCTGGCTAGCATTGCTTTCATTCGAACTAAAGGAGGCACTACCAATAGCAGCTCCATCGAGTGAAACAGGTAGTTTGGATGCGTCACTGCAAAATGGCACAATGTCTAGCGACTTTTCAACGCCTTTACCCGACGGAATGGAAGATTTTTTTCTTTTGTGGACAACGTTGATCACTTCAAAAGTAGAGATGGCTACTGCCTTGGGAGCCGATGAGGGGCTTTTTACTCTTTTATCCATATGTGTATCCATGCCCTTTGAATTTTTAGATTTAGTAGCAACTTGGACAGATTTAGCAGGATTACCCTTTACCACCTTGGACTTCGAAGAGAGAGAAAACTTGCCTTAACCATTCAGCTGAAGGTGGTATCCTTTGGTTGATGAAGGGGCATCATTTTTCTTTAGACCTCTTAAAATAATGTGGGTATTTCACCTTAACATAGTCTCCCGATGGGATGACCACCAATCCGAATATTTTCGAGTCATAAAAGGTCCATTGTCCAACGGACGCATTGGTATGTTAAGCTTTGACAAACTTCCAAGATGAACATAAGAATCTCAAAGTTGAACCAAAGCTAGCAGGGAACCGTCAAAATGATGCTTTTTCAGAATGTCGGGAATGTCTTGACAAAATCCAAATTGGTGGCTAAATCGATGAGGGCTATAAGGCTCCACGATTAGATCATCATCATGCCTCAAAGTGACAAAACTTGAACGAAGTCCTATGAAGAAGTCACTCTAAGAATTGGACAATTTGCCACTATCATCAATTTGTACCTCTTTTCCTTGTAGCAAGGCCAAATGAGGAAGTTTTTTTACATTGACTTGTTGAAATAACTTGTGAGCATCAACAAGGTCAAATTATTTTGCCATCTTTTCTCCTGAAATTAGCCATATTTGCACCCCTCGCTGCGGACGGTTTACATGGTAATAAGTTTCAAAATACTCACTTATCCATCCATAAACATAATGGATGGGGAAGAGTGCATGACAGGACCCCAATTTTGAAGAAGTAGAGATCTCCCGAAGGCCGCGATAGATGCTTGCAAGAACTAGGACCACTAAAGAAAATTTTTCTCCATGAGCCATCAAGCTTGCTACTTTGAAGACGCTAGCACGAATACAACTAGCCTTCTTGTTGGAGAGTAAAAATTTACAGAGCCAACATAAAAGGGAAACCGCCAAATAAGTTTTATCTTTGAGTGATTCTTCCACGCCTAACTCAACAAAAGGGGCATTCTCTTCTTCGATTCGTGGTAAAAAATTCATGTCAATATTTTCCAACGGGTCATGATTCATCCTTGGCTTCGTCATATTTTTTGACATCTTTTGTGAAGGCTCAACATATTTTCTTGGTCCTCGAAACCAGAAATTAGTCCAATCAAGAAAAGAGACATCATCAATGATATCCTTTGTAAGATGGTAGAATGCCAAAATAAGTGTGAGCAGTTTCTAGGGAGAAAAGGTTTTCTTTTGTTATCCATATATGTCAACTCCTTAGCCGAGGGGATAAATTCGTCATAAAATAACCCATGAACATGAATGCCTCCGATGGTTCTCAAGTCCCATAAAGATATGGACAGCTCTCCAATAAAAGTAGAAATTGTGTTGGTGGAAGGACGCCAATTCTCACAGAAGGCATGGAGCACATTATCGTTTTGGTCATACGTGAACAATGAAGCAAAAACAACATCATAAGTCTTGTTGCACTCCAAGGTCTCCTTATTATGGACAAGGACGTCTTCTATCCACTCCCAGTAACCGGATGTATATCGAACCTCCCTGAAGCCAAAGAAAGGGACACGCCAACTGCTAAGGCTTTCATTGCGACTAGGAGAGCTCGCAACAACGCTATTTTGATGTGTAGAAGACTTCAAAAGGAGAACCTTTTCATCCATAATTTTTCCCAAAAAGTTATCCATGGCGTCCTTAGTTTCCGTCGTTGACCATTTTGTCATATAGAGGGAGTTTTCCGGCAAATTTCTAACAAGAGGGAAGCCGCCAATCACCGGAGGATGAACTTCAAAGTGAGGGCTTTGGCATACGAATCTGATTTGTTTTCCACGATCTTAAGGCAAGGGTATGGAGTTTCACGGTCGTTGAAACCAGTCATTGTTGGAGACTAGAAGCACCCTACACCATTCTTGAGGATTAATAAGAGAATAGAGATTAACCATTATGAACATACAAGTTTAAAAAAATATGAAACAAAAGAACCTAAAGTTGAGTGTAAAAAAAATGAATAGCTCGCAATTGCAGTCACGTATTTCGTATTGCAATCACACAAATTTGAGCGAGCAAGAGGAAACAGGCTGCTATGAAAGTTACAGTTACCTGAGGAGCAGTTTGTGGAGTCAATCGTATTGGGAAAGGTCACAGTTTCACCGTACGACGATCGAGCACAATCGAACATTTTTTTTTATGTGTGTGGCTACCTAGTGCTTTGATGAATTTCCTCTACAAGGAAAAATCTTATAGAAGTTTGGAGGAGAATCTCAATTTCATATATAAGGGAAGTTGTAGCAAGATTGGAAGCAAAGATCCTTAGGAATTTCAAGTTTCCAAGTAGCTAAAAGAAAATTACCATGTTTGAAAGATTTCTTTGAAAAAAAAATTAATTCTTTTTTGAGGACCAAAGGAAAATTAATATTTTCTTGGTTCAAAAGTTCAATGCAAGAATCTTTACTAACATGCAAGGGGCAGTAAGTTAATGATTTACTCAATATGGTCCTATTTCAAATCCATATGGAGGGGCATCAATATTGTCTAGTGTATAATGACTTGGACAAATATTAGGGGTCATTGTTTCACGCTTAACCAAGAGAAGAATTTTCGCTATGTGAAAATATGTGGCAAAAATTTTAGATCACTCACAAGTGGCGGTCTACCTTGAAGGCACCGACAAGAAACAAGTACGTTTAAAAAAAAATAAAAACACATTCATAGGTACTTCAAGTCTCGTCGCCAAGTTTCGGCAAGCCTACAACGTCGACAAGTTTCGAAGTAAGGGGCATTTGTAGACATAAAAAATTCAACGGATCAAATTCATACAAAAGTTGAATTTAATTCATGATCATTTGGGTTTATTAACTAATTTGGGCCCTACAAATTAATTAGTCCATTTTGTTAAATTCAAGCCCAAGATCCATTACACTTGGAAGCCCAAACTCATCAAGTGACCTGACATCCCAGTCAAATCCAATACCAATGAGATGCCTCCACATGTACAAATGATGTGGAAATATCATTCAAATTGAAGAACCAGTCAAGAGTCGTCAAGTGTCAAGGTGACATGTTTCGGCCAATCACAAGCAACTAGGCCTACCCCCTACAACTATAAATAGGGGTAACATGACACGCTAACAAAAAAAAAAAGAGAAACACTTAGACAAGCATTGACAATGTCAGCATTGACTAGCAAGTTCTTGAAAGGAGCAATCAATGGAGTTCTTCCCGGAGATTATTCCAAAACGACAAAATACTTTCCAACATCCTAGACGATTGAAATACGTCTCTAGAAGTCCAAATCATCCAACGATTCATTAAGTACGCTACTGAAGGCCCTCGAATCATTGCTAAATTTAGGAGAGAAGAATCAAGAGAATAACAGAATTGTACCCTCAAGATTCATATTAATAAAATTATTATTTTCTTTTATTTGTTTTTGCTTGCAGTTGATTTTTCGTACTCCACATAAATTTGTTGCGAACAATATTAGCTTAGATAAAGCAATTAAGAGCAAGGATGAACTTTAAAATTTTTTTTAGCAAGAGTGACTGTTATAAAAATGGGGTTAAACTTTCCCTCAAAGTTGTCAATACGGGTCGGCTCATTCCATCCGAGCTACTAGATCACACGGGTATTGGAGTTTGACGGGGTAGATCGAGTTGATCCATCAACATGACAGGTCAGAAAATAGCAAGCCCAACCCATCACATTAAGGGTTGTGGACCTTACGAGCCAACCCACTTTTTAAAATATATTATTTTTATAATCCTAATTTAAATTTTAAATTGTTAATTACATATGTATAATATAATATTACATGAAGTTATTACTTGTTAATCAAGTCTTAAATTTACAAAAAAATCTAAATAATCTGTAAAATTAAATAACTTTTGACACCAAATTCAAATCAAATAGAGATATTGAAAAATAAACGAAACTGTTAATGAATAATAATATAACTAGCTAAATTATAATACTAACCTATTTTTGTATTAATTGATCACAATAAAATACAATGAAATGTCAATATTTAATCCATTAAAAGTGAAAGTGAACTCCTCAAGAAAATAAAATTCTAATGGCACTTATGAGTTATAGTGTGTTCAACATCGCCATATTATCTTCATCAACCATATTTGATTCCTTAAAAAATTTAGTATTTTAATTATTTATATATTTTATAAACATATTTAATATTTAAATATCTACGATGGTTCAAATAGACTTTGAGGTTGAACTATTTTTTTTTTAATTTGTAGTACTTTATTCTATTTTTTAATTATTTTTTATTTAGCCCATGGGCCAGCCCAGCCCATACTGATCAAGCCTCACAGCCAAGCTAAAAAACTCTGTTCTTAAACATGCGGTAAAAATTGTAGCCCAAGCCTATCAAATTACAGACTGGGTCGGGCCGGGCCAACGGACCTGACCCATATTTTGACGGCTCTACTTCCCCTTGAGTGGCACTAAAAATGATACTTTGACATGAATTTTCAGAAAATAAAGAAAATTTTTTATTCGTCCTAGATTAAAATTATATCAAATATATCAAAATGTCCTTAAATTCTTATCGTCTCAAACATGTCACGGGAAAGTTGAAATTAGAGTATTGCTAAGATAGGAATAATGCTTTTTGAAACAGACTAAAAAGGAAAATATGTCATTCTTTTTGAAATAAGGAGAATATCAATTATATAAACAACTTTTCATAGGGAATAAAAATTTAAAAATTACCGTCAAGAGTTGCGTTGTGAGTTGACTTAAGTATCTCTTTTATTTTTCATTGAAGGTTTTGTGTTCGTGTTTTGATAGTAGAGTCACTCTTTGAGAGTAGCGCTTTATGTCCAAATCAGGACTTCTCGGCGAAAATTTAAATTAGTTAGGTGCCACGGATACCAAACGCTCTATAGAGAAAGAAAACCATTATAATGAAATGCCGTTATAACTAAATGACGTTATAAAGATCTCTGGCCACAATAAATTTTGGCTAGTTTAGTAAGAATTCCAGAAAGATTTGACTTGCCCATAAAAGAAACTCAGTAGCTGCCCAGCCTTTTTCATTGGGTACAAAAGATATCCGTAGCTAGTAAACTAAACAAAATGAAATAGAACGAAACGAGTAAAGGACTAGTATATCAATTATCACCTTTTCTCTCTTTTGCATTATAACTAGTGGGTAAGGATATTGACATACGATGGTGATTAAAAAAGGCTAAATCCATCGGTGACCCCTAAACTTGGCACGATCTTTCACTTAGGCATCCCAAGTGGACGTTGTTCACTTTTGACACCTCAAGTAGCATACCCGTATGTTATTTTGATACTTTTTGCTGAATCAACAATATTATACCGTGTGCGTGTATTACACGCGCCGATAATGTGTAAGGTGACCAATAATATCATGACATTTGTCATTTTTCTCCAAATTAAATGTTAAATATCTATTTGTAATTAAAAAAAAAAATCAAATATTGCCACTTGGCAATTTTTAACTTAAATAATTATAAAAAAATTATAAAATCTAATTTCCCCCACCCCACCAATCCTCATGGTCTTATTCAGCCCACCCCATCCCCTCACCACGTGCCCGCTCCCCCCTCCCCTCCTCATTCATCTTCTCCAACCCACCCACCCCCTTCACCACCTGCCCGCTCTCTCACCCCTCAATTTCATGCTTTCTATCACCAATAAACTTTCATAATCAGCTAGTGTTTAAAAGTTACCCTTTTGTTCTACTTCTTCTCCTCCATTTTTTTTAAGTCTCCTTCATATTTTTTTTTAGTCATATATCTAAAATTCGGAAAGCTATTAACTAAACATTGGCCTCCTCGATCATCAAATGACTGAAATTGAAGCTTTTAATGCGGATTTACTTTTCTGGAAAATTCAACCTCCATTAATGGAGGTTAAGCTTAAAAAGGCAAGGTAAAGTATGGAAAAAAGAGTAATCTTCCGGTGATTTTATAAAGAAGAAGTTGCTAATGGTAGTTTTGGTGGTTTTATTGAAGAGAGAATCCATTAATATCAAAAATTGAAATTAATGGTGAAGAAAATGAATTCTTCAACAATGAAAGTTTGTGAAGGAAAAAAATGGTGGAAAAGGGAGAAAGAATGAGAAAATATTTGTTGTGTTTGGCCTGTTCTGTTTTTAATTAATTGTTGACATCTTTTTTTTGGGTGTTAATGATGTCATTGATTAATGGAGGAGTATTATTTGGTGTTTATGATGTATATTGTTGTTATAGATATGTTCATAGAGTGAGTATTTTGTTAATGGAGTAAAATTTTATTATCATTCTTGAAAAGTTCAACCTCCATTAATGGAAGCTAAAGAAAGTTGTGTGGAGAAGGCAACTCCAAAATTACGAAAATACACCTCAAAAATTATGAAAATGCCCCTGAAACGCGCCCAAGAGCGAGTATAATACACTCTCTTTGCTGAATCAACAAAATGTGTCAAAATGACACAGTTACTTGAAGTGTCAAAAGTGAACAACGTCCACTTAATGTACCTAAGTGAAAGATCGTGCCAAGTTTAGGAGGCCGCCGATGAGCTTAACCATTAAAAAAAGAGAAAAAATTACAGTCCAATACGTGTAAACAATATATACACACCATAATCAATTAATCAAATGTATATGTGGTATATATTTTGGTCATATTTGATAAACTAGAAGACCGAATGATATAGATTGTAGTTATCCCTCCAAAAGAAAAGGATTCATGCATATTTAATCAACTCGTTTGGATTGAATTATAATTGGTATTATTATCACCTCTTCTCTCTTTAATATTAATATGAGACATCTTATAAGTGGACAATATCGATCTTCACTTTATTAAGAAAGTCTTCGAACTAAATATAATGCACTCCTTTTTATCTTAGCTAATATGATATATATTTTTTTCGTTTATCTAGTGTGAATCTTATTAATTAATTGTTTAAGTATGAAGCATATGACATACATAAAAAATAATGAATCTCTCTTTGTGTGTTTATATACATTTCATTAGGGGTGTACAAAACCAAACCGTCAAGTCAAACTGAATCGACGAATCAAATCAAATCGAGAAAAAAATCGACTTATGGTTTGGTTTGATTGGTTTGGCGTTAGAAAAAAACGACCATTCTTGGTTTGGTTTGGTGTTAACAAAAAAAAAAATCAAATCAAACCCGAATCAAATCGACTTAATATATATATATATATATATTCAAACTTTTTATACATAAAATATAAATTATGATAAAATATAAATTATGATCTACTTTTTAAATACTTTTTCAACTAGTTTTAGTAATTTTTAATAATTTGAAAGTAGATGTAGATGTATATTTATTTAGATTTGGACCTTTAAGTTGTAATATTTGTCCTTTAATTTCTAATTAAATGATCGAAATCCAAGATAAACTTAAAACCTAAACTTTTCACTCTTCATCTCACTTTTTAATTTCAAGAGAGTTTTTCGGTCCTCATTTTTTCATTAGCACATGAGTAAAAACATATTTGATCTAGTCTTCGATCACAATATAATTGTAAAAACTAAAAATTATAAAAAAAAACCCGAAAAAAACAGAAAAAATTGAAAAACTCAAAAAAATCGACCAAAATCTAAACCAAAAAAATTAATTTTATATTGATTTAATTTGATTTATAATTTTAATAAACCGATATGATTGATTTATTTTTAATAAAATCGAATCAATCCGACCTATTTACATCCCTACTTTTCATGATAAGTCATGTAGTTGATGTGAAGTGGGGGTGTGTCAAACAACTCATTTCCAACTCAACATGTGATTTATAATCTTTCACGTGGAGATATTTCACCATGGGTTGATTTTCACCATTAGAAACATGTGCTAAAAATAAATAAATGAGTGACTCAAAGGGGAGTTTATTTCGTATGACTTTTGTACTGTGAAACTGCACATTTATTTTCCTTTTATGTTTTTCTCTGGAAAGACCTTTCAAGATTACACATTTTTCTAACTTTAAGAATTCGTACATCTCTATATTCTCATTCTGTGTGTATCTATATATGTTTCAAGCTAATGTGAGTTTATATTTGATTTGGGGTAATGGTCAGCAGAAGGAATTTCGACGTTTGATTAGTACGTATTCATGAGATTAACAATGAATGGCCAATGCACATATATATCACATTTCATATGAGACAGACTAAATAGTTTGAAGCTCAAGGAGTTCGGTCGTTCGAATTGGATATGAAAATTTTAATTTTTGAATTGAAGATGCTATAACTCAAAATTTTAAATTCAATTTTGATTTGAATATTTTGGATTTTCGTTCTTTGTGTTTGAGCCTTTAAGGATGGTTATGTCAATCAACATCTCAATCACCTATAATTTGCTCTTTTGTATATACAACTTTTGAAAATTAACAAGGATTGAGGTATCTTACTGTCTATGTCGTGTATTAAGCTCTACTTTTTCATATCATGTTTTTCATTTTTATCTAGATTAACAGTCACAAAAGGTACCGGATATTGAAGATGACAATAAAATCATTTATGTTAATCAATGAAATCATATAATGTTATAATTCAATAGCAGATATAATGGTTAGGATATTAGGATGCTAATCTATTGAATCTTTAGAAATTGACCTTATTGATATTGAGCTCATTTGATAATGATAGGATTGAATATAAGGAATAGTAATTTTAGATTTTTGGATATTTCGAAAAATCCACGTAGTACTAAATCTGATGTCCATAAATTTTGAATAAAATCCAAAGTTCAATTCATAATTTAAATCAAATAACCAAATAATTTCTATTTCAATTTGAATTTAGATTTGGTCCAATTTACGCTCACCCCTATGTGCTTGTATAATCTAAATTCCAATGCATGGCATAATTGTAGGCTAGCACTAGGATAGTATGTAATGGGTCGAACTGAAAGTGTATTATTGTCTAATCTTGCCTAAAAACTAGTTGAACTGAGATGAATTGAGTTATTAGGCTACACAATGAATAAAATATGTGAAAATTATCCTAGGTATAGAAGTTTTATTATAGTTTATAGCTTTACTTTTTTTATAATTATAAAATTAAGTATTTAATTACAAGTTATAGTAATTTTGATAAATTATAAGATATCTATTAAAATAAATAAAAAATAGACATAAAAATATCCTAAATTATCTGTTTTCTCTCTCTTTTAAAATATCCTAAATTATAAAAATCAGATCTTTTATTCTCTCTCCTCTTTTTACTCCGCTCCATTTCTCATCTTTTGACTCCTCTACAAATATATACAAGTACAATCTTCACTAATTTTTCTTGATTTTGTGATTTTTATTGTAGATTTTTTTTTAATAGATTGAATGAGTTTACAAACTGATATCTATGAATTGTGGTTCAATTCAAGTGTTCAATAAAGATTGAATAGATTGAGTATAAAATATGTTGAATACAAATTAATTTAGTCAATTTTTTTCTAAAACCAAATAATATAAGTACATATTTTCATATATGGATTATGGATAATGTGATATACTATTTACTTATTTATTTAGTTTAGGTGTGTTTTTATTTTTAGGGGTCAGGAATTTATGTAAAAATTTGTGTATCTTCACTTTTATATTTTCCTACCTTACATCATCAATTAAACTAAATCATAAATAAATTTTTTTATATCATTTTCATACACCTAAAATCATTAATAAAAGCATATCATTTGTAAATAGCATTTTACATATTAATTCTGTATATTAAAAATTCAAAATTAAAAACATCTAGTGTATGATATTATTATACAAATTGATTTAAACTTGACTGATTAAATAATATAATACTACCATGTTGTACACAAATGTCATGGACTAAAAATTAATTATTATCATACAATATTTGATAAATAATAAAAAAATTCTTCATGTTAATGATGTTTTGAAGAAAGAAAGAAAAATAAAAAAGATATTTATGAGAGGAAATTAGATTTGATATTTAAAAAAAAAAATGCATTGTTGGATAAACAAAAAGAAAGGTGAGCAATACAGGTGGAGAAATTTGGGGGATTTGATAACTCCCATTAATTTTAAACTGATTATGTGAAAGTATTTCTTTAGCATTATTTATGTTTTTTTTTTTTACTTTTATCTTTTTGTTAGGCTTTGATTAAGATTTAGTGCTATAGAATGCAAATTAATAAATATTGCCATGACCTATAATAATTAATCTAATGATGTATATATACTTTTTCCCCCCAAAATAAATATTAACCCATTCAACTTTTATCGAAGTTTTATTTCTATTCTTAAAATTTGTTGAAATACCAATAAAACTAACAAATTATTATTATTATTATTATTATTATTATTATTATTATTATTGTTATTATTATTATTATATAAAACATATCAAATAAAAGAGTTTTTATTGAAGTACTTTGACATGGTTTCTTATTTGTCAAATTTATGTTTTTATATTTAGCAGAAATTAACCTAACTTTCAATGAGCTAAATAGGGCCAGATAAAATGGGTTGAGTTAAAAATTGAGAAAACTACAGGAAGTAGCATACTTAGGACCTAAATTATAAAAAATAGCACCACTTTAATGAAATTACATTATGTAGCAAACTTAACATTATTTTAAGTGTGGTCCCTATTTACCGCCTCTCAAAAGTTATCATGTTTGAGGTTTCACTTTTCATGCGCTGTATCTTTCTCTTTCCTTCAATTGCTCTTAGTTATACCCCTTTTCACTCTCATTCTCAGATTTTCTCTTTCAAATTTTTTTTCTTGTAAACGTTTTTTACACGATTTGATAAGGATATTGTTCCTTAATTTCAGGTAACTAATAAATTCAGTTATTGCATGTTATCAATTTATCAAAATTTTCTTTTCTTTTGTTTTTCGTACTTTCCACCATTAGCAACTTCGACTTTGAGCTTTTTATGCTCTAATAGCAGAAAAAACATCAAAATCATGAACAAATAGGATATACCACCTATCAATATTTTATCTGATAATGCACCATCTTTTAGTCTTGGATTAATTCAAGACGAAGTATTTAAAGTTGTTTCTACTCCTACAGAGTCGAAGAAATCAGCAAGGACGAAGAAGATTAGGTCTAAGTTTCATACCGATCCTGTGAAGGTGGCTGATATTTCAAAAAAAAAAACAGTTGAAAAAAATTCCTCCAAAAGACAAAAAATAAAAAAATTATGAGAAGAAAAGAAAAGCAAAAGAAATTGCAGAGTCAAGTAATGATGATGACGATGTTGAAAACTCTTCTGCTAATGAATATGAAGAAGACAAGGAGAAAGAGATTTTCTTTTTTTGGTATATATATAATTTTATTGTCTGATTTGTATTTTGGAATTTCAGTGAAGATGATTTTATTTTGTATTAATATGTATTTATGAAGAGGGATTTATTGTATTTTGTGTTAATATGTATTGACTGATTTGTATGTCTGATTTGTATTTAGGGATTTATTTGTATTTTTATGGTAAATATATATGCTAAATTGCATTTGTATTTATGTATTTTATGTTCATATATATTGACTGATTTGTTCGACCGATTTGTATTTAAGAATTTATTTGTATTTTTATGATAAATACACATGCTAAGTTGCATGTATGAAAAATACATTTACATATGAACTATTTTATGAAGAGTTTTTTTCCTATATATTTTTTTTTTTTTTATAATTGATATTTATTTTTCATTATATTGAAATGTTGAAATATATATTTCCTTACTCCTCTAATCCGAAAAGATTCATTTTAAAGTTTGAAAGGGTTTTTATTATTGAGTGACAAAAGATGAAAATTTGTTTCTAAAAAGGATTATCTACATTTAAACTGAGAGTCGCCACTTGGCATAAATCGGTGTACCAAGTCACCTTTGGAAAATCCTTTTCAAAATGATTTGACTTTTGAAACTGGTTTGCGAATAGAGATTCCAATTAAGGAATTCTGTTGACCGAGGGGAAGGTGTTAGGCACCCCTCGGTCCCGTGGTTTGATCACGTTCTCTTGGTAGAGTGAATCGACTAATTTTACATTACGATGTACAGACAACACAAAAATACGTAAAACAATCAAACAAACAAACAAAACAAAATGAATAAAAAATGTAGTGTCTAGTCCGAGTTATACAGTCCCAAAATAGAAAAATACAGAAATGTAAATCCTATTCTAAACTAATCCTAGACTAAGCTCCAATGCCTTACTCGATGCCTCGACCCTTCATCACGAATGTCCTCCGAGTACAAAATACTTCGGGGCATTCTCTGGATAAAATAATACAAGTACTTTGGGGCATTCCCCGGTCAAATGATACAAGTGGTCCCAAAGCGATAAAGCCAAAAATCATTCAATCACACAGTTCAAATATTCAACAAAACATAATCCCTAAATTTGTCTACCCCTAACGTTTGCCTATTTTTTGCTTCGACATAAAACACAATACTATCAAATTCAATTAACATCTATTTCAAGTCAAACAACCAATAAATCAAACTAACCAAAATAGACCAACTATATCAAGTTTTCAATTCTCACCCCCAAATTAATTCTCCAAATTCCAACAATTCACGATCACAACTTTAACAATCCACAATCATTGTTAACGAAACCAAACAAACAAATTGATATACCCAAGTATTCATATCCAAATCCAACATCATCCCATACATCACGAAGATTCAAACATGCCAAACACATAAATCATTCATAATTACGTAAAAAAAAATTAAAAGTAAAGAAGATAGAATTGAACCTCAATGCCGCTTTCAAAAATTGATGTATTATTTCAATTAATACGGTAGAATCTGCGTCCGAAATCTTTGAGTCAAACCTCAACAGCGGACCAACTCCAACTCGATCAAATTCCAAAAAAAAAAATGAGCAAACCCAAAAAAACAGCCGTTTCGAATCAAAATAAAAAAAACAAATCAAATCTCACCAACGAAACATAAATTTCTGACTGATGGTATTGTTTCGCAGTCACAAAATACGGTGGGCATTTTCTGGCATTTGGACGAGTTCTCCGGTGAACGACCAATCGCCGAAATAATATTATTCGACCTCACTCTTGCTCAAGAAACTATTTCGGTCTCTCCCTCTCTCGCTCAAACTATACAGCTTTCTATCGATCTTTCTCCCATCTTTGATTTCTTCTCTCTCGCTCAGTTCACTCTCTCCCCGATTGTGTTTGTGTGTTCAGTGTTTCAAGGGAAAATAAAAATGGAGGGGGCGTGTATATTTTTCTGTATGTTGGAATTCGTGTGGTATCAAGATCAAAATTGGAGTGTGTTGTCCCTTTCTTTTTGTGCCTGTGTATATGTTGCTGTGATCTTGACAAAAATGGAAGATGATGGTGTATATATGTATTTCATCCCCTTATAATGGAAAAAATTCAGAAATAGCAACTGTAGATCCATAATTATAACTTTTATTGCAACAGCTTCAAAATTACGAAAAATAGCAATATGTATTTTGTATTTTAGTAAAAGGTTGCTATAAAAATACATATACAAATATGTTAAAACGTTCCTTATTAAACTCTAATTAGTTAGAGCAAATTATGGGATTAAACTGTTTCTTATTTTAAGCAACATTCAATTAACAGATACCTTTACCATTAATGACTCTTTTTTTTTTACTTTAACCGTTAATAAACAATTTGAAATTCAAAACTCGGTTTCCATATACATCTGGTAAAAGCATTTTAAAAAAAAATTGAGAGATTGGAATATCATTGATGAACTCTGTATTTTACGAAGAATATTTGAATAATCAACTCGACGATTACAGGTATGGTTAAATTTTATATATTGTATTCTGAATTTTATAAGTTGTGGGTGAAATTTTTTTTTCTACTTTTTTTCTCAAACATCAAAGATTTTTTTTAGTCATTTATGTATGAAACTAAACTAAACTAAATAATTTTTCGTGGGAATTTTTTTTGTTTGTGTATATACAAATTATTAATTGTATGCAGTACATATTATATAATTTAATTTGTATTTAATATTTTGTAGTGTTCTGGATCTTGACGATGGGAAGCATACCTGTTCTCATTAAACATATTGGTAGTATGAACAGCATTGAACAGCAATATGAAGATTACATCAGTGATGCAATATTGTTGAGCATAAACGCTTCATACAACCAACTGCGCGAAGTACTAGCTTCGCACATGGATGTCAATTTGACATGCAAAAGCATTCAAATTGAATATCAGTTAATAGATATTGAAGGTAAAATATGTATACGTAATGACATGGGTTTGAAAGTCTACATTATGCAGAAAAGGGATGTAAAGGCAATGAATGCTTTGCCCTTGTACATAAGTGTTTCAAAAAAGAAGTGTTTCAAAAAAGAATAGTTTCAATGAATTCGTTAGTTCATCAATATGTAACGCTGCGAGTATGAATCTATCTATCACTGCACGTAACGTTGTAAATACAAGTACTGAAAGAGCATTGATAGTTACTAATTCAGATGAATGTTTGGATGTATTGGATATTGACGCAACTAAAGTAATTATCTCGGACCCACATCACAAACATATTGAGGTTGAACAAGTTTATATCTCGAAAAGGGTGTTAAAATATGTGATGAAGGATTACACGATTCGAGAGAAGTTTTAAATATGATCTGTTAGATCAAGTAAAACCTGGTAAGTTTGTCATGTATGTAAAATCTGTTGTTTATTTCTTGTTAAATTTTATTGCAGCATATGTATTTAAAAAATACATATAGATTATTTTTTTTTGTTAATGTTGTAAATTACATTACATCTTTTTTTTTGGAGTTACACATTAATATGCAAATCACGTAATTGTGATTTTTATTCCGTACATCTGATATCAACAAATCAGGAATGTTTTGTGTTAGAGAATTCTTACCCGAACACACATGTTCGATAAAGGATAAGATTTATCTTAAGTTTCATGCTATTAGTAAGTTGATTGGAGGTATGGTGAAATAAAAGTTTAAAAACCACAAAAGAAAGTACAGTGCGACTGAAATCAGAAGTGACATGAAGGAAGACCTTGGTATGGATTTGATGTATATTATGTGTTGGCGAGCTAAGAAACAAGCACTTGAAGATTTGAGAGGAAAACCTTCGGCATCATGCGGAAAACTACTTGCATACATTCATGTTTTGAACACTACTTATCCAGGTTCACATATACAAATGAAAAAGCATGAAGATAATGAGTTTTTGTATATTTTTGTCACACTAACTACATTCATACAAGGGTTCGATCAGTGTAGACCTGTGATAGTTATTGATGCAAGTTATCTTAGAGGACTATACAATGGAACATTTGTAGCTGGATGTACCATGGATAGAGCTGGTAAGCTATTCTCGAAATGTATTTGACTCTATGAATAGATGTACATGTTTATAATATATATATATATATACACGCAACATATTTATATTTGTACTGTCTATTTATTATGTTTTAGATATATGAATTTATATTAAAGTTGTGAATTATGTTTATGAAATAAATTTCATTCACATAATCGGTAAGTTATATATTTTTATAGAGTACTTATTTAATTTTTTTGTGGATGTTGATTGGGAGCAGGATATAGGTCCAGGTATATTTATATGTATTATAGGTTATAGTTATATTTATGTTTTAAATTCCAGTTAAACTTGTTCCCAACTGTATGTATTTGAAAAATACATATAATTTTTTTAATGTCTGTATATATCGTACTTTTAATGTATTTGTTCCATGTTCAGGCCATATATTTTCATTGACATATGGAATAGTAGATTCTGAAAATGATGCATCCTGGACATGGTTCTTTCAGAATCTAAAGGAAGCATATGGTGAAAGAGAACATATGTGTGTAGTTTCCGATCGTAACCCAAGCATTATAAAAGCTGTTTCTGGAGTGTACAATAATGTACCACATTATGCTTGTATGTGGCATCTATGGGGTAATGTAAAAAAAAATTTTAGGAAGTCACATGAGGCATTGTCTGAAATCTTCTATACCATGGCGAAATCATACTCAAAGTCTGAATTTCATAATTTAATGGAGAAAGTAGAGCTACTTGATGTTAGGGTGAAGAATTACTTGGAGTTGGCGGGATACGATAAGTGGGCTAGGTCATATGCAACAGTTCATAGGGGATGGACCTTAACATCAAATATTTCAGAGTCAATTAATGTTGCACTGGTATCAGCTAGAGAACTTCCAATATATGATTTTTTAGAGGAAGTTAGATTGATGCTTGGTAAATGGAACTGTGAAAATAGACAGGAGGCATTGTACACACGCACGGATCTTATTGGAAAATTTCAAGCAATTCTCCAACAGAATGAAGTAGAGTGTACACGTATCAATGTATGATAAAATAGATATAATGATTTAATGTTATATCTTCTTGAATTTTTATATGTTGTATGAAACATATCTTAATATACAAATTATTAAAATTATAACAAATCTATGTGTTGTAATGAAAAAAATATGTATATATTCTATAGTAATATGCATTTACTGTTTTGGGAAAAAATACATTTGCTATTCTGTAGCAAATTTTACTGTAATATTTTTTTTTCTATAATATTTTTTATGTATTAATATTTTCAGGTTATACCAGCGTCAGAGTACGCCTATACTGTTCACGATAAGGAGAAACATTTTATAGTTTGTCTAAAGGAAAAAAATGTTATTGTCATGCATTCCAATTGGATGAGATACCATGTGTGCATGCTTATGCTGTACTTGATAGCAAGAATCTTGAAAAAGGACCATATTGCTCTAATCTATACAAGCCAAAAATTGTACTGAGAACGTATGATCTTCCTGTATATCCTCTACCACATAAAGATGATTGGGTGATACCTCAGGAAATTTTAGACGAAGTAGTTTTGCCCCCAAAATACAAGCGGCCCCCTGGAAGACCTGCAAAGAAGGAGCGCGATAAATCAGGAAGAGATATGTTTGGAAAGAAAAGCAAAAATTGTTGTAGTTCATGCGGACAAAAAGGTCACAATAGGCGTTCATGTAGGAAATACAACAAATGATACATTTTATTATGTTTTTAGTGAAAATTTAGTTGCTTTATTATTCTATTTTTTTTTAATTGTTTCATTTTGAATTTTGAACTTTTTATTGATATTGATAATTTGATAGTGTTCAGATGTTGCACTTTTATAAAGTTGAACTTGTTAATTTGTTATAGTTCAAATATTTAATTTTATATTATATATGTATATATATACATATATTTTTTGCACTAAAAATATGTTTGAATATGGAATAATAGGAGCCATTGTTATTTTGAAAAATAAATATGTTTACATTAAACGTAAATGGAAATACAATTTGAAATGAAAATTAGTATTAACCATAATGTGTATCTTTCAAAAAATATAAATTGAAATCTGAATAATACATATGGCTGAATGTGTATTAAGTAGAAACGTGTATATGAAAATAAAAAAAAATACTTATGTATTATAAACGATTATGTTCAGTTGAATGGTATATGTATTTTAAATATACATTTACTCATTGAAATTTTAAAGTTTATGTTAATAAAATACATTTGTTAACTAGAATGGCATATTTATGAGTAATACGTATTTAACAAATACATATATTTACTGTCATGGTGATATATATTTTTAAAATATCTATCTTCACTGTAATGGTAATACGTATTTTGAAAATACATATCTTCACTGTAATGGTGATATGTTGACTTCAGAATTGATTTGGTAACTGTATGTTCATGTAATGTTAAAAATACAAATGTTAAGTGGAATAAGTATATGTATGTTAAAAATACATAATTTCACTGGAATAAGCATATTTATTATTACAAATATGCACATAGACATATACTAACCATGAAAAAACTGGAAATTAGACTATTAAAAATCAAAAAGTTAAGATAACAATAAAGGAACATTAACATGCCATCTTTGACCATTAAAGTAACATATGAATACCATAATCTATTCAAAAAAAATATCCACCTAATATTAAATGTTGTTAACTTCAATAAAATAAAATACAAATCAAATATCAACCACTTCAGTGCCTTTTGTTAACACAGTGATCCGAAGAGGTCTCATTGGTGTTTCATCATCACTTTGTGCCTTTGCGTTTGCTTTCCTAGTACCATAATCTCACAACAGTGAAGCGTATCTTATGCGAATTAGATCTGGGTCAAAGTTAATACATGGAACAGCTTCACCAAAAGTAAGACACTCGGCATACGTAACCATATATAAACCACAATCCCTGCAAAGACATACATTAATAAGTAAGAAGTTGTTACAACTTTAATGCATATGTATATATACAAGTACTATGCATACTAATTACTTACAAGCTGCCACTTGGTTGTTGAGGCACATTCTCCACAATTGAAACACCAAATGGATCCATCTTATCATTCAATTTGTAATTAGGATGATTGTCGATGTCAATACCTTTATTCTCGTAGAATTTACATTCAATGAGACATATAGGTATAACCTTAGCTAACTTTCAATTTCAATAAGCACTGCCGCATCATGACCAGCAGCTGACAAAGAATCATATACGTATATATACCTATGATTGAAAGATATAACTGCAAGACCCCAATGATGTTTTGCCTTTACGTGAACAGGAATGAATATATAATAAACCGTATGCCATGGTACTGTAGCATGCATGCGGAATCTACTTAAATACTCATTCAGATGATATTTCTTTCCACCAGTATTAAGAGTTGCATCATCCAATTTATACACATCAAACACAGTTGTAACAATGTTCATGAAATTGCAGTCTACAGTGCTGAACTTATATGAGATATTGGGATCATACTTGGACTTCTTTCGTAGATAGTACAAGCATACATCAATTTACTGCATTATAAATAAATTTCATACTTAATATTAACTAAACAAATAAAAAAAATCAAACCTTACATATGAAAAAATCATGTACAAATCAGTGAAGGTATAACATACTTCATATGTATTTACAAATATACATTTTCAACTATAACAAAATAATCAATTACAATTATTCATATTTAACACCGAACTAATATATATTCCAATATACAAATCAATGTAATAATACAGCACTTACCTCATCTGACCACGTCTGGCTAGGAGTACCCATAACGTAGAATCAATTCTTTTCTTCAACAGATAAAATTCCAAAGTTGATAACTGATATTTTTGCCTTTTCCTTCAAATAATGTTCTTCTTTTCTGTTCCTGTTTATTCATTATACATATTAGTCTGTAATTTACATAATCTTAATTTACAAAAGTTAGTACTATCAAGTTGTATTCTGTATACATCTTCGAATGATATTTAAGAAGATCCAATGAAATCCACGTCATGAACTTGTTGGTGACTTTAGTATCTTCTATCGCATTAACTGGATGAGATATGAAGGGATGCTTCTGATCAAATGTTCTCCATTGCTCTGCCGTGCTTACTTTATTATTAAGTTATGCAATTAATTATGTATATATAATCAATTACATAAGATAATGCAGTATTATAAGAAACAATAAGTATACTGCTGAAACAAAAGTTAAATCATGTCTGAAAACTGCAACAGATGTATTTCTGAAATACATATTAACAAATGCAGAGTAAAAATATCTAAACTATGCAACTTCAAAATGAAAAAAATATTCTTCAAAATATAACCATATCTCATTAAAAACATTTACTGTTGTTCCAAAAATACAACTGAACAGCAAAAATCAAATTCATACTTCACTATCCATTAGGAAAAAAATATAAAGTAAGCAAATTTGTTAACTAAATAAATTATGTTAAGAGTACTAACCATCTGCTGAACCAAATTTCATTGTGAATGGTGACTCATTGTATCTAGATGGTCACCTAATTCTTGAAACATGCATTGGCATTTGTTGTGCTTGATTTGCCGATGGATGTACAATTATACTTCGTTCAAGATTGACATACGCATTAAGACTGGGAAGAAGCTCATCCGAAAGAGTATTCTGAGAGTCAGACAAATGTTGATTAGCATTGCTTTCAACATTTACTCCCGCAGTAATGTGGACTGCACTCTTATATTGCTGATCTAACTTTGAATTATCCACATCATTAACCTCTGACTCATGTCCCGCTGGTGTATTTACATTCATCTCAATTACACCTTCTTTGTTCTGTGTAAATTTTATAAAGATTCAGTTATATTGTATTTTTCAACAAATTAAAAATAGCAATCAATGCAAGTATTGTAGATTCCTTGAACTCATCTTCAACTTCAACATTGGCTTTTGTTATGGAGTCAAGATCAATGCTTCTAAGGACGTCATCAGGAAATGTGAGTTGAGATTCTGATATTTGTGCTTCACCAATACTTTCGTCAACTGATTTTGTGATCTACACATGTTCAGACAAATTAAATAAAATAATATTTATGAAGAACTAAAAAAACTAACCAATATGTATTCAGCATATCGGAGCGACACAAACATCTTTTGCTTCATAAACATCTATATCAGTTTTTTTCCTTTAAAAAATAAAATAATAAAAGTTAAAATAAGTTTTTTTGATCATTATAACTATACCTAACCAAAAAAAATAAAAAAAAATCTCCACTAGAACAATGTCATTATCCTCATTGTACCCATCAATCTCATTATACACATCATTCATACTGTTGCTTTGATATCCTGCCATCTCTTCGACAACCTGTTTTAATATTATTTTTTATAATGATAAATTAGAATTGTATATATAAAATTAGTTGAATATAAATACACAGAATTTACTTACCAATGTGACTTCAGGATTCTTATTAAACTCATGCACAAATTTTGTAGTCGCTTGATGGGGTAATGTACTCTTAACATTTTCATCCGCCGGTGGCTGATCAAATTCGCTGCCTTTTGCTTGTTTCTTCTCGTTTAAAACATAAAAATATAAATACAAAAAATTAGTAAATAACAACTTAGTTGTAAAAAAATACATATACTATCAATGTATATATGTTGTACCTTATTTTTATTGATTGCATTCATCATCTGATCAAACCTGGAAGACACTAGGCCACGGATATCATTAAACTCTTGCCATACCTGAATTATAAAAAAAATAATTAGAAATTGAAAAATAAATTAATCAAAAGCTTAAAGAAAAATTACCTTTTCACAAAACTTATCAAGGACTTTCTTTGAGACAACACTGTCTTCATCTTCAGAACTAAACGAAGATAGAGCAGGTGATTGAACCGAAATAGATTTTTTACTGTCAGGCCGGTTTATGTCCTTCCTATTTAAACGTAGCATAACTTTTGTTTGAATTGGCTTGTGAATTGGAGTCCTGACAAAAGGCATCTTTGTAGCATGGGGTGAAGGGGTCCATTTTGATGTCAGCTCATCTACACCTTTAGGATGTGGATTCATTTTTTTCTTTATAGGTGAAACTGAGAAATCGCCATGATGTTTTTTCTTTGTGGTAAACTAATTTTGTCTTTGTGGAGGATCCTGAAAATCATCATCCGAATCAATGTCATCTTCATTATGACTAGCAGATCCAGGAACAAGCTTTTTCGGTATATGAAAAGTTGAAATCTCCTTTCTTGTTGGCTCGATATTCTTAAAAACAACCTATAATTTAAATAACATAATAAAAATAATAATTTAGATGGTAAAATTAATTACATTATAAATCAGTTAACCATGATCCAAACCCAATAATGAATATACACTGACAAATGGTATGTTGTATATATACATATACCAGATTAGAAAATACATTTACAAAATAATCAATATCACATACAAAAAAGAAATCGTAAAACTAACCTTGTCATCTGTATC
>NC_061112.1:100685587-100738801 GCF_002878395.1 Capsicum annuum
AAAGAAAAATAAAACTAAGCTCAAACGGGTAAAAAAAGGGTGACACAATGTTTGGATAGAAGAATAAAATGCCTTCATCATATCAATCTTCAAAAATGCAAGTACTAAATATTCAATAAAATCAACAAAGGATAAAATATCATACATAATATCTTTTGACCATATCAACATTGATAGTCATTTCTGCTATTTTGCCTTCAATATCTGTCAAATATAAGGCTCCATTGGGCAACACTTTCTTCACAATGAAGGGACCTTGCCAGTTTGGGGAGAACTTGCCTTTTGCTTTAGCCTGGTGATGATTCCTTAGATTGATTGGCTCAGTTTCATTCAAATTAGGATTCGACTTGTCTTCAAACTGTTCCAACTCTTTGCTTATTTTGTCTAGTGCCTCTTCTTCATCGTATTCCCCCTCTTGCTTCATTATATCTTGATTAGTTTGGATTTAAGATCAGGCTGAAAATTCTGCATGCATGTCATGTCATTAGAATCAGCATAAAGAGAACTGTATAAAGAAAAAGACAAAATCAAAATATATTAGACACAAAATAAGGGGACATTATATTTTATTAATAGGGAAAGATATGAGGGTTTAAACACAAATGACAACATAACATAAACAAACAAAAATCCAAATTACAGCCCTGAAATAACTCGGATAAACAGAAAGAAAAATAAAACAAACTACCAAAACTCCTTCCTGACGGGGAGAGGAGTGACTTCCCAATTATTGAGTCGGACAGCTGGACCTATGAATTCCATGTTTGCCTTACTGGTACCTTCTCCTGCTTCAACCATGTCAACTTTGATCAACAGGTTCTGGAAGTCATCAACCAATTCAGCTCCAAACTCTATAGGTGCCACGACACTGCCCTTAATGAATGACTTACTGAGTAGGGGCACTGGTCGAGGGAGTGACCATGTTTCCTTTTTCCTTCCCTTGTCCTTCTTTATATATTCATCCATAAGTTCAAATCCCAAACCAAAAGTGCCCATGTTCTCATTCAGACATATGGGATGAACCATACTGTGCGGAGACACTCCCAAACCCCTTCTTGGCTTGAATCCATATTTTAACATTTCATTTATCATCATGACAGAAGCAGGAGACAATTGTGGCCCTGGAATAACCTGCCCTTCAACGATACGATTCACTGACACTGTATTGAAAGTTTGATAGACAAATGTCTCCTCTACATTATTTGCTTCAATAAGGGACAAGGGAGAATCTTCGTAGGCAGACAAATCTCCTTCACCATGAATAACCACTTCTTACCTGTCATGCTCAAACTTGATCATTTGGTGCAATATAGATGCAACTGCCTTGGCCTTGTGGATCCACGGTCTTCCCAATAACAGATTGTAAGAGGAGTCTATATTCAATACTTAAAACTCTATGGCGAACTCAACAGGCCCTATAATCAACATTAGTTCTATTTTGCCAATGGAGTTTGATTTTGCACCATCGAAAGCCCTGACATATACATTGTTGGGTCTGATTCTCCCAACACCAATATTCAACTTTTGCAAAGTAGAAATAGGGCAGATATTTACACCTAAACCTCCGTCAATCATGACATAAGTGACGTAGAAATTTTTGCACTTAATCATAATGTAAAGACCCCAGTTATGCCCCATACCTTCAACAGGAAATTCATCGTCAGAGAAGCTGATCCGATTGACTTTAAAGATGTTTCCAACCATTTTCTCAAGTCGATTTACTGTAATCTCCCTAGGAACATATGCTTCATTTAATATCTTCAATATAATATCACGATGTTCCTTGGAATGCAACAACAAAGAAAAGAGGGAAATTTGAGCAGGGGTTTTCTTCAACTGATCAATTATTGAATACTCTGGCAACTTCATCTTTTTCAAAAATTCCTCGGCTTATTTTCTGGTGACAGGCTTTTTGATAAATGAAGGTCCAGTTACAATTGGCTTGGATTTCCTTAAACTTTCAGGCACGAAGCATCTTCCTGACCGAGTCAAACCCCCTACCTCATCTATATCTTCTACTACTTTCTTTCCCAGATAGGTCATCACAGTTCGCTTATAGTTCTAGGGAACTTTTTTCATATCAACTATTAGAGGTTAGGTCACCATTTTGAGGACAATAGGTGCTACCAGTACTTCTTTCACCATCAAGATGGGCTTACTCGGAGCTCCTACCACCGTCAACTTAGGTTTATTCTGACTTGAATCAATATATCTTCTGGCACCTTGCACTGTGATCACGGGTTTCTTTGTGCATTTTAGGCTTTATCTTCTCCCATTTCTTCCTGGCTTAATGACATTGCTTTCAATGACTCTGCTACATTCACCGATTTTTTCTCATTGGTCTGTATCTTGATAATAGGCTTATAACACCTTGACGACTCTTTCCTATCATATATCAATTCTAACATATTAGTTTCAATATGGGTTGGCAGTGGATTCTGGTTAATGTTTGGAACCTCCGAGGCTTGGACCAACATCTGATTTGTGTCAATTAAATCTTGGACAACTCTCTTTAAATACTAGTATTTCTTGATATCGTGGCCTAGCATGTCAGAAAAATATGCACACCTTAACAAATAATCAAGATTTCTCGGAGGTGGATTCGAAAGCCTTCCTTGAATTAGGCTTAAGACCTTCATCTTTCTCAATCTATTAAACAAGCTAGCATATGACTCCCCAAGAGGTGTGAACTAATTTTTGACCGCATTCTTTTTCTTGTACTCAGTCCTGGGTTGGAAACCGAGTCTAGATGTATTTTAGTAATTTGGTGGAGCTGATGGACGATTTTGTGGAGCTTGCGCACACCATTATGGGTAAAAAGGGGTTTGGGCATATGGTTGTGCGCTATATACTGGGTAAGAAGGGGGTGAAATTACATATGGTGGGTTTTGCAGAGGGTAGTAATGGTGGGAAAGAATTTATGAAGCTTGGATTTAGGCTTAGGCTTGGGAATGAGGAGAGGGACGAGGTGGTCTTTTGGGATAGGAATGGGGTTCAGCAACAACGGTCTCCACGTCCTCTTTCTTCTTTTTACCTCCGAACGTGCCAGATCCATCTTGAATCGCTTATGTGGTGGATTTTAACGTGGCAAAACTCACTATTTGGCCGGTCTTGATTTCGTCCTCTATCATCTCTCCCATTTTGAGGACTTCAATAAAAGACTTTCCCATTGCCAGAAGTAAATGTTGAAAATAGGTCCCATCCTATGCCTGAATGAAGACCTCTACCAGCTTACTCTCCTTCATTGGAGGCTTTACTCTGGTGGCCTGTTCACGCCACCTTATCATGTATTCCCTAAAGCCTTCGGTGCTTTTTTTCTTCATGTTGACCAAGGATTATTTATCAGGAACCAGGTCGACATTATACTGAAAATGTTGCACAAACTCGGAAGCTAAGTCATCCCAGTTGTTCCACTTGTCGATATCTTGATCGACAAACTATTCTGAAGCCAGATCAGAAAGACTCTCGCCAAAGAAAGCCATAAGAAACTCTTCCCTTCCCCCTGCAGCCATCAATTGGTTGCAATAACATCTCAAGTATGCCATGGGATCACCGTGTCCAGCATACTTCTCGAACTTGGGCATTTTAAAATTGAGAGAAAGGTTGACATCTGGGAACATGCAAAGATCTTTATAGGAAACACTCTTATAACCTCCGGTTCCCTGCAGATTCCTCATGGCCTGCTCCAAACTTTTCAATTTACGCACTATGACCTCCTGTTCCTCTGTTGCGACAGGTTTCTCCGTATCAAATGGAAATGAAGGTGTCTGAGCGCACCCATAAGTAGGCTCCGGGGCATAATACTGACTATCTTAAACCTTTAATACTGGCTCACTGGAAGATCGAGGAAACACTATTATTGGACGCACAACATATGTGGGAGCTTCAGGTGGTGGTGGAGCACGAACACAGGTGCTGCCGGTGGTGCCGGCTGAGTTACGGGCCTTGGTTGAGGAACTTCCAGGGGTACACTAGAAGTTCCAGGGTAATATTGCCACGGAGTGAATCCTGGTACGTGCTCCGATGACTCAATGGGAACAGCAAATTGCTCCTGAGAGAGCGGTGGGCAATTGGGGATATTCCCAAGATCTTCAGGGAGTGGAGGAGAAGGCATGCCACTAGCCCAAACTCGGTGCAGATCTAGAAATTGTCGTCTAAGTTTTAATACCTCATCATTGTGTTCTGAACTTTCTTTCCTGGGATCCTGATCTGGGCCAATGAGTGAATTTTCAATCTCCCTACTAGCCATGGCAAGTTTTGCTTTTGATCTAGTGAAGTACGGGTGACTAGCCAGAGTGATGCAAATGAACCACTTATCTGAAAGAACATGCTCATCAAAGACAAAACCCGTTAGGATTAGGTCACACAACAAGCATGGGAATCACATTTGTAAAATTATCCTAGATTCATGCGTATTTCTACCAACCTTTGAGGGTAGCAAGGTCATTTTAACATCATCCCCATCTTTTTCCTACACCCATTTGCTTCTTTACTCCAATCACACCTCTCCTTTTTTTATTCTCTCTTTTTCCCCCATCACTTCTCTCATCTCTTGCGTTAGTCCCTTTTTTTTATCCTTTTTCCCTTCTCTCATTATTTTTCTTTCTTTTCCTCTCTCACTGTCTCTCTTTTTATCATTCTTTATGGCTTTTATTTTTACATAAAATAAAATAAAAATAATGAAAAAATCAAGAAATAAAATGACTAGATCGAACCCTAAAGTAGGTTGCCTACGTATCATGTTGTACATGAATCAGATCTTGCGTAGTTCGAGAAGTCTTGCCAAAATGGCCAATTAAACTTTGTTTTTCTTTCTTTCTTTTTTCTTGGAACTTTAAGAAGAAAATAAAACAAAAAATTGTTAAAAGAATTGACGAAAATCTTTTTGAGTTTTCTAGCTTTGAAAATCCCTATATAAAATGAAACCTATGATTACCAAAGAAAAATCTTTTTTTGGGTTTTCAAATCTGAATTTCATGCAAAAATTAAACTTGAAATTATTAAAGAAAAATCTTTTTATAGTTTTCCTTTAAAGATGCATATTACACCTACTCTAAATGAAGAAAAATATTTTTGGAATATTAAAATAAGATCCCCGAACCAACAATAGGTTGCCTACGTATCTCACATCCCAAAAGAGGAGAATCAGAGGTGCGTAGTTCGTCCAGATAGGACAATTAATGATTAAATAACAAAATAAAACTTAACTTGAGCGACACGATTAAAGACAGACGATGAAAGAAAAATATTTTTGGGTTTTAATTTGACACTTTACACAAAAATGACACTAACAACTATGAAAGAAAAATCTTTTTGATATTCTTGATATGAAATATACAAAACTTCTACCATCATTTTTTGAATTTTTCTTTTATAAAGTCTCCTATTTGAAAAAAAATCTTTTTGAAAATTTTGAATTATGAATGCATGATAAAGAAATAAAAGGAAAATCTTTTTGATATTTTTTGAGAAAATGAGTGCGAGAGGTAAAAATCTTTTTGAATTTTTAGGTTGTAAAAAAAATAAAAATCAAAAACCATAAAGAACTCTAAAACTTACGAAACTCTTTTTTGACTCGCCTTTTCATTTTCTCTGTTTTTTTTCAACACTTTCTTCTCTACACACTTTACTTCTAACAAATGTTTTCCCCAAATCGGTCCGTCAAATGACCATGCTACCCTCAAAGATGCAACATTTAGCACGTAGGGATGATTTAGAGGTGAGTCTCCTACAAAGGACCAATTAGGTCCCGCTAGGTCTCAATATTATGCAAATAAGCATGACCTAAGGGCTGACCTACGTTGGGGTTCACTAACAAAAATGTTTGGGGGAGCGTATGGTCAATAGTGGCTGTGAGAGCTTTCCACCCACTCCATAACATTGATGGCTCCCTCGCCTAACATAAGGGTGACTCAACTATAGGTCATATACAACACGTGTATTATTTCAATTAATACATTAGAATCCGCGTCCAAAATATTTGAGTCAAACCTCAATAGTAAACCAACTCCAACTCGATCAAATTCCAAAAAAAAAAAGAGCAAACCTAAAAAAACAGCCCTTTCGAATGAAAAAAAAAATGAATCAAATCTCATCAACGAAACATAAATTTCTGACTGATGGTCTTTTTTCGTAGTCACAAACGACGATGGGCATTTTTCGATGTTTGGCCGAGTTCTCCGGTGAACGACCAATCGCTAAAACAGTATTATCCAACCTCTCTCTTGCTCAAGAAACTGTTTCAGTCTCTCCCTCTCTCACTCAAGCTTTCTATCGATCTCTCTCCCATCTCCGATTACTTCTCTCTCGCTCAGTTCCCTCTCTCCCTCATTGTAGTCTATGTGTTCAGTTTCTTAAGGGAAAATAAAAATGGAGGGGGCATGTATATTTTTCTGTATGTTGGAATTCATATGATATCAAGATCAAAATTGGAGTATGTTGTCCCTTTCTTTTTGTGCCTATGTATATGTTGCTGTTATCTTGAAAAAAATGGAAGATGATGGTGTATATATGTATTTCATCCCCTTAAAACAAAATGGTTCCTTGTGGGCTTTCCTGAAAGGTTCCTTTGTGGGCCCCCTTTTATTATGAAAATGGAAATTTCATATGCCCTCCCCCTTTTTTATATGATGTGTGCCTATATATTGCTAATAAGATTGGAAATTGATCAATAGTCATGTGGGGCCCCTCTCTTTTGTTTTATTCCAAGAGAAAGAAGAAAAATATGATGTATTTGTTGTATGGATGATTCCTTGTGGATCCCTTTCTATTTTTTTTGTTAATGGTTGGTTAAATGGAATCAAAATTTGAGGGGTGGCATATGAGTAAGGGTGAAGGGGTGGGGTGAGGGGGTAGGGTAGGTGAGGGATGAGGTGTCCTAATTTAATTGGAGAGGTTGTTAGGATAGAATTAAAACAAGGTAAAATTTATTAAAGGTTGTTATTTGTTTGTATTTTTGTGGAGGGATAATTACACGATTGAGGGTATACGATAGGATAAGGTAAAATGAGTAAAAGTGACTCTCGGGAGGGACAAAATTAGGTGTCTACAATATATATGCACTTTCATTTATATTTTTGTTATGTTCAATATACATTTAAGCTATATGAAAGCATTTGTATTTTTATACATACATATCCATTTTCAAATGTATTTTTGTGTAGTGATGATTTTGTATTTATGTTCTGTTCAATATACATATTAATATTTATATATATTTTATTATTGAGTTGATTTGTATTTTATTGTTTTTTATAGTGTTGTAAGGTATAATTTTACTTTGTATAGGTGCCGTGTGATGAAATATACATGGTAAGAAAACTTTCAAAGTTTGTACCATACATGTGCTGCTACAGTGATAATGATATTAAGGAAAGTTTATAGGTCATATTAACCAAGGAGCAGTGCAAACATTTTTGTGAAAATAATATTTTTGAGTATTTCATGAAGAAAAAACACTGCATAGTTCATGCACAGTTGTGCAGATATGTTATGTCCCTCGAGACAAAGGAAAATACTACTTCTGCGATAGTAATTTCGGTTAATGGCACTTCTCTACATTTCATTTCTAGGGATTTCCTATTATTACTGGATTGAATTGTATCGGTAATAGGTACAATTTTGTTTTTGACGAGGAGGTACCTAATAGGATTGTTAACAGTATTTTAATGGTTCGAATTGTATACAAAAAAGACAATTGTTTTTAGCAGTCTCGAACAAAGTTTGGAAAAAGAACAATGATAGTTGAAAGTAAGTGGACAATTTTATTTGTTACAAAAAATGCCACTTGCTATTCAAGTGTGTCTTTATGAGTGTTGTTCAAATGTTCGATGACAGGCTGTTTCTATGGTTGACAATCGAATTTCTTGATTATTAAACTGCAAGACAAATGCACCTCGTCCACGCTTTGAGTACCTGATGGAGACTTTGTTTAATGGAGATGGAAAGGTTTGTACTAAATTAATACATATGTATTAATATATATTATTTCTACTAATATGTATTTTTACTTATACATATATAGGCTACATATATAAATTTGCTTTACAATTGTTTTATAAATACTTTAACATATATTTTGTATATTTTCTAGGTTGTATTTAAGAACATAGAGACAATTCAAAAGGAAATTTCAAAGTTGGATATACCACATCAGGAAGGAGTTGTAGATGAACCTTTAGTGGATTCTAATGATAATTTTTAGGATCCACCACCAAAATAAATTTATGAAAGACCCAAAAATAAATAAAAGACTGACTCATCAACCTCACAAGTGAAGAAAATGTTGAAGCAACAAATAAACAAACCTGTTGTTGATCATACACAAAAGAGGACCCCACCGCCTCGTGCTGCAAAGATCCCCAGTTTGAAGACACCAATTTTTAAACTTATTCAAACATGACATTCAACTGCTTCAAATCGGCAGAAAGTGAAGAATATAATTAGAGTAATTTTTCTTTCGGTACACTCAAACTCAAAGAGTCCAATAGATGAAAAAGCAGTTATTTCAAAGAAAGCGTTTGAAGCATTCTGCAATGAGGTAAGTTTTTTGAAAAATAAGTGTGCACATTAAAAATAAATTTGCTTATTAATTTTATTTGAAAATAGGTTTGTCAAAAGTTGAAAGAAATTCGTAGTCTAGTGGAGACAAAGTTCAATCTGATTATGAAAACAATCAAATCAAGCAAGGTAAAATGATTACTATTCAAATAAGGTTAAAAATACATATTTGATGTAAATATATCTTTTTAGTGGATTGACTTATACATATACATTATATAAATATGAAGCTTCTGTATGAATAGTTGAATGTACTTGTATATGTATTTGTAGGAACAATTTGAAGAGAAAAAACATGATCAGTCATATTTTAATGATGTTGGTTTAGAAACGTCACCACAATGCTTCAGTTCTGATATAGTAAAGAGTTCAGATAAAAAATTTGATGGTACAATGATAAATATTTAACTTACGTATGTTTGTTTATAAATAATCTTGAATATAATTTTATTACGTTTCTTTTGTTTTACATAATGAGATTGGTGAATGTTTCCTTTATTTAACTTACATAAACTTGTGTATTAATTGGTGAATTTTCTTATATATGTATTTGTTGCAACAATCTGAACACAAAGAACCTGATCACCCACATATGAGTGATGCTGGTGTAGAAAAATCACGACAATGCTTCAATTCTGATGTGGTTTAGAGTTCGAATAAAAAATTTAATGGTACGAAGGTAATTATTTAACTTACATATGCTTATTTGTTATTACTTTTGAATATAATTTCATTATGTTTCTTTTATTTTATGCATATACAGTCAAATTTTTATATGTAAAAAACATATATAGTGTACATATGTATTTTTATTCTCCTGTATACAAATATATATTTTTCGTAGATTGAAATATATATTTGTATACAATATACAAATTTATAGTTTTAATGAATTGGTATATACAGATACAATGAAAGCTTGTGTATTAATTTGTGAATGTACTTATATATATATTTGAAGCAACAACTTGAAGACAAAGAACATGATCAACCACATATGGATGATGTTGGTGTAGAAAAATCACCACAACACTTCAGTCTCGATGTGGTTCAGAGTTCGAAATAAAAAATTTGATGGTACAAAGATAATTATTTAACTTACATATGTTTATTTGTTACTACTTTTGAATATAATTTTATTATGTTTGTTTTATTTTCTATTTTCATGTATAGGATTATATACATATGCAGTTACACATTGATATGTACTTCTGTTTTATATGTTATGTTTATATATATGCATATAAACATATATAACTGCATGAACGTTTAATATTGTTTTACCTTTTTTACTTATCTACAAGGGGTCTACTGATTTTCAATCAGATCAAACAAAAAATGCATTCGATTTTTACTTTTTAATATCTGATGAGCTTCTCCAAAACATTAATTTGGATTATGTATGTTCTGAGCCGATTGTTCAAGATGATTGTCGAGTATTTATAATTAATTTTTTTTGAGGTTATGTCATTTATAATTGCCAGAACAAATTAATTTTATTTTTTCATTCTTTATAGACTAATAAAGAGGATTCAGGTGTGGCTGAAACTCATTCAGAGGAGAAAGTTCGGACATCAGTGCAAACTCATGTATTAACCAGCAATGAAAAAAGAATGAAATAATTTAATCAGATTCACAAATCATAATCCCCGAAAAGCTGCTACCTAGTCTCAATGTGTATGTGAACCTAGAAAAAAGTATCATTATACATCCATCAACAAATCATGAACAACAAATTTCAAGAATTAGGCGATCGTCTAAATTCAAGAAATTTCCATATATAATTAAGTTTGGTTCAGCAGCTGATAAGTATACTAACTTATATATTTTTACTATCATATGTTTGTACTATCTTTGTATTTTTTAATATAGTGTAAATTTTTTTCGCAAATACATTTTATCATTTATTTTTTTGTATTATGTAATTACAAAGAAAGATCAGTAGGGCGACTATGTACACTCTCCCAGAAGCATTCTTTTGTTTTCCACCCAATTCATGGGATAAAGAACACAAATATTGTCAACAAGTTCTTAGAGTGGGTTTCAGTGGACCTTCATAAAGATCATGCAAAATAATATTTCTGTTTAAATCATCAATATTGTTCATTTTAATGTTTTTATATTTTATAATGTAGCAACGTATTGAATAAATTATAACAGGGAGGGCAAAGAGGAGCATTACAAGAAGAACAAGTCAACCATATCAATTATGAATCTTGGAGTTCGAATAGTTGACGATAAAAATTGATTCTACATTATGGATTTTGCTGATCAGTAATGGACAAATTCCGTAAGTAGATTATTATTATGTATTTTTCTTTTACAGTTGTAACACAAATCAGAATACATATAATGTTACATAAAATACATATGATGTGTTAAAAATACATATGTTGTTTGTTATATTATTTTACATATGGTGTATTAAAAATACAAACGATGCATTCATAATATACATATGATGTGTTTCAAAAATACATATGTTGTTTCATATATTTATTTTACGTTGGTTGTATATATGTAGATGCGGTTTACATATCAATATATACATATGTTGTTATTATATTTAAAATAAAAATACATATGTATGTACATATGTAGTTTACATTACATACATATGTTCATTTTATATAGAACTTGAATGTTCTTATATTTATTGTATTACTTATTGCAACAAATTGATGTTTGCTTTTACTACTTGCAGAAGAAGTTAAAGTATGAGTCCCACATCACATATAAATATAACACAGTAGATTGAAACTTCATGAACATAGTTAGGACTGTGATTGAAGTTTGTTCTTTGAATGATCCAACTCTTAATGAGGGAGGACATGAGTACCATCTAAATAAATACCTTAATGGATTCTATATGCATGCTATAGTGCCATGACATACAATTAACAATATTTTTATTCTTGTGAATGTAAATGAGAGACATCATTGGGTTCTTGCTGTTTTATCGTTCTTAGAGAGGTGCATATTCATATATGATTCATATCAATTTTCTGTTCATTATACTGTTGTTCTTGCCGAGATCGAGAAATTAGTCGATATTATACCTTTATATCTCAAGGCTTGTAATTTCTATAAGAATGAAGGTTTTGATCTTGATAATCATTCAAGATACAAAGATAAAGATATGCTAAACCTTTTTGATGTGTTATTTTTAGGTGATTTGCCTCAATAACCAAGTGGAAACTTGTAAGCATTTTAATATACATATATCGAATCTCTTAAGTTTGTACAAAATATATTTTAATTATTATTTCTTTAAGAACTGTGGACTGTATATGATTACATATGCAGAGTGTCTTTCTTATGGTCAAGGCGTTTCTTCAGTTGAGTTCAATCCCAAAATACTTCGTACAAGATATGTTTTGCTATTGTGGGACAACGGTAGGAGAAAACAAAAAGCTAAAGCTCAAAGTGACGACGAATCACCATTGAGGCCTGTTGGGTAAAGCACGATAACAAGTGTTAACAAGTGTCACAAAAGTATTTGAAGTCTAATGGTTGATGATTTTATTACATTGTTGACAAGATTTAACTGATGTTGATATTAATTTTAGAAACTTATTTTATGTTTTGAAGTGAATCAAAGTTACTAATTTTGAAGTGAATTAAAGTTATTCATTTTAGTATTTTATGTTGAATATATTTTGGATAATTTTATAGTATGTGTTTTATTCCAGCGTTTAGTATGATGTGTCCAAATTTAACTATAAAATACATATGCAATGTTCAGATTTATCTTAAGAATACATATGCAATATTCAGATTTAACTTCAAAATAGATATGCAGTTAACAATATATGTATTTTACTCTTTGTTCATTTGATTTCAAATACATATGCTGCTTGATATATGTATTTTATTATGTTTTCATATACTATATAGTTTACATTACATACACATGTTTAATACATATTGAGTTTTACATATACACATGCAATAGATATATGTATTTTAAGTTGAGTTATATTTGTATTTACTCAGTATTCGTATAGTTTCAAATACATATGTTGATTTATACATATATTTTAATATGCTTACATATAATATCAAATACATAATCTGCTTCATATATCTATTTTACTACGTGTTCATATACTATATAGATTACTACGTGTTGTTATAATATATAGTTTAGCAAATACATTTATCCAAATTCATAAAAAACTATGTTTTTAATATAACGCCTAATACAAATCGACAAATGTATTTTTGAATACACAATTTTTGAAAATAATTTTGTGAAAATGCATATGCATTTCATACTTAAAATACGTACAGGTCATCATATTTGATAAACATTTCAGTTATAATACACATATACCCTAAATATATGTATTTTCAAAGCAACAACATATGTATTTTCAAAGCAACAATGTCTGTATTTTTCTTTCAAATTTAGTAATACCTAACTGTATTACTAATTGTTATTTATAACACATTACAGAAAACGGTAGATAAATGTCAGAAAATATATTTAACAAATGAGTTCATTATCATGAAAAGTGTTAAAGAAATTATAAAAAAAATATGAAAGAAAAATTAAGTCATTCACGATACTTTCTACATGAACGCCTATTGTGACCCTTAGACCCACAACCACTGCATGAGTTGATGTTCTTCTTTCCAAACATATCCCTTCCTAATTTTTAGCGATCCTTCTTTGTAGGTCTTCCAGGAGGTCGTTTGAACTTTGGAGACAGTACGATTTCACCAAGTATGCTATCTGAAATTATTCAGTCATCTTTGTATGGTAAAGAATAGATTGGAATATCATACGTTTTTGTAATGCCCCAAGATCCTATCCTAAGACGTCACACGGTGCTTAAGGCCACACGCGTCCTCAAGCTAACCGTCTAAGCCTGCCATTACATCTAGAAATCACATTGACAATAATCGTGCTAAAATAAGAGAGTGACATATCATAAACATACTGTAATAGGATAAGAAACTAGCCTGTACAATCCAAAATACTGAAATTCTGTACATACCAATCCTTTAGTCTGACAAAGCCTCTATACATCAAAATCAAGGAGACATTGGGACAAACCCCCAATTGAATCAAACAGTACTGAAAGCCATAACAACAAAACGGTATCACAAAATATAAACACGGTCCTCGAACTATGAGGAATCACCACTGACCAGACGAAAAGAGGCACCCGAATATCGCTAATGTGGCTGAGTACCTGAACCTACATTACGAGAAAATGTAGCCCATAGCAAAATATGTGGGTCAACACTTTGGAATGTACTGAGTATGTCAGGGTGCACGTAACAATGTAAATATCATCAATTTCATGAAAATATGCATATGTACAATGATGGCTCACTTGACTTGAGTTAGATTGAAACATACTTTTCATGATCTCATCGTAAATAAATCATATGATAAAAACCTCATAAATCATCATAAACAACTCAACTCTTCAACTCAAGACTCGGAGTGACTCTGTAATTCAAGAAACTCAACTCTTATGGACATGGGAGGTTCTTATAACTGACATAAACCATGTGAGTTACATGGAGTCCAATGTTTTTCCCTCCTAAGGAGAGAACCCCACATTGGCAGGAGCATCATACTCTTGATAGGGATTACAACCTCAATTTAGTGATCACAATCTCATACTCGGCCTCCGGCCTATAATTATCAACATCAATCCTACGGTGGCACGTAGTTTTAGAAAAAATACCACATTTTTCACTTAGTGCTAAATACTACTCCCAGACACAAACTCAGAACGCATTAGGAAATCCACCACAAACACCGCAGGGGTCTATCATGAAAACCAAATCAAATCTCTTTCTCATTTATTAAATCATAATCAATTTTTAGATTCCTAACTTGACTTAAATCAAATCAATCTTTCTCAATATCAAAATGCATCAATTCATTAAGTCATGGCAACATCAATAACTTTGAGGAAATATCAAGACTCACTGTAACAACTCAATTCTCATGAATTAATATACTCAATAAGCCAATTTGTCATAAGGAAGCTTAAATCTTGACACATATCTTGAAAGCACTTGAAATACCAACTCACGGTAGAAACTTGAAATTCACAATATTAATATCAAGTCATAACTTGAAAATTGTAAAATAATCATGTATAACAAATCTTGAACGATTTATATTCTCATAATCTCATGATGAAGTAATTTGGGTATAAACCCACTTGCAAAATCATATAAATCCATAATAAAAATCAAAGTTTTGAGCACAAGAATGAAAGAATTACTCTTGTTCAAAACCCCACATACCTTGGATTATGATTTTTAAGATGAACAAGCTTGATTGGAAACTCTTCTTTACACTTTTGAGCTAAGTTTCTTGAAGCCTTTGGCTTGGAGAAATTAATTCTTGAACAACTTGGTGAAATCTTGGGTAGATTCTTGAATTTCTTGGAGATGATTTGATTTAGGATTTTAGAAGAAACCCTAGTTTCTAGAGAATTTTGGAGGAGAAATGAGAGAAAAAAATGATCTTCTCTCCTCCACTTGGATATATATATATATATATATATAAAAACCAAAATCGGTGGAAAAGACCAAAATGTCCTTTTAAAGAGAGTTGAAAATTGCTGATCGGGGTCTGTGACGGTCGAACTGACGGTCCGTCAGAGGAACTGACAGTCCACCAGATCGCCCGTCACTCGAGTGCCAAAATTGAGACATTCTGCCTCGACGTGACGGTTGAAGTAACGATCCATCAGGAAACTGGCGGTCCACCAGATCATTCGTCACTCGGGGGCCAGAAATGGAATATTTTGCCTCGACTTGACGGTCCTTTTGACGGTCCATTAAATTTTTGGCGGCCCACTATTTTGGTCGTCGCACGATGGACAGAAAAAAGGGGTTAGTTCCTTGGCTTGACGGGACAATTGACGGTCCACCAAGGAATTGGCGGTCCTTCAGGTCTACCGTCAGTCCTGGGCGATTTCGACATCTCTTAGTAAAATGGCCATAACGTCCTCGTCCGATGTTGGATTTTGATGAAATTGGTATCGATGGAAAGCTTATTTAATGTTGTAGGTGATAAAAATTAGAAATTATAGAAATAAAATACAATATAAATATCAATAACTTTGGAAGATACCCCTATCCTCTCAAAAGACAGATTTAGGCTTAAGGAACGATCGAGGTATTACAGTTTTCAACTTTGTTTTGGGCTCATACAGATCACAACAATATGGCCTCTTCTTGAGATACTTGCTATTCAACACTGCACAAATATGTGCACATGATATCTCATCCAATTGAAATGCATTACATGGGCATTTTTTTTCGTTAAGGCAAACAATGAAATATTTTTCTTTGTCATGCACCGTGTACACACACTTTGTGGATGGTACAACCTAATATTATATTTAAAAAATTTAATTAAAACAGGTCAAACATAAATATATAAATGTATTTCTACATAAAAGATAAAAAATGTATATTTATTTTTTTGGAAACATTGCTGCTAAATACAAATACATATATTACTAACTGCATATGTGTTTTTTGTACTTACTGCATATGTGTGCTTATAAATAGAACAACAGAGATTAATACCGGCAAATGCCACAAATATACATATTGCTTACTGCAGATATATTTTATTTAGTAACGGATATTAATGCATATGTATTTAACAATGAACATTGATTACTGCATATTGCTTACGGCATATGTATGTTTTTCTTAATAGACAACATTGATTAACTTAACTGTTCTTTTTAAAGCACATATATTCATAGCTATTTATACATACAACTACAAATAAAGTCATACTAATAAATGCCACAAATATAAATGATCATACCATTACACGAGTACACAAAGCCTCGTTCTCTTTGAGTATGGCATTAAATTTTTCAATGAGAGTTGTTAATTTATATGAATCCTCCTATGTATTTTCGCATTTTATTTTCCAAACATCAATCGAACTTGTTCTAGAAAATCATATATCGATAGTTCTCCAGCCAATACAAGTACACCATTATTGACTCAGTAATGTTAGATGTCAAAGTCCATCCTCTATGAACTGTTGCATAGGACCTTGCTCACTTTTCGTAATCAATCAATTTCAAATATTTCTTCACTCCAATATCAATTGCCTCAACCCTTTTCATTATCTTGTGAAATTCATATTTTGAATATGATTTGGCCATTGTATAAAAGATCTCCCATAACGCATCGTGTGACTTTCTGTAAAAAAAAATTCACGTTCTTCCATAAATGTCACATATATGCATAATGCGTCACATCTTTGTACACATCACCAACAGCCTTTATGATGCTTGCATTCCGATCAGAAACAATACACATGCTTTGTCTTTCCCCGTATGCTTCCTTTAGATTCTCAAAGAATCATGTCCAAGATGCATCATTTTCTGAATTAAGCACACCATATGCCAAAACAAATATATCCTCTACATATGTAAACACAATTTGTGCAGTTATATATAAATATACATAGTAACTGCATATGTATTTATTACAGATACAGTTGCAAGTATGTATATATTGTTGCAATAAATAATTTCAAATACATATACTAAAAAGTAAATGTATAACACACACATAAATTATCAAATATACATGTTTCATTCACAAACATTTAAAAAAATACATATTTTATATATATATATATCAGTTAAACATATGTATTTTCAAGAGATATGCAAAAATACATATAACAATTCAAGAAGGTCTACAATGTATTATAAAATGTTACTTACCTGCTCCATCCATGGTATAGGCAATTATAAATGTCCCAGTAGATGACTACTATCAACAACTACCATAGGTCTACAATGTTCGAATCCTTTAATGAATGCACGGAGAGCTATAAGTACATATAAGATCTCATTTTCATCTGTCTTCTTTATTCTTATATGTGATCAGGATAAGTGTTGTTCAAAACATATAAGTAGGATGGTAATTTTTCATAAGATGCTGATGGTTTTTCCCTCAATTCCTGACCCTCCAACATAAAGTATATGTCAAATCCATACCAAATTCTTCCTTTATGTCACTTCTTATTTCAGCCACACTGTATTTTTATTTGTAATTTTTGAATTTTTATTTAACCATATCACCTATCAACATACTAGTAGCATGCATCTTGATATAAACCTTGTCCTTCAACAGGAAAGTATGTTCTGGTACAAATTCTCTAATTCTAAATATCCCAAAATCTCTCATACCGGAGGCACGACATAAAAAATCGCAATTACCTGATTTGCACACCAATGTATAACTGCAACCAACAAATTTAAATATAATCAAAATAAATATTTGAACTCATTTGAAACATGAACAAATTAATCTAGAATGTACGTACCATTTCTTACCTGACCTTTCACTTCGCGTTTGAAACATCTCCCAATTGTATAATCCTTCGTGACTGATTTTATAATTTTTTTCGTCAAGTATACCTAGTTTACCTTAACATTCTTATGATGTGGGTCTGAGATAATTGCCTGAACCATATCCATGTCAAATAGATCTAATGCTGTTGTATTTTCAAAAACCACCAACGCACCTTCAGTAGCTATATTTAACATTAATGCAAATTGTTACAGATGTCTCTTCTTTCAACAACACATACAGATGAACTTCCAAAGGCACTCACAACATCTTTCTCCAAAATACTTACATATAAAGGAAGGCAATTCATATCTTGTATCTCTTTCTTTTGCAAAAAAACATCTATAAATTCATATTATTATGTGTTTGTATTTGCCCTGCATTATCAGTGATTTGATTTTCAATTTTAATACATTTGCTGCTCAAATTCAGATTAGTATGAGATGCCACAAGATTATATAATTTATTATATGACACTGTCGTGCTCAACAATATTTCATCAGTTATGTACTCTTCATAATTTTTTTATATGTGCACCTTCAAGAATTCTTTACAAGAACTGGAATGCTTCCCATTGCTAAGTTATTTCACATAAAAATACAAAAATATCTGTAAGCTGTCAATAATTATAATATACAATTACACAATAAAAATTCAAACAAACTTCAACAGCTATAAACGTAAACAATATATACTTACACAGCCAAAACCTCCAGCTAAAAATACAATTACAAAATATTTATTAAACTTAAAATACAAATACAGCCAAAATTTTTAGCGAAAAATATAATTACCAAATATTTGTTCAATGTAAAATACAAATAAAGTGACATCCTCCATAATTGAACATAATCAAAATATCCATAATCGAACTGTTCGGAAATATAGATTTAATCTTAAATTCTGAGAATCAAAACTCCAAAAAATTGAGTTTGAGGAACTTGACAAATAGATTTCGATCACTATTTTTTTTATCAGTTCAATTTACTGTTGCATTAATTTTTTCTCAAAAATCATTTAGAAAATATTCAAACACAAATTAATGAGATGCAAAAAATTTGAACGATTCATCAGTAATTGCTCAAAAAAAAAATTCAAGTGAAATCACTGTAATGGTTTGAAAAAAAATTAAGAATGAAAAATTATTGATCGATTTCAAACAAATGATGAAATTCATATGAGAAAAAATCTTATGATTATATACCTTCAACAACAATAATAACTGAATTTGAATCTGTTAGTTGAATTTGAACAAATTAAAACGAAGAAGCTACAGTTGAATTGGATTCAACAATATTAATGGTTGGATTTGAAACTTATGGTTGAATTAGAAGAAATTGACCACATAAAACTTCAGTTAAATTTTATTCAACGACAGTACTAGTTGAATTTCAAACAGATGGTTGAATTCAAAGAAATTGAACAGAGCAAGCTTCATTTTATTTTGTTTTTGCTTTTTTTTCGATGAACAGGTTAATCTGATACTGAAATTTGAATTTTGATTACTTTTGGTAACAAATAACGAAAATCACGTGATTTAAGAGGTTTTACCAAAAAAGAAATCTACACATTTAATTCATGGGTAATTATACCATATTTATCTCAACTAATTTCAGCTAAATATGGACAGTAAAACTATTTGTATATGTATTTTTATAGCAACAGTTTGAAAAAATACAAAATAGAAGTTGTTACTATAAGTAATTATGAAAGTGTTGCTATGAATCTTATAATTATGAACTTAAGTATGCTATTTATAAATTTTACCCTAAGAAATTAAAATCAGATCGGGTTGGACAAGTCCCACTTTCATAAAATTACATAAATTTTCAAACAACTTTGTCCTATCTATTTATTCTCTCACTATTTTAGATTAATTACATAGTAATTTCAGATACGCAGATACATGTTGTAAATACTCAAATACGTATTGTAACCCTCAGATACATGTATTTGGATACATGTTGTAACCCCTTAGAGATATACATACGGATATATGCGACTTATAAACTTGTATATATGCGATGTATTTGAGGCAAAATTGTGGATACAAACATCTCAATCATATGTCTAGGTGCCTTAACATGCATCCATATGTATCTGGAGGGTTACTTGTCTACAATGTATCTGAAACACCCTGGGTTCCTGAACCTTAGAAAATTTCCTGTATTTTTTATTTTTGGGCAGTGTACGGTAGGTGGGTACCAATCGTATACTGGGGTACGAGTGGTATGTGGTAATAGTATGCTGGCTAGTGTTGGATTGATGGGAGTGGAATTGGTTACTGGAATGCATATGATGGGTAGTATGAGTCATATTGGTAGATACAGGTTGTATGGTTTGTTTTTTTCCTTGACTTAATCTTAGACTTGGTAAATTAAGTTGGATCTGAGTACGAGTGGCTTATCATGAGCCGTAAGGTAGGGTACGAGTCGTGCCATGGACTCCTATGGTGGATAGTGTTCAATACTCTTGGGATTCTATTCTTCCAGGGGTACGGGTTAAGGGTACTAGTCGTACACTTTAATACGACATGGTTTGGGGGTGAGTCGTACCTTGGATAGTATTGGGTCCAAAGAAGGTGGTCTTGGTTATGAGTGGTGGGTACCACTCGTATTGGAGAGTACGACTAGCATGGATGGTCATACCCACCTGATGAGATCTTTGGGAGTTTAAGTAAGGACAATCTAGATATTTCCCCACTTAAACTAATAAGGTCCAACGACTTATATTCCTATTGGGAGGTTATTTACCCTACTATTCTATCATTTAACACTTAGAAACTTCTCTTAAACACTCTAAAATTCTCTCAAGAGCTATTGGGTGAAGGAAGGCTAGGGTTTCACTAAGGTGGTTAATTTGGGGCTTGGGTTGGTGATTTCTCTTCATCATCTTCTTTGTGTAAGACATGTTCTCTTCCCTCATTGTTCCTTCCAACTAAAGGCATGGTTTTATACAATATTTTTATGGCATGATTACTATATGGTTTTGGTTTTCAAATATCTATTGGGGTTTTGGTTATAAATGTTTGATTATGGTTTTTCCATGTTTTAATTACATATTTACAATGTTTTAATGGTGGTTTGGATACTTTATTGCATGAAATAGTTAATTGGTAATTGGAATTGGTTTGGAAAACATTATGCCCCCAATATATTTGATAAAATGCCTATGAGAATGCTTTTACTATATTGTTGGACTTTTAATAAAAACTATTGCATGGTATGGTTTGGTAATGGAACCCTAAATGGTTTAAATAGTTTGGAATGTTTTGGTTCAATAAACACACTTGTGGGGTACCATGGAATCCCCCAAGTAATCATAATATTGGACCATATGTGGGGTACATAGGTCTTCCCCCAAGTTAACATGGTAATGTGATCTATGGGTACATGGGACTCCCTTGATCTCTAATGGTTTGTCTAAGGACAATACTTGCAAGTTATAGTCGGTATGACGATACCACTAATTATAGCCTTGGTTATTAATAATGAATTGGTTGGATGGAAATTAGTTTTAATTGGGTAATGATGGTGGATGTGATAGTTAACTGTGAAGGTAGGAGTCTAATGGACTAACACTGGAAAATCATGTTTGTTGACATGAGGGGTTCGTCATGGCGATTATATGTTATACTTATGAGGTACACGAAAATCCTCTAAGTACAATGTACATATGTATCATAGAGAGCGAAGGGTACTTGGGAATCCTCTACTCTAATGGTATCTTCAGTTTGTGTGGCTATATGTATCAGGGCTCATTTAGGGGGATACACTGGACCCATATAACTGTAATGCCCCGAAATCTGATCCCGAGATGTCACACAGTGCTCAAGACTATGAGTAGCCTTAAGCTAACCCTGTCTACCTTCTACTAAATTTAAATCTCATAATAAAGGAAATATAGACATAAAAGTCATACTAAATGCAAAAAACTGTCTGAGATAGCTGAGAATAATCCAAATATAATGTCTGAAAATCAATATTGTAAGTCTAAATTAAATCTAGCAGTCTGACAGGCCTCTACTACTAATAACTAGAGAGTCACTGGGAAAAACCCCCAGCTAACTCGAACTGTCTGAAAAGAGTACTGAATTATGTAAACTAGTAAGCTGCAAAATCTGAATGAATAAGTCCCCAAACTATAAGGACGCACCAACTGTCGGATGTAGATGGAGATGCTCAAACTACTCATATTGCTGATGCTGAGCACCTAATCATACATTATGAGATAATGTAGCACATAGACGTATATGTGGATCAGTACTTTGAGAATGTACTGAGTATATGGGGGTGACATGCATAAGTAAAATATCATCTCATCATCATAATTTGTAAAAAAAATACAAGCTTAATGTAAATGACTCACATAAGCTGGAATGTCTAAACTACTGAAATCTAAAATCATGAATAACAATCATACTTTGTCAATCTAGTGAGTCATAACATTTAGTTCTGAAAGCTGTACTAATGTTCTGTCTGTAAATAATACCTGTAAATCATACTGTCTAAGTGTAATAAAAAGAGCTCACTTCTAAATTTGAAAGCTAAAATCTGTAACTATTATCTTTCTGTAAAGCATAATATCAGTAAAGTTGTGAGCCTTTACATTTAGTTTTCTTAAAATCTTTTTTGTTATTCTTTCCTATTAGGGAGGTTCTCCTAACCGACATAAATCATGTGAGCTAACATGGAGTCCAACGTTTCGTTCCCCTATGGGGAAATCCTTACAATAGGGAGAGGTGTCATACTCTTGCCAAGGAGTTTAACCTGAGCTAAGTAATCACATCTGTAACTGTCACCCTTATTGGAATAGGAATAATCTCATAATCTATACCTACGTTGTCTACGTAGTTTTGTAAAAGATAGGGTACGCTAATCCCACACTTCCTACTCGGTGCTAAATACTACTCCTTTTAGTCTGTATGCTCATTCTGTTGGAAATCCACTTTAAAAGCTAGAAAAAGGTTCATTACGAAATGAATTATGCTTTTATCCTAGCTATTCTGTAAATAAAGATGATCTGAATTTTTTAATCTGTAATAAATCTATAAAGTAGATTCCAAAACTTATCTGAGGATCAAAACATCAAAACTTTATTTAAAATCTGTAAATAATCTGATCATAAGATGCTTAAAGAATCATCTTTCTTGAAATATCAGCATATAAACTTGGGCTTAAGAACTCATTCATCAAATTCATGTCAAAACATCGTAGTAATCATGCTTGATATTGAAAAAATGATAATTCAACTCAAAATATGGAAATTACTGCAATAGGCATGAAAATAGGGAAATAAACATGCAATTCATCATCAAAATCTCTCAAAAACTCATAATCTTGCAAATAGCACTAATGGGCATGAACCCTAACTCAAATCTCATGGATATTCATTCAAAATCATGTGAATTTAGAATTAAAACTTAGTTTTAGGCACAAGGATGGAAGAAGATCCTTGTTCATAAACCCTACATACCATGGTAGATGATTAGATGAAGAATCTTGAATTATTGATTCCTATTTGAGTTCTTGAAGATGAGTTCTTGATTATGTTGTCTTGGGAATTCTCAATTTTGGAGCTTTCTTGGAGAAACAATGGTGGAATTTGATTTCTTGGAGAAGAAGCCTTTGAGTTCTAGGACTTTTCTTTAAGAAAGAAAGGATGAAATTACGCCTAAAGTACTTAGGATATGCTTAATTATTTGTTTTGGACGGATTGGGGCTTGGGAATTGACCAAAGTGTCCCTTTTAATATTTAAATAGAACTAGAAAAAGGCAAAAAAGCTTTCCAAATCTGTATGCCACCGCGACGCACCACTATCACGGTGGCACACTGGAAATTGGACAATTGGGAACTAAAATTTCTTCGTGATGCGGAACTATCGCAATGCACCATAGAAATACCATTTTGGCCATTGGCGCAATGAGGTACGATCGCGATGGCCTACTAGAAATAGACAACTGAGAACTTGGGCTCCTCTATAATGTGAGCTTATCACGGAGGTCCACTGGAATTGACAAATGGCAAGTAAGTCCTCGCCGTGACATGATTCTAGTCCAGATGGCATACTGCTTTACTAAAATCGCCATAACTTCTCAACAGAGCATCGGATTGAGGCGAATTTGGTATCGATAGAAAACTTATTCAATTTTTCACATAACAAAAGGTCTAAATATGGAAAATTCCATATGAAATAAATTTTATTCATTTTTGAAGCTCACTCTTAACATTGTAGGAATGAATTTAAGCTAGGAAAAGTATGGGGTATTACAATAACCCGTGGGTGGTTAAGGATGGTTAAGCTTCACATACCTAGGTTAATGGTTTTAAATGCATGCTAAACTCAGTTTTCTTTCCCAGCATGGTTTTATATATACAAATACACATATATATGTATGGTTTGTATACATATGGATTGTTTACTTGGTTTTACTAAATGACATTATTTTATCCTTATCCTAAGTTTATTCTAGAGTTCACCCGCTAACCCATCTTCGGGCGGCTGTATCCCCATGCGATACAGGAATCGATCGTTCTCCTTCTGCTTAGCTGTTGGGCATTCGGGATTAACTATTGGATTGAAGTGGTGAGCTTCTATCTTTCGAAAGGCTTCATTTCATGGATATTTTCATACACTTTGATTTACTTGTGGATATTGGTTTTGGCTATGGTTAGGGACATGACCAAACCAGATATTTGTATTCCTGTCGTTAGAGGCTTTTGTGGAACTACTATGGGTTGGTATGGGAAGGATCTGTATAGGTGTTAGCCTTATTATTAGCTTTAGTATTGGGGCTGACACTATTGGACGGTATTGTTGGTTGTTTCATCCTTTTATGTTATGTTATGGAACTTGGTTTGGTTATTATTTGGTTGATTGGTTTATGATTTTTTTTGGTGGTCGGATGGGTTTGGGTGGTTGGACTCGGTTGGGTCGGTCTCGGTTATAGACCTATTCCAGAATCTAGAATCGGATAGTTATGCTAGCTTGTTAAATGTTTAGAATTTAGCCAACTCAGGGTAGGCAGTTGGAGGTTGGGTTAGGTAACGGGGGTAGTCTCCGGTCCTGGTCGGACTTGGGATGCCCATTACGACAAGACCCCAGGTCGGGTCATGTCAAGTTGGTGTTATTGCTTTAGGTTCATGGTCAATTGGGGAATCCAGAAAAATGTGTCTAGTAGAGTCTTTTATAGGGGTGTGTAGCGCGTCACACTCATAAGGGATAGGATACAAGGAATTTAGGAATGTTTCACTTTCTTGGTGTTCTATTTTCAAGCTTGGATTCTAAGACTTAAAATCCTCTCTAATCCTTGTTTGTTTGCCTTTCAGATCATGCCTCATAGATCTGTAACACAAGAAAATCCTTCTGTCCCATCCGAGGATGATGTTGATGGTGTACGCCTTCCATCTGGAGTTCATGCTCAGTCTAAGGGTCCTATCCTTGATGGTTCTAGAGTCTCACTAGTTGCTACTAGTCCTTCTCAGGGCGAGGTGACTAATTCAAAATTACGTCAATCAATTTATACTATTGCATAGTTGGTTGCTACTCAGGATGAGCGGGATGTATCTTGTGTTCTATCTACAGAGGCCATAAGGTTTGGTCAGTTCATAAAGATGAATCCTCCTACTTTTACTGGTGTGAAGGTGGAGGAGGATCCTCAGAGTTTCTTGGATGAAATGGAGAAGATATTTAGAGTGATGCAGGCCACTAATGTAGAAGGGGTGATTTTTCTAGCTTATCACTTCAAGGATGTTGCATACTAATAGTGCAAGGAGTGGGATAGAGATAGAGGTAATATGAAAGAGCTATCTTTATGGGAGGCCTTTTCTAATGCCTTCTTGGATTGCTTTTTTCCTCAGGAGCTAAGGGAAGAAAAAATGGAGAGGTTTATGAATCTTAAGTAAGGGAAAGTATTTGATAAGGAATACACCTTGAAATTTCATCATCTTTCTAGGTATGCTTTGGATTTGGTGGCTGATATAAGGGAGAGGATAGGAAAGTTTACTTTTGAAATGTCTCAGGATTTGATTCTTGAAAGCAAGACTGCTTTGCAGATTAAGGATATAGATATTTCGAGGTTAGTAGTTCATATGCAACAAATGGAGGAAGAAAAGAGAAAACATGCAGAGTTTGGAGAAAGGAAGGATAAGAGGAGCAGGTTCTCTAAGTAGGTGGTGCTTAGTAGAAGAGTGGTCGGGATGACGGTAAATGGCAAAAGAAGAAGTGGGGGAGTTCGAGTTTCTTCTCCACAGCTAGTGCTCCTTACTCAAAATAGTCGGATAATAGGCGTAAGTAGGGTGGCTATAATTTTTGGACATAGGGTGCCTAATCTCAGGTGAGTGGGGCTCAATTGACTTCTTCATGCCCTCTTTGCTGATTCTGTGGTCGTCTTCATCGAGAATTTTTTTGATGAAGGGAGGGACAGGTGTTGTAAATGTGGCCAGCCAGGCCATACACTCAGGAATATTTTGGTCGGTAAAGGTGCTTTGGGAGCAGCCAAAGCTCTGGTTGCTTCATCTTCTACTCCTGCACCTAGTGGTGCTACTTCTGCGTCTGCTCTTGCTTCTGGTACTGGTACAAATAATTATATGCTCTTGCATCCCGATAGAAGTTTGAGGCATCACCTGATGTCATGACTGGTACGTTACAACTCTATTCTTGCAACGTGTATTATCTACTTGATCCAGGGTCTACACTCTGTTATGTTACCGCATTTGCAGCTATGTGAATAGATTTTGATCCTGAGATTATTTTATGTCTTTTTTCTATTTCTACCCTGATAAGTGACTCAGTTATTACTAAAAGAGTCTATAGGGTGTGTATGGTAGCTATTGGTAGCAAGCAGACCTTGGTGGATCTGTTTGAACTGGATATGGTGGATTTTGATATTATTCTGGGGATGGATTGGTTACACTCTTGTTACGCGTTCTTGGATTGTCGAACTTGTAAGGTTACTTTTAGGTTTTGTGGTGAACCGGTTATAGATTAGGAGGATAGTTCCCTAGCTCCTAGGGGGAGGTTTATTTCTTATCTTAGAGCTCGGAGATTGATCTCTAAAGTTTGTCTCTATCACATGGTCTAGGTTAAAGATTCTAACTTAGAAGGTCCTTCTTTGTATTCAGTTCCGGTGGTACATGAGTTTCCTGAGGTCTTTCCGAATGTTCTTCCTAGTGTTCCCCCGGATAGATAAATGAGTTTGCTATTGATTTGATTCCGAACACTAGTCTAATATTTATTTCTCCTTATAGAATGGCTCTGACTGAATTGAGGAAACTCATGAAACAACTTAAGAATCTTTTGGATAAGGGATTTATTTGTCCTAGTGTTAGGGGCGGAGCTATAACCACCGAAGGATGGTCAGATGAACACCCTTCATCGGAATTTTTTTAGGGTATATAGGTTAAATATAAATGTTTATAGTTATATACATATTGTTGCACACCCTTGACAAGCTAGAGAAGCACAACCTAGTGGTCAAGGATGTGCAATTCCACATCAACAACCCAGGTTTGAACCTTCACAAGCGCAACATCATTATATTTTATTTCTTTTAAATAGTTCTTTGACCTTGTAAAAGAAGGAAAAATATAAACACCCTTAACAAAAATTTTGGTTGCACTACTGCCTAGTGTATCTGTAACAACCCATTTTGTCGTTACTAAATTATTCATAGTAAATTCATGAAAATTCTTAATTTTCATTTCTCATTATTAACTTGGGTCTAAAATAGCCAATATTTTATTTATTACATCACCTCAAATTTTTCAGCGAAGATTTTAGCCTTCGGATGTGTCTAGATAGAATCAATCCCGATGAATTTAATTATTCATTAGTGATAATATAAATAATTTAGTTTGAAAGTTCTTTTTTTATAAATAAAGGCCGTACAATATCCCTAGAATAAAGTTAAGTATAAAACTTTGTTTCCGATACAATTTCGATATGGGTTTCTATTAGGGCCAACTTCAAACAACCATATCTCATAGAATATAAGGAGTTAGGGGCCCACTACCTACCAAATTAAAGATCTCTGAGTCCTCTTTCTAACATAATAAATCGTTCCTCAATTCGAATCTGGAGTAAAAAGTTATGACTGTTTTACTAAGCACTATTCAGCCTGAAACAGATTTTGCTGTAGCGAAAATTCTGGTTGTATTTAAATCATCTTCGGCCGTTTTTGAGGTTGAAAACCCCCAAATTTCATTCCCCATCCTAGAGAGGTGATTTCCCAAGGCTCAAGGTGAAATTTCTTTGTTGAGGTAAGTTTTTCCATTATTTTCTTGGTCTTTTAATCCTTTAACATCTTAGGACCTTTAATGGTGGAATTCTTTTGGGAAATACCCATAGGTGTTTTTAATATAGCCTAGAGCTGATTCTAAACTATAAATTAAAGATTCCTAATATGAATTTCATAAACTAGATTATCAATTTTGATAGTTAGGAACCTTGAATTCTGTAAAAATGAGACATTTAGCATAAAAACTCCATTAATGTAGATGAGTTAAGCTTGAAAGAGCTAATTAATGGGTAACTAACATTGAGGAATGATGAGGAATGATATAGACCTTGAATTAAGGAGAGAACTAGTGAGTTTGAATCCCCAAAATATTTGTTTGAAGAGTAATTGTTTAATTACTTTTATTATTGCTTGATTTTTAAGTGGTTGATTATTCCAAGGCATGAAGGAAAAGAAATAACATTCTTATTGCGTCTTGCTTCATTCAAAAGTTTGGCGTCCAGGCAGGCTAGGTTCAATGAGTAGAAGATTGTGTTATTTTATATTTTCATAATTTAGAATTGACGAGAGAAAGCATGTCTCTAGGCCTGTGGGCATGGAGTTGAGGTGGATAAAGACACGAGTACTTAAATTTAATCCCAAAAATTATATTATTGATTGATTATGTGATATTTATGATATTATGTGCCCGAAAGAAGATTGTTGTAAATGTAATAAATGAACATGATATTTTTTTAGTTGTTCTAGTGATGAACCTAGTTGAGTTGTAATGGTATTAAGTTATATGCATTGTGCAATAATATGATGAGGAGAATTATGCTAAGATCGAATATTGACGAGCATATATAGTAATATCTAAGGGATAGATGACTTGAATTAGTGTGATGATTGTATTATGTGGAAAGAGGTAGAGGACAATGATACGCGTGAATGTGCTAGTTATAGGTGGTGATGTTAGAACCCAAGTTATTGTATTTAAGAAGATAATGATATTTTAAATAATTAATGAGTAATTAAGGCTCAAATAGTGACTTGTATGCATAAGAATTATATTGTGATTTATTTTATGATATTCTTGTTTAAATATTGATAAAAATACTATATCTATTGGATGCCCATGAGGGGCTAAATTGGTGATAATGATGGTTTATTGAATTGTGCCTATAAGTAGCTTGTTTGATAATGATAACTCCTAAATTGGATACTTGTATATTGGTATTCGGACATGTTTGAAATTGATGATGTTTGGATTGTTGAGATATGTATAAATGATTATATAAAATTTACTTGATGGAATTGTCTTATAACTTTAAGTTTACTTGTAAACTTGGTACATCGTGTTGTATGCTTTGAGGTGGTGTAAATTTGATATTGATATTACTTGTTTATGTTGGATCGGGTACGACACCGGTACGGATATGTATATGTTGGATTGGGTACCACGCCGGTATGGATATGTATATGTTGGATCAGGTACCACGCCGGTATGGATATGTATATGTTGGATTGAGTACCATACCGATATGAGTATGTATATGTAAGATCGGGTACCACGCCGATATGGGTATGGATACGTTGGATCTGGTACCACGACGGTACGAGTATATATATGTTGGATCGGGTACCACGTCGGTACACATATGTATATGTTGGGTCTCATACCACGCTGGTATAGATATGTATATATTAGATCGGGTACTGATATGGGCACGATCGCAAAGATGGATGAGTGAGAGAGTATGTTGACCCGAGACTTGGAGTGTACAAGTGAGGTGTGAAGAAGGACATTGGACACCCTAAAACCTACACTCCGAGGGCACGTAGTTCTTTACTTTCATTAAGGGCAAGAAGGACTTCTACACTTCAAGACATTACACTCAAGAGGCGCCTCAACTTAAGCATCATTAAGGGCATTGTGGTCTTGATGCCTATCTTTTACACTCTATAGGAGCACCCTTCATTAAGGGTATTTTAGTGTTTGAATGTAATAACTATAAATAGATAATTAAGTTTCTATTTTTCATTAGATTTTGATGAATATTGAAAGAACTCTCTTGTGAGGAGTGTTTTTAGTGTAGGACTTGGAAAAGTCATTGAAACTAGGGTTAGCCTTGAGTGTGGAATCACTAGGGTTAACGATTTGGCTTGGAAAGGTTGGTGCTTGAGGAGTTGAATACCTTTTGTGTCAACCTAAGAGTGTGGCATTGCCTTTATTGGTTGTAGTGGGTGTTTGTGTTTAATATACACCTTGGTTCTTATCATTGGTAAAGGTTTATGTCTCACTACTATCCTTTACTTTATTACATCTATGTTGTGTTTGCTTGTTGAATCCGTGTTGTGTCTTGCTTCTAGTGTCATCATCTCTACTTCTCCCATCTTTTTAGTGTTGTTTTTGGATTTATAGGTCTAGATCTTATGATTTGGTATCAGGAGCCACATTTTAGAGTTTTTCCCATAACTATAAGTCTTGGATTATTGATTACCTTTAAGAAAATCAACAAAAAAGAGTGTAGAAAATTGAAAATCTCATAAAAAAAATTGTTAACCCGGTTTTGTGTTTTGATAGATTTTTGAGACTTAGATCTACTTTGTTTTTGTTTGTTTTGTCAGTTTCTAGTGCTAGATCCTTGTTCCCTAGCACTAATAGAGTCTAGATCTAAGATTTGAGCTTAATCAGAGTTGTTTTGAACCATCCACCACTGTTGAGCTTGTGTTTGAAGCTATTTGAGGGTGGATCATGTTTTGAGCTATTGTGGTTGTGACATTTTGGACTGATTTTGTGATATTTGTGTTTAGGTTGGCAAAGTGACCTTCGATCTTCAAGAAAATTTAAATTTGGAGGTCATTTGCCTTGTGGTCAAAGTTGGTCAACACTTGATTTTCTTGGTGTTCTTCCTCATCTTCATATCTTGTTGAGGAAGAATATTTAAAAGTGGGCGTTTGATCTTGAAAAAGAACGAAAAAGAGTATAGTACTTGTTCAAGAAAATTTCCAAGAACCTTCTTAGTCATCCAAAAGAAAGAAAACAATAAAAGGGAAGAAATAATCAAGTACAAGTGCAAGTACAAGAGGGGACTAATTCAATTCAAATTCATTTAAAGATTGAAAAGGCTCCACAAACCTTACAATCCCCCCCCCCTCCCAAAACCGAATATACACTCTTGGGATTGAAGATTGGTCGACACTCAAAGTGAAGAACACAAAAAAATTTGTAAATTATCGTCCAATCACAAGCTGCCACATCATCACTTTGCACACCCATATTTTTAGCTCAAATTTTTGGATTCTTAGTTTCTATTCTTGTTTCTAATTTTCAATTTTGTTGATTCTGTCACTAATTAGCAAACTAGTAACTATCTACTAGGTTGAGAATTAGTTTTAGTGTCCCTTTATTTCGTGTTATCATTCTTTGTATGCTTTTCTTTTTTTGTAATTCATTCTGTTTTGTTGGTTCAAGTTCGAACAATATTTACTTGAGTTATTCAAGCAAAAATCTATTTCGGGCAAAAATAGACTCATCCCTCAATCATTCATGAAGTATAAGTCGAATTTTCAACACTTGTGAATCCAAGTGTGAGGTAAAATAGAGAGTGAGAGTTGGAGAGGTTATTTGAACTAACATTGTTTGTTTGTTTTGTTAGTGTCTTTTTTTAAGTACCATGGCAGCCAATGATTTCAATGTCCGTTTGATCGCTTCAATGACCATTGTGATAGCTTCATTGCCAATTGTGAAGATATCAAATGACACATTGAAAAGATACGCCAATTGCTACCCAAACTTTTCCTCTTGTCCAAAAACCTTTTGATGAGAGTTTCTCAAAGTAGAGAGTGGGTTTTCATAATCCTAACCAAGGTAAAGAAGTGTGGATAAACAAGTTGATCCTATTGATGACCAAATTGACTCTTCTTGTAAGAGCAATTTATGTCCACCTAGTGTTGAAGACATTGTGTTGAATGATAGTACATCTATTGATTTTTTGCCTCTTGTTGGTGATGTACACATTGTGAGTGTGGATATACTAGTTGATCTTATTGATGACCTAATTGACTTTTCTTGTAAGAGCAATTTATGTCCACCTAGTGTTGAACCAATTGTGTTAAAAGAAAGTACATCATCTTGTGAAAATTATGTTGATCAACTTATGTGCAGAATTTGTCCACCACTTGAGGATGTGTTTGAAGTGTCTAATGGGTCTCAAGTGAGTGATGATGTTGAAAATGTTGATCAAATAAATAGGAGTGAACCCGTGAGCTTGCCTTTTAGTAAAGAAGGCCCTACGGGTCGTCTTGCTCGTAGGGATGATTATGTGTTTGAAACTTCTTTAGGACTTGATGGTTGTCCTTTAGAGAGTGAACTTGTGTGTTCTAAATCTTCCCCGAGGGTAGATCCTACTCTCTTTAGGTATAATATCTTATTTGAAGATGATATAGTCACTCCTAATGAACCTAGTGGTGAGAATGATGTTGAAGGTATAACTTGTCTTGAAGGTAATAACCTATATGCTAACCCACTATGGTGTGACAACATTCCTTCTAAAGATGAAAATCTCTTCTTGGAAGATAAGAGTACTCTTAAGGGAAAAGAATGTGAGGTCTTGGAAAGGGATAATCAATTAGGTGAGGATAATTTTGATTTTCTTGAATCCTTAAGAAACCCAATAAGTGATTGTTCCTTGATAATTGATTGTGGTTGTGATCCTTTGTATGACACCCCACTAATGTTTGATGACTGTGAGCATGAATTGTTTGCTTATTGTGAAGACTTAAGTAATAATCCCTTTGATTTTAGCAGTGGTATGTGTCTACTTGAGGGTACTTCTATAGAAAAAAAATATGTCCATTGTTTGGAGATTACTTCTTCTACTATGTATGACCTTATTGTTGAGAGTACTCATGTTGATCATGTTGAAACTAGTAGTAAGTACATACATGAGGACACCTTAGTTAAAGTTAACTTGAATGATACCTTTCTTCACTCTCTATTTGCTTTTGATGATATGCATGCTATTGTAGAGAGTATATCTTGTGGTTTGGATGAAGACTACGAGAAAAGGGAGTGTTGTCTAGACCAGTGTCTATGGCAACTCTTTCCATTTGATCCCGGTGCCATCTTAGGGAGGGGAAGAGTTAATCTCGGCTTAGGTGCATTCCTTCTTGATGTTTGTCAGAACCAAGTCCTTGGTGCATTTGTCAATGGCTTCCTAATATGTAATACTAAGGACTCTTGGTTATATGTAAAGTATGAACCGTCTTAGCATATCGATGTTATGCATTTTGCTAACTCTAACGCTCATTCCATTAGGATGTATGCTTATTTGTCTTCTCTTGACTTTGTAAGGTATGGATTCAAGGTCGAATCCTTTTCAAGAAGGGGAGGATGATACGAGCACGACCACAAAGATAGATGAGTGAGAGAGTGTGTTGACCCGAGACTTGGAGTGTACAAGTGAGGTGTGAAGAAGGATGTTGGACACCCCAAAACCTACACTCCGACGGCACCTAGTTCTTGACTTTTATTAAGGGCAAGAAGGACTTTTACACTTCAAGACATTACACTCAAGAGGTGCCTCAACTTATGCATCATTAAGGGCATTGTGGTCTTTTCATGCCTCTCTTTTACACTCCATAGGAGCACCCTTCATTAAGGTTATTTTGGTGTTTGAATGTAATAACTATAAATAGGCAATTAGGCTTCTATTTTTCATTAGATTTTGATGAATATTGAAAGAACTCTCTTGTGAGGAGTGTTTTTAGTGTAGAACTTGGAAAATTCATTGAAACTAGGGTTAGCCTTGAGTGTGGAATCACTAGGGTTGACGATTTGGCTTGGAAAGGTTGGTGCTTGAGGAGTTGAATCCCTTTTATGTCAACCTAAGAGTATGGTGTTGCTTTTATTGGTTGTAATGGGTCTTGGTGTTTAATATACATGTTGGTTCTTATCATTGGTAAAGGTTTATGTCTCACTACTATTCTTTACTTTATTGCATCTATGCTGTCTTGCTTTTAGTGTCTTGCTTCTTCTCCTACCCTCTTTAGTGTTGTTTATAGGTTTATAGGTCTAGATCTTATCATTAATGATAAGAGACTAACCTATAAGCATGAAAATCAGCAACTAAATGAAACTATCTAACTCTAAGAATCGAAAATAACAACTAAAAAAAGAGTAGATGAAGAAGAGAACACACAGATTCAAATCAAAATAAAAGAAAAATGCATAAACATACAGGATAGATAGTGAGACATACACCTACACCAATGAATAGCACTAAGGTGTGTATCAAACACCAAGACACACAACACCAATAGAGGATAACACCACACTCTTAGGTGGACACAAAGGGATCACCTCCTCAAGCACCCAACCTTTCTTGCCAAAATGTCAACAAGAGTGATTCCACACTCAATGATGACCCTAGTTTCAATGTCTTTTCTAAGTCTACACCAAGATGGCTTTTCCAAGCCCTACACTAAGGAAAGAAAATACAATTTGAGTTTCACTCCATCAATTCATCAAAACTAATGAAAAATAGAAGCCTAATTGTCTATTTATAGTTATTACATTCAAACACTAAAATACCCTCAATGAAGGGTGCTCCTATAGAGTGTAAAAGAGAGGTGTCAAAAGACCACAATGCCCTTAATGATGCTTAAGTTGAGGCACTTCTTGAGTGTAATGTCTTGAAGTATAAAAGTCCTTCTTTCCCTTAATAAAAGTCAAGAACTAGGTGCCCTCGGAGTGTAGGTTATGGGTGTCCAACGTCTTTCTTTACACCTTACTTGTACACTCCAAGTCTTGGGACAACACACTCTCTCACTCATCCATCTTTATGGTCATTCCTATATCAGATACCACATCGGTACAGATATGTATATGCTGGATCGGGTACCACACCGGTACAGGTATGTGTATGTTGGATCAGGTACCACGCCGGTATGAATATATATATGGTGGATCCGGTACCACGCTGGTATGGTATATGAATATATATTATTCCCTAAAGGTCATGAATATTTGGGCAAAAATAAGTCCCATAGCATGTGTGTACATATTTGTGTTGAGTCTGTGGATGTTTATAGTATGGTTGATACTCTTGATGGTTATGCGACTTGTTTGGGAGAACTGTTTGATATGTTATTATTTTATTGTTAATTTATTAGGTATTTGATTGTGTGACATATATTTGACAAAGTAAAACTTTGTACTTACTTATATGTTGGTTGACTTGCTTTAGTTATACATGATTTAATCGTAGATTATCAGAGTGGCTAGTTGTCATTCTTTAATATTATAAGAGAACATTTGGTTGTTAGCCCGAGAGTTTAGTGTGGGTTGTCTATGATTACAGGTTTGTTCCTGTGAATATGAGTATGAAAAAGATAAGATAAATAAAGAGGAAAAGTAATGTATTAGCATTAGATTGTGGTTGATTATGTGAATTAATGAGGCTAGAGTATGTTAGTAGTGAATATAATATTGAGTATGTTAGTAGTGAATATAATATTGATGGAGTTGGAAAAGTCATTGGATGATGTAAGTTATATAGGTAAAGTAATAATGTTATTACAACCTTAGTTGAATTATATTCCATTCAAGATGTCATGATTTATTTTTCTTAATTCTATTTTATGATTATATGGACTAACACGGTCGGCCGATGATGCCTACCAGTACGTGTGGTTGTACTGACCCAACTCTTCTACATTCTTTCTTGGAGTGTAGACTGGATGCAAGTTAGTTGCAGTTACTAGATGGATAACAATATTCAACACTAATTTCTGCACTTTCTTCCTGGCAGATGTTAGAGTCTTTGTATTATTTATTTTATTGTCAATTTATGTTATAGTAGATAGCTCTTGTACATGTCTGACCAAGTCTTGGGATAGTGAAGGACACTTGTAAGAAGTTTTTGAAAAAGTTTATTTATTAATATTTAATTTACCTTATTATATTTAATCTAGTATTCCCTTAAAATAGAAGTCTCCATATATTTTTAGTTGGGTAATAAGGGTTCTCCTAGTTGCTTTGAATAGCGTAGGTGACCGCACTGTCTGCTAATTATGGTCATTACAGTATCCTCGTGGGGTGCACCGGTGTTGTTCGTGCACAAAAAAATGACTTTCTTCAGATGTGCATTGACTATCGATAGTTGAATAAGGTAATGGTTAAGTACAAGTATCCTTATACCAGGATAGATGACTTGTTTGATCAGTTGAAGGGTGCCAAGTTCTTTTCTAAGATAGATCTTCAGTCTGGGTATCATTAGCTTAAGATTAGGGAGGTGAATATCCCTAAGATGACTTTTGTACTCGGTATAGGCACTTTGAGTTCTTAGTTATGTCATTCAATTTGACTAATGCCCCAGCGACATTTATGGATTTGATGAACAGGGTATTCAGGCAATTTCTAGATCTTTTTATCATTGTGTTTATTGATGATATTCTGATTTATTCTGAGAGAGAGGTGGATCATGCTAATCACTCTGAATTATGTTGCAATCCTTGAAGAAACAACAGTTGTATGCTAAGTTCTCCAAGTGTGAGTTTTGGTTGAATGCTATAACTTTTCTTGATCATATTATTTCTAGTGAGGGGATCATGATGTATCCACAAAAGGTGGCGGTGTTTAAAAGGTGGCCTTGATCTGCGACTCCAATCGACATTTGGAGCTTCTTGGGTTTGGCTGGTTATTATCGGCGGTTTGTGGAAAGTTTCTCGACAATAGCTGCCCCATTAACTAAGTTAACTTAGAAGAAGGTAAAGTTTTCTTAGTCGGATGCGTATGAGGAGAGTTTTAGGAAGTTTAAGGATAAGCTAACTTCGGCTTCGATTTTGACATTGCCTGAAGGCAATGAAGAGTTTATGGTTTATTGTAATGCATCTAAGGTGGGACTTGGTTTTATTTTAATGCAGCAAGAAAAGGTGATTGCCTATGCTTTCGGGCAGTTGAAGGTGCATGAAAGGAATTATCCTGCTTATGATTTGGAGCTTTTAGCGGTGATTTTTGCTTTGAAAATCTGGCGGCATTAATTGTATAGAGTGCACATGGATATTTTTTTAGATTATAAGAGTCTACAGTATGTGTTCACTCAAAAGAAGCTAAATCTCAGGTAGACAAGATGGTTGGAGTTTCTCAAAGATTATGATATGAGTCTCTACTATCATCCAGGTAAGGCTAATATTGTTGCTGATGCTCTTAGCAGGTTATCCATGAGGATTTTAGCTCATGTAGACGAGAAAAAGCGGGAATTGGTGAAGGATATTCACCGTTTGGCTAATCTTGGGGTCTGTCTCCAAGACTTCGAGAATGGTGGTGTGATGGTACAAAAAGTGGTTCGGTCATGCCTTGGTGCAGAGATTAAGGAGAAGAAAGTGCTAGATCCTATTTTGATGAAAATTAAGAGTGATATTGGTGGGTAAAAAGTAATGGTGTTTGAGATCAGTGGTGATGGTACTTTGCGGTACCAAAAAAGGTTGTGTGTTCTGACGTTGAAGGGTTGTGAAAAAGGATTTTGGCTAAGGCGTATGAAACGTGATATGTTGTTCATCTCAGCTCGATGAAAATGTATCATGATATCAAGGAGATATATTGGTGAAATGGGATGAAAAAGAATGTGGCTGATTTTGTAGCCAAGTGTGTGGTGTGTCAACAAGTTAAAGTTAAGCATATGAGGCCTGGTGGGTTGTATCAAGAAATAGAATTGCCAAAATAGAAATATGAGGTGATCAAAATGGGTTTTGTTACCGATCTTTCTCTATCACGAAACTAATTAGATTTGATTTCAGTCATCATGGATAAGATGACAAAGTTTGCTCACTTCTTACCAGTGAGGACTACCTTTTCGGTGGAGGATTATGCAAAGTTGTATATTCAGAAGGTTGTAAAGCTGCATAAGGTACCTGTTTCAATTATTTCTAATTTTGGTACGCAATATTTATTACATTTCTGGCGGTCTTTCCAAAAAGGGTTGGGTACTAAGGTTAGTTTGAGTACTGCTTTCCACCTGCAGATGGATAGGTAGGCAGAAAGGACCATTTAGACGCTAAAAAATATGCTTCAAGCGTGTGTGGTTGATATGGTGGCAATTAGGTTGAGCATCTACCTTTGGTAGAGTTTGCTTACAACAATAAATACCATTCTAGTATTGATATAGCCCATTTTGAGGCATTGTATGGTAGGAGGTGCATATCTTCTATTGGTTGGTTTGAGCTTGGTTAGGCGGACTTGTTTGGTCCAGATTTGGTTCATCAGGCTATAAAAAGGTGAGGTAATTCGGGATAGGCTTAAGGCTGCCTATAGTCGCCAAAATTCCTATGCAGATTTTAGATATAGAGACTTGGAGTTTGAGGTTGGGGATAAGGTGTTCCTCAAGGTGTTTCCCATGAAGGAAGTAAGTTAATTTATAAAGAAGGGGAAGCTCAGTCTCAGGTGAGTTGGTCCTTATGTGATTTTACGGAGGGTTAGTAATGTTTCTTATGAATTGGAGTTGCCTTCTAGTTTGAGCTCCATTCATTCGATATTTCATGTCTCTATGTTGAGAAAGTGTCTTGGTGATCCTTCTTCAGTTGATTCTTTAGAAGGGTTGGGTATCTCGGATTCTCTGTCTTATGAGGAGATCCCGATATAGATATTAGATTGGTAGGTTCATCGGTTGCGGACCAAGGATGTGTCCTCGGTTAAGGTTCTATAGTGGAACCCCAAGGTGGAAGAGGCTACGTGAGAAGCAGAAGCGGACATGAGGTCCAAGTATCTGCATTTGTTTTTTTCTTTGGATATTCATACGGAAGGTATGTGTCTTGAACACATCTTTATTTTTTAGTTTGTTAAAGGAAAGGTTGATTTCCTTGCATCTTTATTTTGTCTTAAAGGTAAAGGTAGAGGCATCTAAGGGGTGTAAGTCGTACACGTACTACCTTATCCGTCATTCAAGGATAAATATTCCCAGTGAGAGAGACTAAAATACCTTGGGTTCCTGAACCTTAGAAATTTTTTTGGATTTTTGGTTTTCTAGTTTCTGGGCAGTTTACGATAGGTGGGTTAGTCGTATGCTAGGGTACGAGTTGTATAGGGTAATCATATGCTCAACAGTGTTGGATTGATAGGGTGGAATTGGTTACTAAAATGGATACTACTTGGGCGGTACGAGTCATATTGGTAGATACGAGTCATTTGTTTTGGTTTTCCCCTTGACTTAATCTTAGACTTGGTAACTTAAGTTAGATCTTATTACGAGTGGCTCACTATGAGCTGTAAGCTAGGGTACGAGTCGTGCCATGGACTCGTATAGTGGACAGTGTTTAATCCTTTTGGGATTCTATTTTGCCAGGGGTACGGGCTAAAGGTACTAGTTGTACACTTAGATACGACATAGTTTGGGGTTGAGTCATACTTTGGATAGTGTTGGGTCCAAAGAAGGTGGCCTTGGGTACGAGTGGTGGGTACCACTCGTATTAGAGGGTACAACTGGTATGGATTGTCGTACCCACCTAATGAGATTTTTGGGAGTTTAAGTGAGGGCAATTTGGACATTTTCCCACTTAACCTAATAAGGCCCCGCGACTTATATTCCTATTGGGAGGTTATTTACCCTATTATTCTATTGTTTAAGACTTAAAAACTTCTCTTAAACACTCTAAAATTCTCTCAAGAGCTATTGGATGATGAAAGGCTAGGGTTTCATTAAGGTGGTCAATTTGGGGCTTGTGTTGGTGATTTGTCTTCATGTTCTTTGTATAAGGCATGTTATCTTCCCTCATTTTTAGTTCCAACTAAAGGCATGATTTTATATAATGTTTTTATGGCATGATTACTGTATGGTTTTGATTTTCAAATATCTATTTGGGGTTTTGGTTATAAATTCTTGGTTATGTTTTTTCCATGTTTAAATTATGTATTCACAATGTTTTAATAGTGGTTTGGATACTTGGTTGCATGAGAATGGTTAATTAGTAATTGAAATTGGTTTGGAAAATACTATGCCGCCAATATGTTTGATAAAATGCCTATGATAATGCTTTTACTATATTGTTGGACTTTTAATGAAAACTAATGCATGGTATGGTTTGGTAATGGAACCCTAAATGGTTTAAGTAGTTTGAAATAGTTAAATGGAATGATTTGGTTCAATAAACACACTTGTGGGGTACAATGAAATCCCCTAAGTAATCATAATATTGTAACACTTGTGGGGTACATGGGACTCCCCCAAGCTAACATTGTAATGTGATTTATGGGTACATGGACCCCCTTGATCTCTAATGGTTTGGCTAAGGACAATACTTGCAAGTTATAGTCAGTATGATGATACCACTAATTATAGCCTTAGTTAATAATGAATTGGTTGGATGGAAATTAGTTTTAATTGTGCAAGGATGGCGGGGTGTGATAGCTAACCGTGAAGGTGGGAGTCCAACAGCCGAACACCAGAAACTCATATATACCAACATAAGGGGTTGTCCATGGCGATCATATATGATACTCATGAGGTACAAGGGAATTTCTAAGTATAATGTACATATGTATCATGGAGAGCGAAGTGTACTTGGGAATACCCTACTCTTATGTTATCTCTGTTTCGTGCAGCTATACGTACCAGGGTTCTTTTAGGGGGTTACACTAGACCATATAGCCCATGGGTGGTTAAGGACGATTAAGCTTCACATTCCCAGGTTAAGGGTTTGAATTGCATGCTAAGCTCGGGTCCCTTTCCTTGCATGGTTTTATATGTATATATATATATGGTTTGTATGCGTATGGATGGTTTACTTGGTTTTACTAAATGGCATTACTTTATCCTTATCCTAAGTTCATGCTAGCTTTCACCCACTAACCCGTCTTCGGGCGACTGTATCCCCAAGCGATGCAGAAACCAGCCGTTCTCCTCCTGCTTAGCTATCAGTCATTCGGGATCAACTATTGGATTGAAGTGGCGAGCTTTCATCTTTCGGAAGGCTCCATTTCATGGATATTTTCATACATTTTTGTTTACTTATGAATATTGGTTTTGGCTATGGTTGGGGGCATATCCCAATTGGATTTTTGTATTCTTGTGGTAAGAGGATTTTGTGGAACTACTATGGGTTGGTATGGTCAGGATCGATATAGGTGTAAGCCTTAGTATTGACATTGGTATTGGGGCTGACACCCTTGGACGGTATTGTTGGTTGTTCCAACCTTTTATGTTATGTTATGTTATGGAACTTGGTTTAGTTATTATTTGGTTGATTGGTTTCTGGTTTGGTTTGGTGGTCGGATGGGTTTAGGCAGTTGGACTCGATTGAGCCGTTCTCGATTATAAACCTATCCCAAAGTCTAGAATTGGATAGTTATGCTATCTTGTTAAAACTTTAGAATCCAGCCAACTTACAGCAGACGACTGGAGGTTGGGTTAGGTAACAGGGTAGTCTTCGGTCCTGGTCAAACTTGGGATGCCCATTATGACAAGGCCTCCGGTTGGGTCATGTCTGTATCCGCGACTAACCATGTATTATTACTATATAATGTATCCACATCACTGTTTAATGGGATATTTATATAATATTAAAAATTTATGAGAGGGAGTAAATAACTCCTAGCCTCCTATAGTAGTGAGATTTATGTTGTTTAGACCTTTAACTTTGGTCATCCTTATTATTATTGTAGTAATTATTACTCAACTTACACATTTTGTATGCTTGTGTAATGCCTCACACTTTTGGGCTAAAGTTGAACCATCTTTTTGACGTATATAGACCAAAACTTAATGGTTTCTAGTTAGGAATAAGTGTGAATAATAGTTCTTTAGTGTGAGAACGTCTTTGGAGATGAGTATACGTCATAGAAGTCTCCTAGCTCAAAGTTAAGTTGAGCACTTTCTTATCGGTTGAGTTTTAATCGATGATTTTTCTTGGGTCAACTTCCAGTGACAATTACTCTAAGGATTTGTGTGGCCTATAATATATCAAATTAAAGCTCTTTGAGTCTTCTTTCCAACACAAGTGGTCGTTCATCAATCTGAGTTCTAATCAAAAGTTATGAGTGTTTTAGTGAGACACTGTCTCAGGTCCGTTTTGGCCTTAGACCCCAAACCCTGAGGTTTACTTTGGCCTTGTACTGGAAACCCTATGGTTTGCTTTGACCTTGCTCCATCAAGCCTTTCCCAAGCATCAAAAGTATTCCATTTTGAGTTATTTTAAGGGCAAAAGGGTCTTTTCACCCTCCTAAATTATTCCCAATCCTTTATGGACAAATATGGGGTATTAAAACATGTTATATCACCTCACCAAGTCCCTAATCATCATTCTTAAGAAAGAAAGAAGAAACTACCTAGGGTTTGAGGAATTCAAGCTTCGCGGGTCCAATTTTTCTACGTTCTCTTTGATTTTTTCTTCGTCAAAAGGTATGTCGGACTATCCTAAATCTTATGGGCGTAAGTTTATCGTTTTTACAAGTTCTAAAGATATATAATTACGTATATGTAAAGGGTTTTGGAAATCGATTTAACAACATGCATCATGAACCTATTTTGATGAAAGTATGCATTTATCATTTTTTTTTATAGACTTGAGTTGTAATAATGTGCATATATGGTATGAGTTTCGAAAAGCATTTTATGAGTACGATTTGAGAAATTTCCTTTCCCCATGATAAAATTTTGGGTCTTAACATGTTATGAATTGTAAATTGAGTTTGAGAGCATAAACTGTAAGTCCCCATTTTGATCATGAGATTTACGTGTGACTAATGTTTGGAGTTGTTTTATGATTGATGATAGTTCTTGAGTTTTAAACCCCTTTTTAACTTTTACGCATTGTTGATTTACATGTTTTCAAAGGGGTATTTCTCGTGCTAAAGGCTTTTGTATCCCTATGAAGAAATTGCATGTGTTTTATGTAAGAATTGACCACCACATGTTAAAGTATTGTAAAAAGAGTGTTTTGCATATGTTTCATGTGTTACTTGAAATAAGAACTCTCATATGATGTTTAAATCTTTTGGTAGTCATTAACATATTTTTGAATGAGATGGGCTATGGATTTTTTATGATATGATATGGCTTGCAAGTCTAGGTATGATGATACCCGATTATGATATGCCCTCAACGGAATAACAAATGAGTTTTTCATAAGCATAAGGTATGATTTTAAGAGGTTAAAATTGGGCTTAAAGAGAGATAGATGGTTTTCCGAAGAAGGTACAAGTTCAGATAACTCATTGCTCGAAATCGTGTTTTGCCGACGAGTTAATGGCGGACCCATATAGCCCATGGGTATTAAGTTGTATGGTGTATCATCTAGCTCAGAACTAAAGCAAAGAGTTGAGTTCATGATTTACAAGAATATTTTCAAGCCTTTGAATTATGCCCATGCGTTTTTTGATATAATATGATAAATGGTTGTCATAATGCTCTCGATTATTTTACATGAAATATACTTATTTTTGGTTAGTTCTGCATGCCAGTACTTTTCAAGTATTGACCCTTATAATATAGGTTCTGAGGTACAGTCTCTTGATTTATCACATTAGTAGAACATTTGGAATAATGACAGAGTTGGTGAGCCATCCATCTTTTGAAAGACACTTATTCATATGTTGACCTCTTTCAGTTTATGGTACAGCCGATGGCCTTGTCCCGGCCAAGACTATTAGTATTCACTAGAGGCTTCGTAGACGTAGATGAGATTTGGTTATTGTATTGTCATAACATTATTGACATAATTTGATTTTCAGATTTCCTTAATTTCATTATATCTTCCGCACTTTGATTTATGTATGTATTATGCTTATGATAGCATGCTAAGGGGTCTCTCGGGCCTTCTTGGTTCGAGATGCCCGTCATGGCCAGGGCCTCGATTCGGATCGTGACAGCTTGTCGTCTGGTTATTTTTCAAACTCTCTAATAGCGAAAGTTATATTGTACCGAAATGTCCTTTTTGTTTAACCTATTTACTAACCCAGCCTACGGGTTATCAATTTTACCATTAATTACCTGATAAACACTACTAAAAAACTCTATTTTCCTCCTTATTGCCATTGAAAAATATCCAATGGCTATTACCACAGATATTTTGATTGAATCAATGAGAAAAGAAAATAATAGTAGTATTTTCTCAAGAAGAAAATTAGAAAGCTTCCTAGTGTTTTAGTTTGTGAAAAATGAGTGCAAGTGTTGGAAAAAATCTTATTTCTAGTAGTGAATTAAATGAAAGATAATATATGCATATATTAAATGAAAGATAATATATGCATATATTAAATGAAGATAATATATGCATGGTGGAAGGGGATCCACAAAGCAAATTCATCTTCTACTCCCAGCCATATATCTAATTGGAAAAGCTCTACACTAATTGACAAAAGCAATTAAAGAACTTAGACAATTAAATCTGTTTACATTGCATCCCAATGAGACAATGACATGACATAACACGATAACTATACCCAACCTTCCTAAACAAGGATCATGGCCTAATTACCCTAAGTTATGAATAGTTAATGAAATTAAATACTAAAATAGGGTTGTTTCGGAAGTTGACCCTTTGCTTTACATTAGGGAAATAAAGTTGTCAATAATTCAAAAAGATGAATTAATTAGTATGATGAAAAAAGGTAGATGGTGATTCTATAGGGACCATGTGAAGACTTCCCTTGGAGGACTCATGAGTTAGGCTTACGTCCAACTTCAAACATGCAAGGCCATGCACAAATATGGTTAAATATGGAAAGCAAAAAATGCATTTTCCAAAAATAGCTATATTGCCTTTCCATCTGTCCATTTCTCATTAATTTAGTTCGGTATATGCTGGAACATGAATATTTTATTTTTATGTGTGTACGTACATGCCTCATCATATTCTTGTCATGCATGCGCACATCTCTTTCTAATGCATATGAAAATCGATGTTACATTCAAATTCAAATTTATCTGATGTTAGATTTACATTAATAAGTGTGAAATCAACTTTTAGAGACAATCAAAATATATTTGATGTCTTTTCTGATATAATGTTGCTAGATCAGTTTAAGTGTGAAATCAACTTTTCAAAACAATTAAAATGCATTTGATGTCTTTTCCTTACAAGAAATTATTTACATCATCATGGTTCATATTAAAAGTAAATAAAAATAACTATCAATATGAAGTGACATTAGTAAAATAAAGATGAGACAAATGTATAACTTGTTGTAACAAGTTGAATGCTATTGGTTGTATTAAAAAAAATTCTGCTAATGGTTGTATTTAAAAAATTCTTTACGCTAACGATGGATTTTAGGTAAAATTTGCATGGATGATTAATATTCCAAGAAATTGTGAAAGCACCAAACCCCATAATATAATGAAGTAGCATTTCAGCTGTCTAATCACTTGCTATCGTTGTCAAACAGACTTAATTTCTTATATAAAAATTACAAAGTACTTAGCTTAATTAGATTAGTAGTTGGTGAGATGCACTTTCTTCTAATGATTAACTACAAGTACACTGTAACTCCCTCTCTCTCTCTTTTTAAGTCAGTTAATGTCGGATTAGATTTTAGATGTCAGATTAAGACACATAATCATTGTTGCTTGATCATGATGTTGCTTTAGTACATTAACTAGAAAGCTTCGAAAAGCGCTAAATTGATGGATTAGATAAGTGTCATCCCTCCGATTGGGATAAGTAAAATGGGACGAATGGAGTATATATTAATTATTGTTGCTTCCAATAACACAAGGGAAACTTGTAGTATAGTGGTAAAAAGAATATGTATAAAATATTGTAGGTCATGTGTTCAAGTTGCAGAATGACTCGACTATACGTTAATCGAATCTATATATTAATAACAATATGAACAGGGTTACATAAGAGTTCATCATATTACACAGAGAACACTTGGGAACTCAAATTATGCAGAATTTTAGCACTATATATAGGCTAGCTGTATATCTAGCAGCTTTTTTGATAATACATACTAAGTTGGTTCAATCTAAGGTTTAATTACTTAAATTAAATATTCCAAACATACTTAATCTCCATGGAGCAACTGCATAGACCAGATATCCTCCATGCTCCACATATTGTCATTTGTTTCAGTGAGAAAATTAGGGGCTTGAAAATTAGCGTCCATATTTCCATTGTATGAAGTTGGAGAGTATGTCTCTATGGTATCTACTTGACCAGCAGAAGACATTTGGCTACTGCTTCCTTCTTGATGGTCAATATTTTGCTCTGAAGTTCCTTGTCCATTCACGTTCTCTGGTTGCTTAATATGCTTCTGAATCCTAGTCCTCCAATAGTTCTTTATCTCGTTATCTGTTCTTCCAGGTAAATGCTTCGCAATTTTCGACCACCTGGACCAAACGCCAATCCAGAATTTTGAGTTAGTGTCTTTATGACGAATGCTCATGATATATATATATATAATGGATTCAGTTGATTCTGACCTAGATTCTAGTACTATTATCAACTCACTACTAGAAATCCGCCTAATTCTGACGGCACATTCCATCTGAAAATAGTCAGAATTTGATAATTTTTGACACTACGCAGATGGAAATTGATCCGTCGGGATATACCTTACCAGAAATATAAGTTTCCTTACATAACTATGTATATGTTATTAACACAAAAAAGAAGAAGATATATGTTAACTACAACATGAGACTGATCGAAATGTACTTTGCTAGGTTGTAAAAACAATAATTATATCTAGCATACATACTGCACCAATATTTATGATGAGATAATGTGAAGTAGTCGTTCCTTAATATGTCGGTAAGCTGATGGCCCACAAAGTTAGATTACAGGTTAGTTTTTCCATCTGAAAGTATTTCAATCACGTTTTGTAGTTGATGAAAAAGATACTTTGTCACGTTCTATGGTTGGAATTCATGAGTCCCATTTGCACGCCCCCTTCTCCTATTTATATTTAAACTCAACTCAATAAAAACGTTGATACTTGAGAAACACACATACTTACTTCCTTTACTCACTCCAATATAACGTTTCCAAAATTTCCACAAGTTGAAGAGAGTGATGAGCTAGGAAGAATTCACAAGTCATTGCAATGCTCAATCCACGGCAACTAAATTTTTGGTAACGTTATACACTGTCACTAGCCACATTATATGATATGTTTTATAAATATGTTACACCTATAAAAACTATTGCTCCTAAGTCCTATATCATAAAAATATTTTCGATGTTGATAATTGTCACATTTGTATGCACAGCCAGCCATCAAATCCTCCACACACAAACACAGAAAAAAAAAAATACTACGCCAAGCTAGTGTCTTCTTTTTGTATATATGTTTTTTCTTTAAGCATGCACAAACAAGAAGGAACGTGGTCATAGCTTTTACTGAAATGTGAACTATCTTATTTAAAAGTTTAAACTGAATATACTTTGGTTGAGTTATGCCCCTTACGTGTGAGTTATCTTTTTCTTTTTATGAGTCAAAAGCACATGCTTATTTCTTTTCGATAAAAAGTGACAGTGACACTCGAACCAAAGACCTCTGACGGCTATTATATCATATTGTATTGTATGTTCATCCCATCAAAAAGTTTAAAACGTTGAAGTTGACACATTTGTATTCACATATTTATACCTTCAATAATCTTAATTAATAGGAGTTGAAATTTTCATATAGAAGTATACTTTTAATAATTCAATTATATTATTATTTTCAACATGGTAAATATTAGTATACAAGTTAGATACTAGTATTGTGCGGAAAAAGGGCCCATTATCTTGTAAGTGTCAAAACTAAAAATAAGCTAGCTGTCAATTTCATACATACAAGTTACAAGGTGGAGGTGGGATAACAAAAGTCATTGACATGTGAGTGAAATGAAATTGGTTCTTCTTAAAATGGAAAAATTCTATCTTTCTGGCTCTCTTTCACAACGTGTTTTATATCTACTGCTATTATGTAATACCGAATCCTTGTCTCATCACTGTCCCTTTTTTATGTTTAGTTTTGAAAACGAAATACTAACATCCAGGAGAATTTTAGTAATTTAGTTGACTAGTTATTTGAATTTCATCTTATTGGTGAGAAAGTTACTAGTTGGTGGTCCTCTCCAACGAGTTAAGTGGCTTTCAACTCCTCTCAAATCTCAAATTTTTTATCGATTCTCCAGCCTGTAATCCCCTCCTATTTTCCCCTTTCCCTTCTCCAAACTTTATAAAAAAAAAAAAAAGGAAAGAAAGAAAAAGAAATTAAAAAGAAATACTGCTATGTTCTTCTTAAAGCATAATTTAATTACTAATAATTGTGGAACTGACTTTCTTATCACTTTACGTAAGTTAGTTAATCAAATCATCACACAGATTACGTACCTTTCATCATATTTAGCTTTAAATTCTCTTAGTTAAGCCTAAAAATGGTTTTAAAAATAATAACATCCCTCACCTAAAAATAGAAAATAACACAAAATGCTCCTTATCTTTGAGAAAAAAAAGTATTTTAACATGATTTGCTTCTTGATGGGTAGAAAAATTATCGAGGGAAAAATCCTTATTATAAGTATTAGTTTCTTTAGTATATATAGCTAGATAAGAGATCTCAAAAATAAGTTTAACAAAGGAAAAAAAATTGTATGCATCTTTTTAAGTTTTATTCATGGAAGATATAAAGTAGATATGAGATGTTTTGGAAGAAGAATTTTTTGTTCAAAAAAAAAAATAAAGATAGAAGGAAAATCAAACTATAGATTATATTCCCCACGTTTAAATTCTAAGATGTTCTTCGGTACGTGACCATAAAGATATACTATATGTCACGTTTTAAATGTTCCATCTCATCTCTCATTCCAAATCTAGTACTATGAACAGACGTGGAGTGGCTCTCTTTGTCAACTCTAACAATAAAAACACATGGGAGAATCCAATACTTGATGTACAGAATTCCACACATTTAATTTTCTTTTGCAATGATTTTTGTTACTTTATGTGTACTCTTTAATTAGTCTTTGGAATAATAATAATACTCACTTGTTTCCCCACTTAGCATGCAGCTCCATAATCAAAAGTTGCTCTTCAGGTGTAATATTGCCCCTCCGGACATCAGGCCGGAGATAATTAAGCCACCGGAGCCGACAACTTTTTCCGGTACGTTTGAGACCTAAAGAAGAAATAAGAGAGAGGTGGACAATATTTTATTAAACAAAAACGTTTGTACATGTAACAAAAATAATATCGGAGGTGTTGAAGGCTAGTTCACTTAGTGAGCTTATTCTCAAACCCTATCACTAGTGTAGCATCTCATCGCACTTTACCCCTTCCTCTCTCTTGATGTAGTAAAAATAACTTTTAATTCTTTTTAATATCGGATGGGAGTGGGAGGTGTTGAGGCTAGTTAAGTTGGTGAGCTCTCTGTCTTTCACAGTTGAGGTGAAACGTTGAAACCCTATGGCCTATACCATAACATCTCATCCCCCTCTTTTCCCCTCCCTTTTTTTTAGGTAATAAAAATAATTTTTAATATTTCTTTTTTGATATCTAGGGTTTCATTTACAAAGTAAAGAAAATAATTACCAGCAGATTTAGCTAGGGAGTTCCAAACACCTTCACCATGATTAGCAATGTAGTTAATGAGAATCAAATCTTCTTCCATAGTCCAAGGTCCTTTCCTCACTTCAGCATCTTGAGAGTTGCATGGTCTTTTATCCATCTCTTTTTATTTCTTAAATGAACTTTTTTGTAAAAAAAAAAAAAAAAAAAAAATGAAGAGAAGAAAGAAAAAAAGGTGGAGAGAGGAAGATGAGATTGAGATAGGAGTGGAGATATGTGGTACTTTGTGACAAGGAACTAATGTGGTTGGACAGATATTTATAGGAGGTGGCTAAAATAAAATTTTCTGGTAATAATTTAGTCTTTAAGCAGAGTGACATATGAGAGCTTTTAACCTAACTTTATTATAAAATTGTAATAATATTCAAACTGCTTAATGTACAGTTGTAATAATAGGCTTAAAACTATATATGCGGGCATACATGACAGCTATTGATGTGGCCATGCATGTTCACGTTATGTACCTCCCAGCCAGCACCGCGCAATTCTAGAACAATATTGTTTAAGTAGTATTTATCGTCTCAAATTTATGTCACTGCTTATTAAAAAATAATACATTTTTAAGTTTGAAAATGCTTTAACTTGAAATTCTCATTTTATCCTTAATAATAGGTTTTTCTAGTTACAAAAATATCATGGATTTTTTAAGACCCAGGTTTCAAGAATTCTATAATTACACAAATCTAACGATCAGATGTTTAAGACCACAAGTTTTAAATTTTTCTTACTTTTTTCTGAAACTTCTTTCCAAATCAAACTATGTCACATAAATTAAAATGAGCATATTAAAATATACAGAAAAAGTGGATTAATGCATATATATAAAACTAATAATTGGTTTGATGGAGAAAAGATCATACTAAAATTGTAAAATAAGAAAGTAAATGAAAATATGGTTCTTAAAAGCTGTATATAAAGTAAGGGTCTCAAGTGGGTCGGGCCGATCCGGCCCTTGTAACTAATCTGGCCCGATAAGTCTTAGGGCTTTAGGGTTCTGGGTCCCGGGCAGGTTATTTTTTTAAAATGGGTCCGGCTAACTCGGTTCGGACCAAGCCCGGATCGATCCGGATACCTTTTTTAAAAAAAAAAAGGATTTTGAGCCAAACTAGCCGTTGGCCCAACGGTTATATAACCGTTTTTGGGTCCAAACGGCTAGTTTGGGCCCATTTATTAAAGAAACAAAAAAATTAACTTTAAAAAATATTTTTTAATCCCAAAAAAATTCTATAAATACCCTACAACTTCAAATCATTTTTCACACAATTTTTCACTCTCTCAAATCTCATTCTCTCTCAGATCTCAATTATCAATTTTCAAATATTCAATATATTTAATTTCTTAAAGTGTTCACTTTAATTTTTTAATTTTTCGTTTACAAAGTACGAGCGGAAGTTTCTAAAGTCGCAACCTTCGGATAGTTTCAAAATTTGGTATTGTCGTTCCATCTCTTACGTTTAATTTTTATTTATTGTATTAATTGTTTAATATTTAATTTTATTATATTTGTGTATTTTGAATATTTTTAGTTTAATTTAATTTATATTATGGATAAATTAAGAAACCTCGCTACTAAAGGTGTTAAAAAATTTATCCCGAAAGCGGTAGTGATAGTAAAAAGCGAATTACTAGCGGTAGAGGTAGTTCAAGTAGTAGATATACCTGTGTGCCTTCGCCTCCGGTACCGCTTGGTACACCTTTTGAGGAAGGAATAGGTGTAGGTGCTCACGATATGGATTATGTAGAAGCTCAGGAAAATTACGGTATAGAAGAAGAAAATGAAGTTGATGCGGTTAATTTAGACGAAGATAATGAAAATATTGCTGAGACCCCCGCAGTAGAAGATGCTAACGTTAGATCTGAATCGGTTAATCTCCCTCCCCGTCCTCCCAGTGCCCCAAGACCTCGTAAAAGAACTAGTGTTGCATGACAATTTTTTAAACGTATATCAAATATTGAGGTGCAATGCAATATTTGTCAACAAATATATAAACATAGAAATGGAGGCAAGCAAGGGGGTACGGGTACGTTAATGAGACATATAGCTGAAGATCACAAAAGAGAGTTAAATATTGCACAAGGTGGTGGGGATATTGGTGGGCCAACGCAAATTAGAATAGATCCAGCAACCAGTCACATAGCGAAGAAGTATAATAAATTGAGGGACCGGAAAGAAATAGTTAAAATGGTAGTTGTGGGTTGTTTGCCTTTTAGTTTTCCTTCTTCTGATGCCTTTATTCGTTATATACAAGCAATTTATAATCCTATGTTTAACGATATTTCTAGAACTACTTGTCGGTCTGATATTTTTAGACTCCATTCACAATATTGTATTTATTTATCAACATTGTTAAAAAATATTCAATGTAGATTGTCCCTAACTTCTGATCTTGGTCGTGCTGTAAATAAAAATGATTATTTAACCTTTACTTGTCATTGGATGGATAGTAATTTCGTAATGCAAAAACGTATTTTTGCTTTTTTATATAATGAAGATCGTAAACATACTGGACAATTTATTGTTGATTCTATTGTTAAAATTGAATAAAATTTTATGTATTGCTTTTGATAATGCTTCTAACAACAAGACTGCTATAACAAAAATAAAATCTACGCTATCTCTGCTCTTCTCTGAAATTTTTCATATTAAGTGTGCATGTCATATATATAATTTAATTGTAAAAGATGGTCTTAAGTTTTTTGAGCTTTATATTGAAAAATTCGTCTTGCCGTTAGTTTTATTCAAGGAAATAATCGTAAATCGAGAATTAGAGAATTTAAAGTTAAATGTCAAGAAAATTGGCTTACACCGATTTTGATACCTAAGGAAATTGATACTAGATGGAATTCTACGTACGAATTTTTAAAAACTTGTTATAAATATAGAAAATTCCTATTACACTAACTTTTAACCAACATTGCGATTCATTTACCGATTCTGCTGATTGCATGCTACATTATTCTGATTGGATTGTAAGTAATGATCTTGTTAAGTTTTTAGAAAAATTTTATATAGCTACGGTTGAATTTTACGGTGCTTATTATCTTACTGTTTGTAATATTTTGGCATATATAGCCGATATTTCTGGTTTGCTCAAAGAATATAAAAATAAAGAAGGTTATAAAGAAGCTGTTGGCGCCATGTTTACGAAATTTAAAAAATATTTTTTTTCGATTCCCCCTATTTACTTGGTTGGTGCTATGATAAATCCGTGCATGAAATATAATAATATGTGCCACTTTAGTACTCTTATTTATATTAACTTAGAAATAAATACTAACTATGATTCTGAACAAGTACAACCTGATTTGTGGACAGCTATGACTGATGCAAAGGATTACATAAAAAAATTATATAATCACTATGCTGATTTATTTGATTTAGCCGTACCTACAAATATCACTCTAACTATCGCTCCTCATCCTCCCGGGGAGCCATCATCTTCTAAAAGGCCGGCACATGGTGGTTTTTCTGATTCGTTTTATGATTTAAATTGTTGGAACAGTGTTG
>NC_061112.1:100738901-100739531 GCF_002878395.1 Capsicum annuum
TGCAAAGGATTACATAAAAAAAATTATATAATCACTATGCTGATTTATTTGATTTAGCCGTACCTACAAATATCACTCTAACTATCGCTCCTCATCCTCCCGGGGAGCCATCATCTTCTAAAAGGCCGGCACATGGTGGTTTTTCTGATTCGTTTTATGATTTAAATTGTTGGAACAGTGTTGATGAGAGAGCTTACACATCAACTTATCGGGAAGAGCTGAAATATTATCTTCGGACGACACCAGAGGATCGTAGACGACGGATCAACAAGCTGGATTGGTGGGGGAGTAATGAAACACAATATCCTGTACTTTCAAGATTAGCTGGAGATATCTTGAATGTTCCAATGTCAACTGTTGCATCAGAGAACGCCTTTAGTCAGGGACGACAGCAGCTTGGAGACAACCGACACTCATTGGGAATCAATGCAATGTATGTTCTAGTTTGCCTCAGAGATTGGATTAGAGAGGAAAGAAGAAACCAAGGAATGGAACCAGAGCCAAGCGACGAGCTGAAACTTGAAGAAATTATGACTTCACGGGAGAACTCAGTAGAATCAAGTCCAATGCATGGTTTTGCCCCCGTTGACTTCGACTATCCTATGCAAGTTCCCGTTAATATTAACATGA
>NC_061112.1:100742531-100921390 GCF_002878395.1 Capsicum annuum
AGTGCTCTTGTTGAAGTTGTCAGTTCTCAGTTGCAGCCAAGAAGCTATGATTGTACCATCACAACTTGCGCTTTCTATATGTCTAATGCCCCGTATATGGGAGTATCTGCCACAGAATACTAAGACAAAAAAGTGACAGAATTGAGAATTGTTGAGACCTTTAATTGAAAGAGAACCTTATCGATGAAAGTTAATTTGGTTATTCTATGATTTTGCAAAATATGAAGTTGAGAAGTCTTAACATGTTCTGGTACATGTAACAAGTGAGATTTGGAGGCCAAAAATACATTTGAGTTGCAGGAGATTCAAAAATTGCAAAATAACTGAAGAATTATATTTTGCTCTTATATTTCTTTCTTGGCCCCTTTTTTTCTTTATGGAACAGGCAGTTCCATGACTTCTATCCTACATGTTCTACGAATGAAATTGGCCTCATAAATCAAACTTGGATAAGATGAGTTTGCATAAGGTTTTTATGTATAATTTAGCATCTTATGATGCTCCGTTTTGATGATATTATCTATCATATCCTGCAGATTTTCAAAAGATATCATGACCAATAGCGGATTGTTGACTATTTAAACTAATGAAACTCTAAATTTCTTGCTGATCAACTACAGAAAGAAGGGGGCAAAAGTTTAAGAATGTGTTTTGTACTGCTTCAATCAAGTTTGTTCCATATTTTCTGGTGATTAATTTTCTTTTAATGTGTATACATCCTAATGTGTCAGCCATTTTTTCAGGAGATTACTCGACACTACTGCTATGACATTGATGAAGAAGAGTCACCAAGCCTTGCAGATCATTTCAGACCGTTCAGCAAAATTTGATACGATTTTTTATTTCGTTAAATCTTGTACTAATATTTACTATGTGTCTGAAGTATTTGAGATGATGTATTGTCAAATTTTATTTCTTTACCTTAGTAATTTAAACAAACTACATTTAAAACACTCAATTTTATATGACCTTCTCTGTGTAGTTCAAATAGGTACATAAAATAGGGATATCGTTGCCTCATCAGTTATGATTTAGGTAGAGAAAAGTATGATTCATTGGAGAATAACTACAAAAAGCCAAATCATGTTTAAACACCATAAAATAATTAACGTGCAAAATGTATATTCTTTATTTATAGTGTTTTATTTATGTTTGGGGAACTATTGACTCTGGTTTGGATGCCTGATAAGGAAAGCATCAAAAATTAGATTCAAAAACCACACTCTACCTCTGCTTTCTGTAAGGTTTATATAATTGTTAAATCAAAATTCATCTTCAAATTCCACAACTGCTTTCTGACATCGATGCTGCCTATAGGGCACGGTGGCTTGATCAACCACTCATAATTTTCAGTTCAATATTACTAGATACGTTTCTGAATTCTTTAATAGTGGAGCAATAATTTGAAGTGTGATTTTAAGACTTTTATAGTTGTTGTATACTGGAAGATCGGACAAGGGTTCCAATGCAGTACTACAATATGAGGTCGGTGGCAGATTCATATATAGAACCCTCACTGACTCATGGTTTCAATGCAGAGAATATTAATGGCGAGTGGTGGTGATGTTGTTGATAATGGAGGAGATTAAGTTACCAAGTTGATGCTACATATGTTTTGCCCTTGATGTATGTGCATAGCATGTATGAAATACTGGTTGGTGATCTGAATGTAAGACTGTTTTCTTTGAATGGAATGCATGAAAACACCATGGTTGTGGACCTTGAAGCAACTACTGATTTATACAGAAAGCTTGCAAGAAAATTTTCTTTGAAAAGACCTTTGTATATATAAAAAGCGCGGGAGTCGGCGACATCTTTAGAAACAAGGACAAGGTTTCCTAAATTAATTATACAACAGGAGAAGCATGTCCAATTTTTCGTGGTTAATGGTTTAGCTAACAACCTCATATATAGATGATGATGTAAACAACTATAGACATAAATCAAACTCAATTTCCACTGTCACTGATTTGTGACCATTCACTTCCATATGATATTTGAAGACCATAGCTTTGACAGGCTTTCACTGTAATTTGTTATTACTTCATTTTAAATATAATTTATTTGTTGTATCTTTATCTTTAGTGATAAATGAAATATCATTTCTATGGTATAGGTTTATTGATTGTGATAATATAATGAATATTGTGTCTTGCATGTATGTTATGATTAGGATCCAGAATGTCATATTAGTTATTCCTTTTAAACAAATTAGATTGGTTTGTTGGTTAAAACATATATTCAAGAAATTAAAAATTATGTGTTTTAGAAATGATAGTTTTTGTGCCCCTTCATTAGTTACAAAAAATCAAAATCAAAAGGGTCTTGATCGCCTTTTAATCAATACTCGAACGCTTGAATAATTATATTTTAAGTCAAATAAATAAAATTTCTGAGAAATAAAAATTATTATGTTCGTTGGGTGTGGGAACAAAAGCCTCATATTTGTAGTTGAAAGTATTGGTAAATTACATGAAAGATATAGAATTTCTTAATGATGTGAGATTTTATGGGTCAAACTGTGTTGGCTTATTACAAAACAGACAATATTGCACCATATTAGAGTATATTTGGGTTGACTAAGACCAACAATTGGTATCAGTCTAGGTCCGTTCCAGTCTGATTCCTGGCTCACGCTCCAGTTGGACCTGAACGTGAAAAGGTTCTTAGAGTGGATTAAAGTCCCACAATAATTGGCGAATAAATTGATGTTCTGCTTATATGTATTTGGATAATCCTCTCCTTATTAACTAGCTTTTAAGATTGAGTATGACCCAAGTACGATGCACTAAGTTTTTGTTTTTACCATGGAATCCCTTTATTGATGCAGACCTGACTGAAAGATATATATAAGCGATACAATAATTTTATTTTTTTCTTGGCAAAATCTCTGCATAACTATATAATTAAGATTTTAGGGTTCATTTTTATAGGTACCTTTGATATCAAATCATTTAACCTCAACAAAGAAGTTTACTTACAATGATGCACGTGGATCATTTATGAAATTTACACTCTTTTCTTCCATATATAATTATTTATCTAAAGCTTTTTTTTATTAGTTTTGGTATTACTTTACAAAATCGTATGATACATGACTTGATATACACGTGCAACGCACGTATCGAGAAACTAGTATATATATATATATAAATAATTTTGCTGTAGTTTATATTGTGCATCCTGATAAACAAAAGTGCACTTGGGCGTTGGCTGAAGTTGTTGTTTCCCAGCTGTGATTCCTCAGCCGAATCATGAATGCCACCTTTCTATTTATTATTTACTAATTTTCATTCTACTTTAAAGGACCTATACCAACCAAATAAATGTATTCAAGGTTTTGAGTCTGCATTAGTTTGTATACTTTGCACATTTTTAATCATTGGGCTATTATTATTAAACTGTTCAAAAGATAAAATCTAAATATTAGCTTAGATTGCATATTTAATTTATATATTTGTCTTTTTATCACTTTTTATCCCTGGTGTCAAGATCGAAAAATGCTCAGAATCTCCTCCTACTGTTCTTACCCGGATCTTTTCTCCTTCATACATGTCTGTAATTGCTCTAATATCCCGGTGGCGTACATTAGAGCGAATAAGGACATGTATGAGGGAGCAAAGACCCGTGTAAGAAATATGGGAGAAGATTCTGAGCATTTCCCGGTCTTGATAGGGTTACACAAGGGATTAACTCTTAATCCATTTTTATTTGCTTTGGTGATGGATGTGTTGATGCGGAATATACAAGGTGAGGTGCCTTAGTGTATGCTTTTCGCGAATGATATAGTTTTGATTGATGAGTCGCGACAAGGGGTTAATGATAAGCTGGAGGTTTGGAGACAAACCCTGGAGTCTAAAGGTTTTAATTTGAGTAGGACCAAGACAGAGTACTTGGAGTGCAAGTTTAGTGACTCGAGGCAAGAGGAGGAGGTGGTAGTGAAGTTGGAGTCTCAGGCGGTTTGCAAGAGGGATAGTTTTAAGTATCTCGGGTCTACAATTCAGGGAAATGGAGAGATAGATGAAGATGTCTCTCACCGTATCGGGGCAGGTTGGATGAAATGGAGGCTCGCTTCAGGAATTTTATGTGACAAGAAGGTGCCCCCAAGCTGAAAGGCAAATTCTAAAGAGTTGCAATCCAGCCTGTCATGTTGTATGGAGCGGAGTGTTAGCCGGTTAAGAATTGGTATATCCAAAAGTTGAAGGTAGCAGAAATAGGGATGTTGCGTTGGATGTGTGGATGCACAAGGGCTGACAAGGTTAGGAATGAAATTATTTAGAAGAAGGTGGGAGTGGTGTCAGTGGGGGATAAAATGCGGAAAGTGAGGTTGAGATAGTTTGGTCATGTGATGAGGAGAGCCACAGATGGCCCAGTTCGTGGGTGTGAGAGGTTGGCCTTGGAAGGTTTTAAACGGGGTAGGGGTAGGCCAAAGAAATACTGGAGAGAAGTGATTAAACGTGACATGGAGCAATTACGGCTGACTAAGGACTTGACCTTAGATAGGAAAATATGGAGGAAAAGCATTGGGATAAAGGGCTAAGGGTATGGTTGAGTTGTAGTCAGTATTTAGGTGGACTTTGGTGTCCTTTGTTTGGCAATGCACATATTTTTGTGGATGTCGTACCTATGTTATTTTATCGTGTTCTATGCTCTTGATGCTTGTGTATACTGCCTTTTATCTTGAGCCGGGGGTCTATGGAAAATAGTCGCTCTACCTCTGTAGAGTTAGTGGTATGGACTGTGTACACTCTACCCTCCCTAAAACCCACAATGTGGAAATATACTGGGTTTGTTGTTCTTGTTATGTTATTAATGATTAGTTGAACACGATATTATTTCTCCTCCATAATTAAAAGTTCAGCTAGCGTTTATATCATGATAAAGATGTCTCCGATGTTTTGAAATCTTGTGTCCTATGTTGCACTTGCCTAACAATATTGAACACTCATTCAATATAATCTATTATATCACATGTTAGGAAAATTGACATCCTATCCCAGATAATGTAATTGACATATTTCACTGCTATAAAATGTATTAATAGTTTTCTTATATTCTAAATAAAAAGTAAGTCAAATTTTCTTAAATTAATATTAGATATAAGGAAGCAGAGGCCTGGATAAATGAGAGAAAAAAACAATAACATAATAGAATCAATCATTAAATATAGATTAATTTGAAATATGATTCAAATTCAACATACTATCTATAAATACATTTTCAACATAACTTTTGATAGACTGCTCAAATGGAGCATGTAAGTGGAACCAATCTGTGTATTATGTAGATCTTATGATGAGAAAAGGAATCATCTATTCACAGCATGTCAATTTACTCTTAGCCTATGAAAGAGACTACTACAATGGATACAACGACCACATGTGCTTGCTCATTCCTGAAATCTATATAATGGTCGAGCTACTGGAAATGGAAGAGAGAAATCACATGAGATCTGGCTATTTAGAATGGTGTTTGCTGAAGTTATACATGCTATATGGACAAAAATAAACTTAAGAATCTTCAAAAGAAGAAGCAAGGAATTTAGCAGTATCGTCAAGGAGCTTGCCTATTTGTAATGTTCGAGCCATCCATGGGACTCAGCTCCTATTTCAAGGAATTTTACTATGATTTTATTGAGCTTTAGTCTTAGATAGGCCTTTGTAAATAGTTGAGTTTGCTGGTTTATTTTCTTAGATAGCTAGTTGATGATGAACTAGCCTGTGGTGCTTTAGTGTTTACGTTAAGTGCGTGCTTTACACGTGTATATTGCGTTTATTAATTATAAATATATATAAAAAGAACATGTTATTGAGTGTAAATAAGAGGAACTGAGAGTCAATTAAATGATTTACCAGCATACATTATTGTGAAGCTACAAAGTTAATGGCATAAAACAAGGAATAATGAAATAATATGATAAAGCAACCTTCACCGGAAATTGAGAATCAAAAGACTACAAATTTATACAACTAAACTTGCCATCAAAGGTAAAAACATTATTTTCAAATCCTGACCCAACCTAATAAATAATTCATTCTAGTTTATTGCATGTATAAAACCTCTATTAAAGAAGGCACTATTAAGAACAAAAGAGTATCCAATTTTGATTCTCACTAAAATCTACACAACAATCATGCAAACAATAGAAAAAAAAATCTATTCACTTTAAACAATCACTGTCGAAAGAAAACTCTAACTTCCTTGACCGATAGAATCATACAATGAAATAAATTTCACAAAACACAAACACTGCCCTATAATACCGAAGAGCCGATAAGATCATCCGTCGAAGGCAGAAGTAGAAGGCCCATTGGCTAGTGGAACAAAAATTTTATGTCCCTTAGGAACCAACCTTTTATTACTCTGAATGTACAAAAATAGCATCAAATCAAACACATTGACACCAAAGGAGTCAATCTCCGATGGCTTAATTGATTTACTCCCTCGTTGGAGTTGGGGGTTAATTAATTAAGAGGACGAATGTTATTTGATTGTTCATCTTTGTGCTAGAAACAGAACCATTATTCCAAACAACAGGATGATTTGTTATTCGTGACCAATAAGCCTAATGTACTAGAAAATGTAATCTAAAATCGAGAAACCACAAAGTTACGTCGAAGATTCAATAACAAAAGTTACAAAAATAAAAAAATATTTTGTTGTTCTTGATCAGTAAGACCAATATAATAGAAAACAAAATCTAAAATTTGAAAGTTAAACAAAAAAATTACGTTAGAAACTCAATAACAAAAGCTTCTTACACACAAAACAATGAAATTCAAAACCTTGAACCAAAACTTACTCAATAACAAAAGCTTTATAAGATTTCAATACGCCTGAATTTAACTAATACTTTTTACATAAACTTAGTGGTTAGCAATTCCAATAGCATCAATAAGCATATCTCATCAACATTTAAAAGCTAACTTTCAAATTGGTTTAGTCAAAATAATATATGAATTGAGCATATAGAGAAGACAAATATGAAGAAAGATTAATAAATAACAAAAATTATTAAATAGATTTCACCCTTCACATCTCCATAAATAATTAATGATAATAATCAAAGAACAAAACAAACAAAAAGTTAATTTGATATGATAAAATAAATTATAAATTGAAAAAATCTAATAGAATTAAAGGAGGAAAACAGAAATGCAAGATTCAAAGCAAAGCAACCGTAGAAATTAGTGACTGCATTAATAAGGACAACGCAACGTGGAAATTATAGAGCCCTAAGTAGGTTGAACTTATGAGTCTCCAAGTTTTTCATGTTTAAAAGTCTCCTTGTTTTATCACAATATTTTTCATATATTTAGAAAATCAATATTAGATAAATAATTAAATATTAATTTGAAAAAAATAGTAAAAGACAGTTTTGTCTATTGTAGTGTCAAGGATATAAAATTTGAATTATTTTCTAAGGGTCCTCACGCTTTTAATATATTATAGATATAGATTATATATTAATAATATATATTAGTGTAATGAGCCGATTTGTGAAATTTTACTTTTTATGTAATTTGATCATTTTACCCTTTCCCGTAGTTACTATTGTTGATTTTGAAGTGTGAGAATGGTTGGCATGATTTTCAATGTCTTTGGGAGGGTTTAGGGAGAGTTTGAGATTCTCTGAGGCTTTAAAAATCACTAGTTTGACTTTGGTCAACTTTTGATGTTTCATGTGCCGGATGGCGATTTAGATAGTTTCATTAGATCTAGAATGTTGAATCTATATTAGTAGCAGGGTTGGTTTGGGTTTGAAAACTTTAGTTTGAATTTCGATCCTCCGTTTGAAAATTACTGAAATTTATCTTAAAAGGGTTCTAGGGGCTAATTTGTTGAAAACAATCCTTTCGTTTGAAAATTTAAAATTACTAGTGAGTCTGGAATGTCAAAAATATCTTAGTAATATATATGATTTGTATCTATGAGGTCCTGAATGAATCTCAAGGGTTCATTTGAAAATATTTCAATTTGCATTTTCAGCTAAATTGTTGATATCTGGTGCAGGCCATTTCCTTCTTCGTGAATGAGTTCTTTTGATTGCGAACACAGATAACAAATGGGGTCCATCTAGGGACTTTCTTCTTTGCGAACGCGATGGGCTGTTGCAAATGTGAAGGTCCAACTTTTTGGCCTTTGCAAATCTAAAGCCCTGATCACGAATGCGAAGGACAATATTTTGCCAAGTCAATGTTGACCCTCACGATCTCATACTGGCATCTCAAGAGGTACTATTCACAAAATAGTATAAATACCTCAATTTCATGATTTTACTCCATTTTTGGACCTTCAAGCTTTTGGAAAGGCAATTTTTTAGGGTTTCTTCATCATTTTTCGTGTGGGTAACCTCTAAACTGATATTTTCATTATTTTCTATAGATTATGTCTTTGAGAACATCTTTAAACCTCGATTTTGATATGGTCTTTTGAGATTTTACTGCTAAAGCTTAGAAATAATTTTCTTCGTTCGAACGTCACTTTTAACTTATTTTGACTGCATTTTCATCTGTAGACTCCTATACCTTGGAAAATCTATTTTTAACATAAAATTTTAATTTTATCCCTTTTGTTTTTGAACTTGTTCTGGAACCGACTTAAATATGGCCAATATGGATATTATTACCTTTTTTTACTGCGCAGATATTATATTTATATGTTTTAGTTGATTTTGAGACCATTTGAAAGGGAAAAGATCCATATTGAGGGGCTTTAAGCTGAGATTTCAACGTTTCGAGGTAGGTTATGGCTTAACTTTCTTTAAACTAGGGTGGATAGTTAATAATCAATAAAGCATATTGCAGGTTTGGGAAAACTAACAATGAAAATTGTATTTCGAGTTTATTATTACTATTGTGTGCTGTATGGGAGCTTATATATGTGTTGTTGTTGACTTGGGATATTATATATTGTGTGTTGCTTGTGTGGAGGCTTTCTTTAACATCATTGATCTTATTTGTGTATTTAAATATCTTTATTCATTATGTGATGCCCGGGGCTTGGATGGATGTCACAAGCCTTATTGAGCATTATTTTCCTTTATCCTGGTAGAAATGCCCAAGTTATGGGTTCCTATGATATTAGTGATGCCTTTATCCTGATACATTTGAGTTGATTTTTGGCCTCACTTATACACATATTGAATGAATTTGTTATCTTCGTATTGATTTGATCATGTATATTTTATCCTCATTCTATACATAAACATTAATGAGATATCGGTACCATCAAGAAATACTATTTTAAAATAAATAAAAATAATTTCATAAAGACCTTGATCGGTGAACGCAAGACGGAGAGATGGGTGCAGAATTTGAAATAGTATACTCATTATGAACCCTTCATGGATCCTATTTAGAAGAACTGAGGCTTGATAAGTGTATATAGAAAATCATACGATGACTTTCAAACTATTCACTTTATTATTTATTGCATTGCATTTGCATATGCATCTTCTGTGTTTTGTTTATACTAGTTTAACCGCATATGCCTCACACGTGTAATGTTTGATTATTGAAAATTAAATAATTTTATCTATTGTGGAGTGATGAGTTTCAGAGAAAAACCAGAATCTCAGCTACTACAGACGTTTTAGGGTTGAGGAGGTCAGAGAGGCTATTCGTAGAAGGGTAAGACGACAGGGACGGATGAAATTCTAGTTGATTTTTAGAAGTTTGCTAGTGGAGCAGGTTTAAGGTGGTTGACTGTTCTGTTTAACGACTATTTTAATTCTGCAAAAATGCCTGAGGCTTGGAGATGGAGTACGATGATTCCGTTATATAAGAACAAGGGTGACATTCAGAGTTGCAACAACTATAGGGGTATTAAGGTTTTGAGTCATACTATAAAGATTTAAGAGAGGGTGGTTAAGCGGAGATTGAGGAGGGTCATGTCCGTTTCGGAGAACCAGTTTGGATTAATGCCTGGTCGCTCGACGACAGAGGAAATCTACCTAGTGAGGAGATTGGTGGAGCAGTTTAGGGATAGGACGAGGGATTTACACATGATGTTCATCGACTTGGTGAAGACGTATGACAAAGTCCCTAGAGAGGTTCTTTGGAGATGCTTGGAGGTGAGAGGGGTCCCAGAGACGTACATCAGAGCTATTAAGGACATTTACGAGGGAGGGAAAACTTAGGTTAGGATAGTGGAAGGAGACTCAGAATATTTTTCGATCGAGATAGGGTTGCATCAAGGATTGACTCTTAGTCCATTTTTGTTTGCGCTGGTGATGGACGTGTTGACGTAGAGTATTCAAGATGAGCTACCTTGGTGTATGTTATTTGCAGATAATGTAGTGCTGATTGATGAGACGCGGAGGGTGTGAATGATAAATTGGAGGTTTGGAGGCAAACTCTTAAAGCTAAGGGGTTCAGGTTGAGTAGGTCCAAGATGGAGTATATGGAATGCAAGTTTAGTGACTCAAACCAGGAGGACGGAGTGGTGGTGAGGTTGGATTCCCAGGATTTTTGTAAGAGGGACAATTTTAAGTATCTCAAGTCTATTATTCAGGGAAATAGTGAGATTAATGAGGATGTCTCTAAACGTATTAGAGAAGGTTGGATGAAGTGGACGCTCGCCTCGAGAGTGTTGTGTGATAAGAAGGTGACCTTAAAGCTTAAAGGTAAGTTCTACAGCGTGGCAATCTGTCCGTCCATACTGTATGGTGCTGAGTGTTGGCCAGTCAAGAATTCCCACATTTAAAAATTGAAGGTAGCGGAAATGAGAATGTTGCATTGGATATGTGGACTTAGTAGAGGGGATAGAGTTAGGAATGAGATTATTTGGGAGAAGGTGGGAATGGCATCGGTGGAATACAAGGTGTGGGAAGAAAGGCTGAGATGGTTTAGGCATGTGATGAAGAGGGGCACAGATGCCCCAGTTCGGAGGTGTGAGAGGCTAGCTTTGGATGGTTTCAGGAGGAGTAGAGGTAGGTTGAAGAAATACTGAAGAGAGGTGATTAGACATGACATAGAGGTGTTACGACTTATTGAGGACATGACCCTCGATGAAAAGGTGTGGAGGTCGCTGTCACACCCCTTTTTCAACATCCAAAAGATTAATTTTAGGTTTGAAAGGGTTTTATTATTAAGTGACAAAAAATGCAAATTTTGTTCCGAAAGAAATTTTTACAATTAAATTCAGAGTCGTCACTTGGCATAATCTGGTGTGCCAAGTCACCTTTGGAAAATTCTTTTTGAAATGGTTTGACTCTTTAAAACTGGTTTGCAAACAGAGATTTTGGCTAAGGAATTCTGTTGATCGAGGGGAAGGTGTTAGGCACCCCTCAATCCCGTGGTTTGACCACGGTCGCTTGGCAGAGCGTATAGGCTAATTTGACATTATGAATATATAAACCACACAAAATCACACAAAATGATCAATCAAACAAACAAACAAAACAAACCCAAAATTATAATGTCCAGTCCGATTATTACAATCCCGAAATAGAAAAAAATGCAAAAATATAAACCAACTATATTCTAAACTAATCCTAAACTAAACTCCCGTGCTCTACCCGACGCCTCGGGCCTTGATCATGAACGTCCTCCGGGTACAAAATTCTTTGGGGCATTCCCTGGATAAATCAATACAAATACCTCGAGGCATTCCCCGGCCAAATGAATACATCTTTTCAATGCGATAAATCTAAACTATTCAACAAAATTTCAAACATTCAACAAATCCACAAATTCTAAACTTTGCCTACCCAACCTATGTTTGCCTATACCAATCGACGTATCAAGATACTACCAAGTTTGATTAACGTTCATTTCAAGTCAAACAACCAATGAATCAAACTAACCAAAATTCACCAATTATGTTAAGTTTTCAATTCTCACCCCAAATTAATTCACGATTCAAAACAACTAAAGATTCACCACCAACACAGATCAAGCAAGACATCACACGCAATTTGATGCATCCGATTATAATGAATAATGACTGACAGAAAGAGGGAATAAGATTGGACCTCAATTCAAAGATTTCAAAATTGAATAATACTTCAATGAAAGGATAGAATCCGCGTCCAAAAACCTCGAACCGAACCTCAATAGTGACGAACTCCAACTCTGATATTAAGGAATTCAAAACTAAAAAATTGGTTGAGACGTGCAAAATACTAAACTCCAAAACAGGAACAAAAAATGATAAATCCCCCGAAGCCCAATTTTGGTGACGGAATATAAAGTCAGACGAACCCAGAAACCCCAATACACAACAGAACCAAAGAATAGTGTAGCCTGAGCTTCGGTAAGATCGAACAGGGGCAAAACAATGAGAAAGGGAGGATTCCAGTGAGTTTCAATGCATTTAAGCCGGATTTACTTGATAATCAAAAGAAATGATGAGATTTTTGGTGATTTCAAACTGGTTGGTCAAGTCGAAAAATAATGACCGACTACCGACAAAGATCTCGTTGAACTTTGCCAGTACAGAACCTGAGATAGGGCTTTCGGTGAGCGAATAGTCGCCAGAACAGTGTTCTCTGGCCTATTCTTCTTTTCTCTCTCTCTCTCATTCAGCTGCTCTCTCCCATCTTTCTCCTTCACAACTCATTCTCTCTATGTGTTTACCAATTTAGTGAGGTGAAACAGTGAGTGTTGCATGTGTGTTTTCTGAGAGTGTACGTGTGCGTGTTACTGATGAGAATGTGCGTGTATTTTGTGGAGAAGAAGATCATGGTCTATGGAATTTTTGGTCTCTGGGTCCTTTTTGTGAGGAAGAAGAAGAAAATAGGTGAGAAAAAGGAGAAAGAAAAATGGAATCCCTTTGTTTTTGCTCTCCCCGCTGTATATTCTCTATGTATGTTTTTTATGCTCTCCAGGAGAAAAAAAATGTGAGCTCCCCCTTCTTTTAGTTTGTTATTGCGAGGATAAAAATGTGAGTGGGTAGGGAGGTGGAAGTTTTTGATTGGGTAGGTTGTTAGGATAAGATAAATTAGTTAGAGGTATTGGTTTTGTTTATTTTTGTATTTTTGTGGGATATAATTACATGGGGTTGGCCACATGGTAAGGTGAACTAAAATGAATAAAATTAGACTTCGGAAGGGACAAAATTAGGTGTCTACAGTCGCGAATAAGGGTAGAAGGCTAATGCGAGGGTGGGTTGTATCTTGTAGTTAGGGAGCTCTTGCGTAGCCGGGTTAGTAACCCTAGGATTGTGTCCATTGGTAGGAGCTGCTAGTGTATACTATTACTAGGTGGGTGTCCTTTTCTTATTTCTTATTTCCATATTACTCTTATTTTCGTGTCTCTCGTATTTTTATTTTTATTAGTCCTTATTTCTTATTTCGGTTATGCCACCAGTCCTGTTTTCGTGTATTACTTTGATCTTGCTAACTATTCTTTATCTTGAGTCGGGGGTCTAGGGGAAATAGCCTCTCGACTTCTTCGGAGGTAGCGGTATAGACTGCGTACATTTTACCCTTCTCAGACCCCACTTGGTGGAAATTCACTGGGTTTGTTGTTATTGTTGTTGTTGTTATTGTTGTCGAGTGATGAGGGGTGATTTTACCACTCAGTCACACTAACTATGTATGCACACTACCATGTGTTGTATAAAAAAAGAGACATGATCATGATTTAAATACACTAATGTCCACATTTTGTAGGTGTACAGTTGAGAAGGTGAACATATGTGGAATATAGCTAAAAAGAGAGAAAATGGATGCAAAAAGAGTGCAGCTATAGACCTATAGCTGTCAACCCCAGTTACTGCGATTGCGGTCATTGTCAGTCAAGACGGTCAGTATAACTCGGTTGTAAAACACAACCGCGGTCTCGCTAATGCATTCATGGTCAAAGCTGCGCGATCGCGGATCAAAGGGAATATGCCCAGGGCAGATTTGTAAAATTACATAGATGAATTCCAAACCATATATAGGTAAAACCCCTTTCTTCTTTGGGCATTGCTTACCTCATAAGATATCTTTGAATTCAAGGCTTGAAACCTTAATTGGGCAAGTGTGTAACTAACTTTGGAGGCTAAATTTCTTAGGATCTTTGGGAAGATTGAATGCTTTGGATAATCCTTATGGTTTATATGTTTTTACTTTCTTCATGAGTAGCTAAGTAATTTAGTCTTGGGATTATGTTGAACTAGAGTGCAATTATGTGCGGGTATTATTATGTTTGCATGGATTTTTGTTGTTGAGTATGGATTCCACCATTGCTTGAGATTATGGGTTGGAATTTGATAGGTTAAAAGCTCCAAATCTCCAAATGGGTTTGATGGGTGAAAACCCCAAACTCTAGAAATCCTTTATCATCTTCTAAAGAGGGATGAAAGTGAATATTAAGTAACCCATAACATCCTCGAAAGAGGGTTATAGGAGGACAAGGCAATGGTGGACAATTGAGCCTATAGTTTACCACCTTTTGCAATCTTAGAAATAAGTGTATTGGGAGTGTAAATAATTTCAAAACCATCATCCTAGAAATAGGGATGCTTGATTGAGGTTTTGGGTGATTATGAACAACTTCACACTTGTTAGGTGCTCGAAAGAGCCAACGGATGAAATCGTTGAGGTTTTGTTGAAAGATTGACCCCAATGATCTTCGACCTAGCCTATCCTTTAGTTAACACTAAATTTCATATCGAACCAACATTAACCCACATGCATTACCTTTAGGTAGACATAATCCCAAGATCTCCTCAAATCTTGAATTCAAAGTAAAAGTTTCATTTACCAAGTGCTTGTTAAAGTTTGTTATGAAGAGTTTCCAAACAACTCCCCCCCCCCCCTATTTTATTTTACATATCGTTTTTGTTAGCATTTCGGATAATCTCGTAGTAATTTGAGCATCCATAGGGTTTGAAGTCTATAATTCACTCTTTGAGATTCGACCCCAATTCAAATTCGGTTACTTGACAACGTCCGTCTCACCCTTAAATCATGGGAGTGATTTGAGCGTTATTATGGAGATTTTTCATAACATGTAAAAATTTAAATCAATTTTAAAGATTCTTCACTCCTTAAAATAATAATGTAAACATAAACATATATTTTAGTGTAAGCACATATATATTTTAGCACCATAAGTTTCAAGTGATTGATGGATCATCACTTTTGTGTTTGTCTTGAAGTACCTCGTTCCCTTGTTGCCAGAGGCTAAGAAAGGCGCTTTAATTTGAACCATATTTGTGGTACAATTTTTTTTCTTTTTAAAATTATTTCTTATTTTTAAAGTCAATTCTTTACAAAATCATTGATTACATTCTTACTATGTACTTAAAACTTTTAAAAATTTGATACTTCTTAAATTTTTCTTATTCTAACGCTTTTATATTTATTTCTAGATTTTTCAAATTTTCTGAAAATCAAATTTAGTTGATTTAGAATTCATAAATTAATGGAAAAAGTATAGTTGTCATTAATTCTGATAACTTCTAATAAGGAAAGATTTTACCATAAATATTTTTAATTAATTTTCAACTCTTAAATATTAGAAAAAAATAGTAAAAAGACGATTTTGTCCAAAGTAAAGACTTTTAATGAAGGGCAAAAAGTTCAAATAACACTTCTAAGGCCCTTCACACTTTTAATATATTATAGATATTTTCTTGAAATGTAATCAGTTCCTATGTATCTTTATAGATACCTATTTCTATTTGATTTTCGCGTGTATATTAGAATTGTTAGTGGATACGATGTAATCTACTATTTGAAAACTTTTTATTTGTAGGTGATGTGCTCATAGTACTTTCTTTACTTGTATTATTTTCTACTTTGCTCAGCCCGCGTGTGATATCTTTTGAGTACAAGTGGACCGTACTGGCTCCTACTGTACCCTTCAGTGTATATCCTAGTATGAGTACGATACGCGGAAGCTGATCGTGCTTCTTGGTGTTGATTCGAGGTACTGGCGCACTCTAGAGTTCATAGATAATATTTGGACCTCCTTCCAACCTTTTTATGTCTTTATTTCATATTCGAGGACAAGCTATGTATTTTCAGATTTTGTTATATTTTAGATGCTCTTACACTTATGACATTAGGTTTTTAAATTTTTTATTACATTTACTTTAGACTTCCAGTTATTTTTTATTATGTTAACCTGACTTCACTTTTTGAAGTCTCATTTTTTCACTTTATCTATAATTTTGCATTCTTTTAAGTATTTAGCTTAGCTACCGAGGTTGGGTCTCGTAGTTGCCATCATGACCTAGTATCAGAATCAGGTTCATCGATCTCAAAAGTGTAAGAGTGGGATGTCTAGCAGAGTCTCACAGATTAGTACGTAGATGTCAAAATCTATCTTTGAGAGGCTATAATATATCGTTAGAAAAACTTTTCCAAGTTAATTCCTTATCGTGCAAGTTTTTCATACTCAACGTTAAAACTTGTATTCTATTATTTTCTACGCAAATAGTGAGGACTAGGTCGAGGGATGATATATGCAAAGATGACACGTGATATAGAAACATTGGATCAAGGGCAAGGTAGGGTTTGTAGTTGATCAAAAGGTAGAGGATGGGCACGAGAAGATGCCCAGTTAGTAGATATAATAGGGAGGCCCTTTTTGAGCCTGAGGTTGAGTATACAAGAGATGACTATCAGATGGGTGGTGCAGGGAAAGGTGAGGTTCCATAAATTTCAGTTGATTCCCCAGTGCTTTAGGACTTGTTGATTCGTCTTTTGAGTTGCTTAAAGGATGTTCCCTTGATTGTACCTAATATTTCTCAGATTTTGAATGGTGTTCTACCATCTATACCAGTATTTGCTTATGGTATTCCTACATTAAGAGTACAAAAATCATCTATGGTAACCCCGTGTATGGATTCATTACTTGTCAGACTTACTATTTCTTCAGTTGCTTCAAGTATAGTGATGTTTTTTAATAATCAAAAATAGATTGAGAGGTTTTATTCATTTGGTTCCTCACAAGTTTAATGTAGTAATCAGCGAGGATACCTATGAGCTTTTGTTGATTTCAGGGGAAGTTACATAATCTTTGATCCCTTGAGTCTCATAGAATTTCTTATACTACCTATTAGTTGATGAATGTGGCCAAGGATTGGTGAAGGTCTCTATCCAGTTATAGGTCTTTGGGTTCGCCTGCTATGACTTGGGCTCAATTTTTGAGGCTTTTTTAAAGACGTTTGTTTCATATAGCTTAAGAGATTAGATGCAGGATGAGTTTGATCACTTCAAGCAGTGCTCCATGTCTATTGCTGAGTATGAGATACACTTCCATGCTCTATCCATGTATTCAACTGCCATTATTTCATTGAGTCAAAGAGGATTCATAAATTAGGAAGGGGTTACAGGGTTCTTATTGTTTGGATACTACCCAGATGGTTATTTTAAGGGATGAGCATGCCAAAAATGAGTCCATTACCTAGGATACTCAAAAAGGCACCAAAAGGGTGAATCGGCATGGAGAGTTTAGTGGTTGTACCCCCAAGGTAAATATTTCCTGAGTAGAGGTTTCCTTATTATCATGGTAGGCCGATTCAGGTTGTGTTGCAAGGTTTAGGTGGTATAACTTAGGGTTCTAAAATTTTAGGTTGTCAGGTATCAAGTCATGCTAGTGAAAGTTTCACTTTCAATACTTTAGGCCAAGGCAGTCATTTTAGTTCGTTTGTGCCTCCTCAGTTTGAGTCAGGCTGTAGAGGGTGTTTTGTAGGTGATGAGGTTGGCCATTTGTATAAAGATTTTCCCCGACATCTACATGTACCCACATAGTAGGGTTCTCAGCTTAAGCTTTGCCATACTCTAATATCTGCAGTAATAGATGCCTCACAGAGTGATAGGGGTAGTGTTAATGGTGCTAAAGGTATAGGTAGGTTAGCTTATGGTGGTGGTCACAAGGTTACTCAATCCGATAGCAGATGTATTTAGTATTATGCTATACCTATAAGACCCGAGGTAGAGGCTTCTGGTGCAGCTATTATAGGCATTATCCCAGTTAGCCACACTTTCATATTATTTGACCCTGGGTATACATTCTTCTATGTGTTTATATAATTTGCTTCTAGTTTTGAAATTTCAGGTGATCCCCTTATGATGTCTTTTTATGTTTGTACTCTCGTAAGAGATTCTTGAGTAGTGGATTGGGTGTATCGATCTTTGTGTAGTTACCTTTGTTGGTTGTGAAACTTAGCTAGACTTGATTATCTTAGATAGGATTGATTTTGATGTTATCTTGATTTTTATTCTATGCCAAGACTGTGACCTTAGCTATACCGAGTGTGCCAAGGATAGCTTGGAAGGGTATGCTTAATTCGAGTCAGAAAGAAATTATATCTTTTATACGTGCTCACCATATAGTAGAAATATGGTGCTTGCCTTATTTGGCTTATGTCTATGATACCTGTGTTGCCTCACCACCTTCTATTGATTCTATTGACGTTGTTCTCAAGTATTAAAATATGTTTCTTATGGATTTTCCTGGTAAGTCTTCGGATCATGATATTAATTTTGCTATTGATATGGATCCGAGCACCAAACCCATTTCAATCCTTCATATAGGATGGCCCTGGTAGAGTTGAAAGGATTAAAGGAACAGTTGCAGGATTTGTTGAGTAAGTGGTTTATTAGATCTAGGGTATTTTCTTGGGTGCGTCTGTCTTTTTTGTGAAGAAGAAGAATAGTTCTATGCACATGTGAATTGACTGTCGATAGTTGAACAAAGTGACGGTTAAGAACAAGTATCCTCTTCCTCGCTTTGATTCTGTTTGGCCAGCTTCAGGGTGCCTCTATTTTTTCCAAGATTTATTTGAGATTCGAATATCACTAATTAAATATTAGATCTTTTGATTTTCCAAAAATGGCTTTTTGCACTCGATCGGGTCATTATGAGTTTTTAGTCATGTCTTTTTAGGTTAAATAATGCCCAAACAATGTTCATGGAGTTGTAGAATTAGGTATTTTAATCATATCTTAGATCCTTTTTGATTGTATTTATAGATGATATCTTGGTTTATTTAAAGAATAAGGTCGATCACATGAGACACTTGATGGTTGTACTTCAGAGATTGTATGATGAGAAGTTGTATCCCAAGTGCTCCAAGTATGAGTTTTGGTTGGATTCTATCACTTTCCTGAATTTATTGGTAACCAAGGATGGTATTATGGTTGATCCAACCAAGATTGCATTGATTTGTGATTAGACCTATTTTTCCTATAGATATTAAGATTTTCATTGGTTTAACAGGTTATTATCAGTATTTTTAGAGGTTTTCTTGTCTATTGTGAATCCTTTTACTGAGTTGACTTAGAATAAAGTTACTTTTTAGTTATAGAATGCTCGTGAGGCAAGCTTTCAAAAGCTCAAAAAGTTGTTGACTTCGGCCCCTATCTTGACTTTGCCCAAGAAAGGCGTGGGTTTTATCATGTTTTGTGATGCTTCTGGTATGTGTTTAGGTATAGTATTGATGCAAATGGGTAATATGGTTGCTTATGCATTTCGTAAGTTAAAGCCTCATGAGAAGAAATACACTACCCATGATTTGGAGTTGTCCTTAGTTGTATTTGTGTTGAAGTTGTAGAGGCATTACTTGTACGGAGCCCGTCGTGAGATTTTATTAAATCATTATAGCTTTCAATACTTCTTCAACCATCTAGATCTTTATATGACACAACAACATTGGCTTAAGTTTCTTAAGGATTATGATCTCACTATTTCTTATCATCCGACTAAGGCCAATGTGGTTGTAAATGCCTTGATTTGGAAGACGACTTGTATGAGGAGTTCAGCTCATCTCTTAATGCAGGAGTAGAATTTATCTTTAGAAGTCTAATCTTTAGCTAACCAGATGGTTAGTCTTGGCATTTCAACACCTGGACATATGTTATCCCTTATCGATGCTAGATCTTATTTGATAGAGCAAATTCGATCTTATCAGTTTGATGATGATACTTTAAGAGTGATTCGAGATAAGTTTATGAGTAGTGAGGCTAAGGAGGCATATCTTGATTCTTATGGAATTTTAAGGATTGGTGACTGAGTTTGTGTGTCAAGAGTTGGTGGATGGTTGGGACTGATTTTGGAGGAGACATATTTATTAAAATATTTTATTCATCCAAGGGTGACCAAGATGTGTCATAATTTAGAGTTGTATTACTGGTGGGTTGGTACGAAGAAGGATGGTGAAGGCTGAACATCTGAGGCACAGTGGCTTGCTTTAGATATTGCCCATTCTTGAATGGAAGTGGGAGATGATAACTATGGACTTTGTAAGTGAGTTTTCTCATACTTTGCTTGGTTCTACCAATATTTGGATCATCGTAGATCAATAGACCAAATTAGCTAATGTTGTCCCTATTCAGATTTTCTTTAGTTCCAAGAGGATGTCCCGTATCTATATTCGAGAGATAGTTCATCTTTATGAGGTACCGTTGATAACACTCAACTTACATGTCAAATTAAGTGCAAGGAGATCGTTGTCAATATAATTGTCCAACTTTGAGTCAGGGCCGAATCCATGAGGAATAATGTGAATAGTGATCGAGTAAGTTTGAAATAAAAGTTACTTGCTAAATTCGAATTTAGTGATACAAGTATTTGGGGGTTTTGAACGTTTTTTTGAAAATTTCACAATTTTAGGGCTTCTAGAAGACTAACTCAAGGCTAAGAATAATTAGAGTATAATCAATTAGGAATGGATCTTAGGGTCATGCTATGCTAGGTACGAATTCATGCATAGGTAGTTGAGAATTTATTCAAATTTAGCTATAGTCATGGGTAGGTTAGATTACGGGTATTGGAGTGAATCTTGCAATAACATGCCAAATTTCATGCGTGAGTTCTTTCGAACACCTCACGAATGTAGCATAACAACCAATCCAATACCTAAATTAGTACCCTAATTTCTAAAATGGTACTATCAAATGAGTCAACTCAAACAACACCCTTATTTCTAAGATGATGACATTCATCCACTACCCCTCTTTCAAGGATGGTATGGGATCCTAAAAAATAAGGTTTTCACCCACAATTTCTAATTCAAGAATGGAGTTTAAGCAAAAACCATAACAAATAGTTAATTAGGTAATGAATTACCAACACCCATACACATTAATACCTATTAAATCAAGACTCCAAGAGGAATAATTAGCTACTCATAAACATAGGAAGTATAGATATACTAAAATTTCCACCAAATTAATCCATTAAAGATAAAGAGAATGCAAACCCAAACTTTAAATTTCAATAAATCTTCAATGGAAAATTGCTAGTCCTTCACATAGGAATTACTCTTAATGTTTTCTTAGCTCAAGAGTAGTACAATTTTGATCCAAGATCCAAGAGACAAGATAAAAAATGAAGATGAAGGATAGGATAAAAGTTAAGATAAGATGAAAAAAATTCTCTTGTGAAAGGGTGTTAACCCCTTAAGATTTGGGACTCAATTTTGTGAAATTACATTCTTCCTCATGAACTTTTTTCGCCCTATGGCATCACGCTATTTTACATCATGATCTTGCTTCCACGATCGCATGACTTTGGTCGTGGTCGCCATTGTTGAACCTAGTTGATTAATCGCTATCACGATTCTTGGACAACGATTGCGGTAACTGAGGGTGCCTGATCTACCTGATATCTAATTCTTGCTCCTTTTTGTCCATTTTCCTTTTCTTTCAGATTGATTTCAACTCATTTTCTCCATAGGACCAGAAGGACCACAAAAACTAGAAATTAATGTATTCTAATAGAGAATTAGCTTTATTTATACAATTTAATCATATTAATGTGCAATAATTTGGGTATGAATGGGTGGTAAATTTGCCACTCATCAACACCCCCAACTTAAAACTTTGCTTATCCTCAAGTAACACTGCTCTATACTCAATGAGGCTAATCCACTTATAAGCCCATTCTTATAACCAAATGATCACCATGATTCTAAGCTCGGTCAGTACTAACAATCAACCAACAAGCATGAGAGGAACTATTCATGCAACTCCCCTCAAAATCAATCATATTGTCAATGAGACAAAAGACTTTTAAGAACAATCAAGCAACAACTACTAAATCTCTAGGAGTGACTCTCTATCAATAGTGACTTAACCACACTCCTTTGCCTCATTTTCGGTAGATGACAATTTCACCCACCTCAATTAGTGTATATGCCTCCTCATGAAAGGAAATACCACACACCAAAGTATCTATCATGCAACAAGGGATTAAAGAGAAAGTACTCACTATCACAAGAAATCTCTCAAAGTAAACAAGTATCATGTCATATGCTTTCCCTTATTTTCAATCGCCACTAACTTGAATACACTTGGTTGAATATCTCAAAGGACTTTTTCAAGCTTGTATTGTAGGCTCGGGAAAGGGTAGGATAAATATTTGGGATCAAAGTGACTACACCCTCCTTGAACATCTACATAACACACCATTCTATTAAACTTTGGATCATGGGCCACTTCATTAATTTCCAACTCGCATATATGCTTACTTTCACTACCTTGATTCTTACATCTTTTGAAAGAATTTTCTTCTCATCTCTTTTCTTTGTACAATTCATGTATTTCTTTCCTTTGTTGAATCCTTTGTTTTTCCTATTCGCTTGTTCTCATTATTTTGCTCTTAGGCACTCATTTACAATTCCGTGGCCCAAAGCTACATCTTCCAAGATTCACCACCCCAACTTAGGCTATTAGCCTCAAGTTGCACTTTTAAGTTCAAAGAGGATAGGGTTCAAAAGAGGGATAAAGTTAAAATGGCTCATGGCTTGTAATGTGGTTGCCAAAGAAAGGTTTAAAGGCTCAAAATGGGTGACTAGGGATACTTTCTATGTATGGGTACACTCTTTTCGGTTAAAGTGGGTTTTCATGTTCACAAAGAAGGCCTAAGATCATTTCACCAACCATGCATAATCAAGATTATCTTTGAGATACTAACGGGGCATGTTCTAGATGACCTAAGTAAGCATGAGAATCCACACTTGGTATGCAAACTATTCAAGGGGGATTAATTGCATTTACTACTAGAGACAAAAGGAATTATTTACAACACACTACCTACTAAAGAATTTGGAGTTACAAAAAGAGGGTAAAATGTTGTTACACAATTATTCATGTCCATGACCTTGATTTTCATAAAACTTTTTGGATGGGGGGTGCGTGTTTTGCATATCACCATGTAATACGGCTATCGTTAGCACCAAATCAAGCCATCATCTCACATTTAGGAACTCACAAGGGAATACCATATGGCTACTTTGACTTCACCATAGGAATAATGGCAATCCCAAATCTATAATTCAACGGGTACTTAAACTTTCCTTGCATCTATGGTTCAAAACCCCAACACAATGATTTTTCCTTAAGAATGTCATCACTCAGTCTATTATAGGTAAAGGCTCATCCAACATCATTATTAAAAGAGGGCTTAAGAAGAATTAAAAGCAAAAATGCAACAAACAATTCACAAAGTTTCTATAGTTGGTGTGAACATATTACCGACCAAGTATGAATTATGACACACGGGCACACACAAACACCGCCAACTTAAAGGTAATGCCCCCACTACATAACATAAACACATAAGAGAGGTAAAAGGAACTCCCTAAGATTGCACATGGATTGAGAACAGGTAGAATACCGTGATTGTGATAGGGTTGGTCGCGATTGCGACTCTCGGACTGCATCGCGGTATCTGATTTCTTTGTTATTTTTCTATGTTTTCCTGCATTGCTTCCATCCTTCTAAACTCAATTTCCCCTTGCTTTTTGGGCTTTCAATCTATCCAAAACATGTAAAGCATCAAAACTAAATAAATTTGCTAAAGATAAATGTAAGAGACATGTAACCGATGGATTGCCTCCCATCAAGCTCCTTAGTTCAAGTCGCGGCATGACATCTGTTGACTATAATTTATATATATACTTAGAATATTTGAATTGCCGACCCAAATTTTGATCCATATATCTTCGAGGTACTTTGCGCAAAGGAAAGGGCATAACAATACATATTCTATCTTGCCACTTTGAAGACTTGAATCTTTTACCCAACTTCACATTAAACTTCCAAATAAACTCATTAGGTATTGATGAGAACATAAATAGACCACTAGTTAAACAATGGATTTTGAACTTATTGATTGAGAGACATCATTTCGCCATTTTGGAATGACAACCTCCAAAATATAAGGATTTTTAACTTCATATCCAAAGTTCATCATTTGCTCGGGTGGTTTAACTTTCATCATATCCACCAAGCATAATGTCAAATAGTGGTTGGAAGGAGGTCATTTTCCCAATTTTAGAGTCACATTATTTGTAAAATTCTCACCCCAAAATGAACTAGAGCCTTCACAAAGGATTTGCTTGGCTTTTTCATTCAACTCTAGTACCATTTGATCAATTTTGGCATCCTTCATTATTTTGGTTTGGTTAGTTGGCAAATCACAAAGAATTCTTCAACCTCAAGCTCACCATCAACCATATGGCTTGACATATTTTCCTTATCAACCACATTTTGAAGATTTGGCATATTCATAGTACTTAAAAGATCGGCTTCCTCACCCACTTTTTCTTTTTTTCCACGTTCCTTTCTAAATGCTGCCATGGATTGATGCAAAATGCATATTCTCCCCCGTTGTTGTCACCCAATCAAAGATATTTAGAAGCATTGCTTCAACACTATTGTATCCGGCACTTTGTTCTTCCTTTATCACATTATGAGAGCTATCAAAATCATAAGAAGAACTAGCATTTTTGTTAACATAACTAGGGAAGAGGGCATTTGGACAATCACTCCAACGTCTATCTCGACCAACACATAAAGAACAATTAAACTCCCAATAGGATCGAGATGGTGCACACACCTCTTTCCGAGGAGCATATTTATAATTTTGCCAAAAGTGGAGTCCACCATAATATGGACATGGACCATTAAGATAAGATTTGCAACCACCAAACTCATATTCATTCCAAGATGACATAGTGACAAGTAAATAAAAAATAAAAATCTACCTAACACAAGAATCAAAAGAAAATCACAAACAAATATTTGCAATTTTGAATCAAAGCAAGTAAGCTGAAATTCCAAACTAACTCAATAGGCCTAATTGTTTTCCGGCAATGGTGCCATTTTTGATAATGCTCAACTTACACGTCAAATTAAGTGCAAGACGGTCGTTGTCAATATAATTATTCAACTTTAAGTCAGGATTGAATCCACAAGGAACAATGTGAATCGTGATTGAGTAAGTTTGAAATAAAAGTAACTTGCTAAATTTAAATATAGGGATACACGTATTTGGGGGGTTTGAATTTTTTTAAAAAAATATCAAAATTTTAGGGCTTCTAGAAGACTAACTCAAGGCTAAAAATAATTAGAGTATAATCAATTAGGATCGAATCCTGGGGTCATGCTATGCTAGGTGCAAATTCATGCATGGGTTTTTGACAATTTATCCAAATTTAGCTATAATCATGGGTAGGCTAGATTAGGGGTATTGGTGTGAATCTGCCAACAACACACAAAATTTTATTCGTGGGTTCTTTCGAACACCTCTCAAATATGGCATAACAACCAATCCAATACCTCAATTAGTACCCTTATTTCTAAGATGATACTATCAAATGAGGCAACTCAAACAACAACCTTATTTCTAAGATGATGCCATTCCATTAAGCTAACTCAAGCTATTATTTGTAAATACCCCTCACTCACTACCCCTCTTTCAAGAATGGTATAGGATCCTAAACAATTGAGATTTTCATCCACAATTTCTAATTCAAGAATGGAGTATAAGAAAACCCCACAATAAATAGCTAATTAGGTAGATAAATTACCAACACCCATACAAATTAATACCTATTCAAGCATGACCCCAAGAGGAAGAATTAGCTACTCATAAGCATAGGAAGTAAAGATATACCAAATTTTTTGCCAAATTGATCCATGAAAGATAAAAAAAAAATGCAAACCTAAACTTTAAATTTCAATTGAAAATTGCTAATCCTTCACTTAGGAATTACTCTAATGTCTTCTTAGCTTAAGAATAGTACAATTTTGATCTAAGATCCAAGAGATAAGATAAAAAGTAAAGATGAAGGAAAGGATTAAAGATAAGATAAGATAAAAAAAATTCTCTTGTGAAAGGGCTTTAACCCCTTAAGATTCGGGACTCATTTCTGTGAAATTACATTTTTGCCCCTTAACTTTTTTCACCCGACGGCGATCGCACTATTTTGTATCGTGATCGCCATTGGTGACCTTGGTTAACCGACCGTGATCGCGATCCTTGGACCACAATTGTTGTAACTGAGGGCGCCTGATCTGCTTGATATCCAATTCTTTCTCCTTTTTGTCTATTTTTTTTCTTTCAGCTTGATTTCAAATCATTTTCACCATAGGACACAATCACAAAAATTGGAAATTAACATATTTCAATGGAGAATTAGCTTTATTTACACAATTTAATCATAGTAATGTGCAATAATTTGGGTATCAATGAGTAGTAGATTTTCCACTTATCAACCGTGTCTTATTTCAGAGAGAGGCAAAGTATGTTTAGGAAGAATTGGGTACTCAGGTTAACCGTAGCACAATATTCCACACGCAGACCAATGGCTAGAGAAGACTATTTATATTTTGGAGGATATATTTTATACATGGGTTTTGGACTTCAGAGGTTAGTGGAAGCAACATTTAGTCTTAGCAGAGTTTGTTTATAATAATAACTTTCATTCGAGTATTGAGATGACACCTTTTAAGGCATTTTATGGTAGACTTTGTCGATCTCCAATTGAATGATTTAAGACTTCCTAGGATAGACCCCATGATACCGACTTACTTCATGAGTCTTTGAACAAAATTTGGGTGATCCAAGATAGGCTTTGGGCAACCTAAAAAGAGTTATACTGACCGGATAATTTGTGCCTTGAATTTTGGAATTAGTGATTGAGTTTTTCTTCGTGTGTAGCCCATGAATCGTGTGATGAGGTTTTGAAAGGGGGAAAAGCTTATTTCTAGGTAAATTAGGCCTTTTAAGATACTTTGGACAGTTGGAGGGGTTACTTATGAGTTGGCCTTTCTTCTAAACTTTTAGCCGTTTGTTTATTCTTTCATGTATCTATTCTTAAGTGTCATATCCCTAATGAGTCTCACGTGCTTTGTGAGGAATCGATTTATTTGAAAGAGAGGTTTGCTTTTCTTGAGGAGTCAGTTTCTATTTTAGCTAGGAATATTAGTGTTGCGTCCAAAGGCACATTCAAGTGTACGCGGCCGTATAAGTAATATATGATTGAGATTCCAATGTCGGATCTACAGGGACTTGTCGATTAATTATTTTGCTAAATTAAACTAATACTTATTATTTATTCAAGAAGTAAATCTCAAAAGATGTATTTATCAATTAACTAAACTAATAAAAATAATAATAATAAAAGAAAATATTAATGAACAATTAACTAAGATATAGAGCAGATTTTTATGCAATTTCACTAACAATCGTGTTGAGTATCAATATCACCAACTTATTTGTTTATCCAGTTGTTGATTTAGGGTATTGATCATATGATCATGGTCTTCCGCTCCTCTAATCATCTATCTAAATTTACCTCACAACCACATCATTGAGCGGAGATGTGATAACTCAATCCAAATGTATTTATATATCTTTCTGTTTCGTAACCCAGTAAGATGATCTAGGTATATTCACATCCTAGGCACAAATCAATTCTTTATTCTATTAAAGTAAGATCTTACTCTCTGTATTCTTCATTCTATCTCATTGATCCTTCTTTCGTGTTCATAATAAGAATATAAATTTATTTTACTGGTAGCTAAGCATTAAAATAGTAAGCACAAGAATATAAGAACAACTATGATGATTATCCAATAAATCAAATCGATAAATTTTCAAACAATCATATTGCCAACTATCATAATACTAGAACGAGAAGTTTAACTCCACATAGACACGAAATAATTAGAACAAATCATCCAAAGAATTAACGTAAAAAATAAATAATAATAAAAAAAGATGATACTAATTTTCTCCAGCCTCCACGGCTGCTTCTAGCTCTCTCTAGGTCAAGAGTTTTGTAAAAATTGATTTTATGAAATATTTATAGGTGTAGAAAAAAATTCTAAATAAAATAAATGAGTGCGAAATAGATTTGGAAAAATAAAAGAAGACTACAACCCCTCCACATGTCACGCCGCAGACTCGGCAATTCATTGGAATGGTGACAATTCAAATTGTAATTCATATGATCACTATTGATTATTTTATTAAATTTATTGTATTAAGCTGCCTACTTGATTTCCTTCTATAATATTTCGTCTTTAACTCGTTTTAGCTCTAAATTTCTTCATATTCATATCATTTTAATTCAATACATCAAATATAATACTAGGCACAATCCATAAAATTAATGCCAAAAAAATAATTAAAAACACTAAATATGATATAAATAATGACTAAAAATATACAATTTTGACCTAACCTCAGTTAGATGATTGTGTTCTAGAGATATTCTTGTGGTTAAGGTTCAGTAGAGACACCATCCCGTCAAGGATATATTTGGAAGGTCATGTTTAACATGCGTAGTAGTTACCCCAAGCTCTTTACCAATTCAGACACTTCATTTACCTCTTAGTTCGAGGGCGAACTACAGTCTTTGTGGTGGATACTATAATGACCTGATTTGTGATTTTTTACTTTTTTATGTGATTTGATCACTTTTTTCTTCTTCACAGATGTTACATATTAATTTTGAAGTGTAGATATGGTTAACACGGTTCCCAGTGCCTTCAGGATGGTTTGAAGTGAGTGTGAGATTCTTAGAGCCTTTAAAAGCAACTATTTTGACTTTGGTCAACTTTTTGTGTTTTGTGTGTCTGATAACGATTTAAATAATAATATTAGATTCAAAATGTCAAACTTGGGCCGGTAGTAGGGTAGGTTTGAATTCAGAACCTTTAGTTTATATTTTAACCCTCCGTTGGAAAACTAGTGAAATTTGCCTAAAAGGAATCTCGAGGGCTATTTTATTGAAGTACTATTAAGTTCGAAACATCAAAAACATCCTAGTAGCATATATGGTTTGTATGTGTGGGGTATCGAATGGATCCCGAGAGACCTTTCGAAAATATTTCAACTTACATTTTTGGTTGAATTGTTGATATCTGGTGCAGGGATTTCCTTCTTTGCAAATGCGGACCTTTGGCTGCGAGTGAGGAGAAGGGTATTTACCTCATCGCAATTGAGAATAGAAATCTATGATTATGAAGAACAACTCAGGTTTAGGTTGGCTGCCCTTCTTCGCGAACCCGCCAGGGCTATCGCGAAAGTAAAAGTACAATTTATCGGTCTTTGCAAACGTGAATCCCTGGCTGCGAATACAAAGTCCAATATTTTTTTCCAAGTTAATATTGACTCTTTCAACCACGAGGTGGGATATACCATCATGAGGTACTATTCACAGAACAGTATAAATACCTCAATTTTACAATTTTACTTAATTTTGGACCTCCAAGCTACGAAAAAAGGCAATTTTCTAGAGTTTCTTCATTATTTTTTATGTGGGTAGCCTCTAAACTCATTTTTTTATTATTTTATATTGATTATGTATTTGAAAATACCTTTTAAGCTTGAGGTTTTGTTGGTAAAGCTTAAAAATTGGTTTTCTTCGATTCGAACCTCATTTTTAACTCATTTTCACATGAATTTTCAGATATAGACTCCTATAATCTTGGAGAATATGTTTTTAAAGTAAAATTTTAGTTTTACCCCTTTTATTTAATTTTAATTTTTAGATATAAACTCCTATAATCTTGAACCTATTTTTTAAACCCGTTTTGGATCCCACTTAAATATGACCAAGATGGGTATCTTTAGCTTTTTTTTTAACGCGTAGATAGTATACTTGTATTTTTAGTTGATTTCAATATCATTCAAAAAGATAAGGCTCCATGTTGAGGGACTTTAGGCTGGAATATATTTTGAGGTAGGTTATGGATTAACTTTCTTCAGATTAGGTTTGATAGTTAATAAATAAATAAAGCATACAATGGGTTTGAGGAAAATAACTATGAGAGTTGTAATTATAGTTTATTATTATTGTTGTTGTGTGCTTCTGTGGGGACTTACATTTGTATTCTTGTTGACTTATGATAATATATATTTCTTGTTGCTCACGTGGAGGCTTTATTTGACATTATTGGCCGTATTTGTGCATTTAAATGCCTTATTCTTGATGTAATGCCCATGTGAGAGCTTGAATAGATGTTATGGATCTTATTGAGCATTGTTTGCCTTTATCATGATAGAAATGCCCGAGTTATAGGTTGATATGATATTAATGATGCATGTGTATTTATTCCAATGGTGCCAAACTAGAATTGATATCATAAAATGTTAACATTTTGAGTTGGTTTATAGGCTCACTTATATACGCATTGAATGAATTTATTATCTTCATATTGATTTGATTACGAGCATTATATCCTCATTTGATACATCTATATTTATGAGATTTCAGTATCATTGAGGAACACCATTATGAAAGAAAATGAGATATATTCGTAAAGATCTTGATCCGTGAGCATAAACCAGAGAGGTAGGTGGAGATATTGAGATAGTATACAGATTGGGAATCCATCGCAGATCCTATTTAGGAAGAATTAAGGTTTGATAGGTGTATATAGAAGGACATAGCATAGGAATATGCCTGAACCACTCAAGAAACCCAATCTCATACTCCAAAATTGATAAAGAACCCTGATGAACACTAATAAATTCAACTCTGGCACGAGAATTACTCGATGAACTAGATGTCATCCCTAACTGTAGGGGTTCTACAACAAACTCAAGATCCCCAATGTTGAACCTCAAAGGGTTTAAGTAGTGATGAGCTTAACTGGAGCCTGAGCTTGCCCCAAATCCTTTGTTGATGCTAAAGATCTTCGATATCTATCCCTGACTCTCTAGTTCGATGTTGTGCTGAAGCTCTAAAAATGCATGTCAAAGTCTCAACCGCATCTATCGACCATCTCACATTATCTTTTTAGGATAGAATAGAGTCAAAAAATGTTCTTGAGGCTCATAGTACTACGGACACACAATAAGGAGTCAAGAAATGAATTTCCTAAGAATGTCCCTGTAGACTCCTGAAGATAGGTTATGGATGTCTCCACACCGATTCGTAGGACTCTACTAAACACTTAGCTCTTGTACTAATATACTGGTGAAATCTAGGATCTGATACCAATTTATCACGACCTAATTTCTCGGGTCCTGATGGCGCTTACTATAATCCACCAGTAGGCAAGCCAATCCCGTAGTCTAGAACTGCTAGTAACGGACTACCACAAGAATGAAGGAAATAAAGCAGAATAAATATAATAAAAGATCAATTACATTACACAATTCCAAAACCTTGTGGTATCAGTACAAGAGCTTCTAACATAAGAAGAATACAAATGAGGTACTAATTGAATATATAGATACAACTATCTCTGAATACAACATAGAGACTAGTCTAGTACATAAGAAGGAGGAAAGTATACTTCAAACATCAGGAGCTCACTCTATGTCTCCTAACTATAGCTACTCCGCACGACACACACAACACGAACGATAACTCATACTATGATCTGCATGCTGCAAAAGTGTAGTATGAGTACCAAACGCGTGGTACTCAGTAGGCAACTGCCGACTGAGATCCAAAGAAAATGCATTTACATATAACATATAAACAGAATAAAAGACTACACCCAAATATCCAACAACCACATAAGAAAGCCAATGAGATAATAAGGATAAACTATCATATTCATGCCTAAGAAACTAATATAACAAGGCTAAGGAAGTATAAGGATGAGCTATCTTGTTCTAGCCATAATTAAGAATATCAACACTATACCATATATCACCGACCAATATATGAATAAAGGGCAAAAGAAGGATATATATAAGTATACAAGGCCAAGAAATGAATATACAATCTAAATAAATAAAGGAAAGAAGGGATATACGATTATACCATAGCTACACATAGCTATATATACATAAATATATATACAACGTAAAGTCAAAGTACAACCTAAATCATTAGACTAAAATTTTAAGACCTCATAATCATAGTAAGAACTAGTTCTAGTATACTCAGGGTTTCTAACTCATACATCTAATCATGAGTTAATCATCCATAATAATGAAATATAAGATAGAAGAGCCAGAATCATACCTCAAATCTCGATACTGACTAGCCATAACAATGATCATATATAACAATAATAATAACAATATCAATGACAACATGAGTAACCGGCTAGTTCGAACAACCAATACCTACCCGAGCCATTCACGTACCATCACCGCCCCAGGATCAAAAGGTTAAATAAACATACAACATGCCACAAGCCATACTTATCACTAATGCCTATGCAACCCCCCATAAAACTGATACATTGTAATACCCCATATTCTTTCTAGTTCAGTTAAGCACGAAAGAGGCACACCAAAGACTTAGGACCTGAAATTTTAGCTAAGTGTTGGAGACTTAGTCTCATTTTTGGCCTCTAAACTTTGATTTTTTTATTCTCGACCTTTCCGACCTTGGAATGTCAATTTCTAAGTTGTTTCATGATTAGGGTAGTCCATAGTATCTCCGGGGTGAGTTTTGGAATTTTTTGAGAAGGTTTGGGGCTTGTTTGGTTGGCCAAAATAGAACATCGATATGATGTAGATGCGCCATGTCGATGGCCGAGTCTAGTAGGTAATGCAACGTATCACTAATCGCGTCAAAGTGAGAGACGTGATGCATCGATACCCAATTTTTGTGTTGTTAAATGACGGGTTTATGGGGATAATTAAGTCATTTACCCTCACCTAAATCCACCCAAAACACACAATTTTATCCCCAAATAGCACAGATACTTCATTATTCAGCTTTTTCTTCTCCAAAAACAAAACCCTAGCTCTAAGAATCAAGAACAACTCCATAACTCCTACTCCAAGAAAGCCTATCATCCAAAGTTGTGGGTTCATGAACTTCAAGAAGAAGCTTCTAGAACACCACTAGAGATTCAAAAGTTCAAGCTTTTACATTCAATTCATCAAGCAAGGTATGTGGGGTTATGAACAAGGATCCTCTTTCATCGTTGTGCCCAAAACTAATTTTTAAAGTTGAATTTATATGAGTTATATGTTTTACAGTTTAGGGTTCATACCCAGTTATCATTATTTGAAGATGTTGATGTTACAAGTGATTAAATATTGAATTACATCTCTACTTTTGCATGTTTATGCGTGTGAAGTGATTTTATATACATTGAAAGTTGAATTTCACTATCTTGACTAGAATTACGCAAGAACTTCAAGATGTTGATTATTGAGCATGACTTTGTTAAAATTTGACATGAGTTTTAAGCCCCAAGTATATGTATAGATATTTCAAGAAGATGATGCTCTTAAGTATCTTATGACTAGCTTATATTCAGTTTTTCTAGAAAGGATTTGATTTTTTAATCCTCAGTTAAATTATGGAATCCACTTTATAGTTTTATTACAGTTTACAGAAAATAGATTTGTTTTTATTATAGTTTAAAATAGACAGATACATAATTGTTTTTTCATTACAATCCTTTATGCTAGCTTTTAAAGTAGATTTCCTACAGAATGAGCATACAGATTTAAAGGGAGTAGTATTTAGTATAGAGTTGGGTATGTTTACATGCTCCAGAACTATAGGCCAACATGGGTATGGATTATTCAGATTATTCCCATTTCTATATGGATGATAGTTACAGATGTGATCACTTAGATTAGGTTATACTTCTCGAAAAGAGTATGACACCTCTCCACAACGTGAGGTTTTCCTATAAGAAAACTAGACATTGGACACTATGATAGCTCACATAGTGTATATTGGTTAGAAGAACCTCCCTTGTAGAATAGTTTTTAAAAGTATTTCCCTACAACCTATAGAATAGAGTAATCCTAACAGAAAAGAATAACAGAAAAGATTTTAGAAACTAAGTGTAAAGGCTCACAATTTTATTCAGATATTGTTTTACATAAGTCATTAGCCATGAGATTTCAAATTTTAGTTACAGATATAAAGGTGAGTCCTTTTATACATAGCTTGCATAAATTAATAATATATTACAAGTACAGCTTTTAGAACTAAGTGTTATGGCTTGCAAGATTTATACAGTATGCTTTATGGTTCATGATTTTTAGCTTTCAGAGTTTTAAGCTAACGTGAGCCATTTACATTTAGCATGCATTATTTTATGAGTATATGTAAATGTTGAGATATTGTTTTACTTATGCATTCACTTCCACATGCTCAGTACATTCCAAAAGTACTAATCCAAATATATGTCTATGTACTACATTGTCTCATAATATAGGTTCAAGTGCTCAGTTCCATCAATGTAATTGACCGCGAGCATCTCTATCTATATCTCGATAATTGGTGAGTCCTCATTGTTCAGGGACCTTGTTATACAGATTTCTAGCTTTCCAGATTTGTTTATTTAGTTATGTTAGACAGTTCAAGCTAACTGGGGGTCTATCCCAGTGACTCTTTAGTAGTAGTATTAAAGGCTTGTCAGATGATTAGATACATTGAAATTTTATAGTGTTAGTTGTTCAGATTTCCTAGTTAAGTACTTTCAGACATTATGTTCAGTTAACTCAGTTCAGTTCAGACAATATTTCAGTTTTCTAGCGTACCGCATGCTTATATTATCTTTACTTGGGTCTTCAGAATGAGTAATAGGCTTTCAGGGTTAGCTCAGGACTACTTGTAGTTTGGAGCACCGTGTAACATCTCGGGACCTATTTTGGGAGAGTTACAAACTTGATATCATAGCCTAATGTTTAAAGAGTCCTAGGGAGCCAGACAAGCCGCGTTACGTAGAGTCTTGATAATAGATATGAAGCGCACCATATTTATGAGCTTGAGGCTATGGGATATTTTAGAAAATCATCCTTTTCTTTCATGATCTATCATGTTTATAGTGTCTCTATCTGCTCTTAACTCATGCTCTTATGTGACAGTTGAATATGCCTCCTCATCGAGCTAATACATGCAAAAATGGGGACTAAATTTTGAGCTGCCTTTCAGGCATTTGCACAAGTTATGACTGACAATGTTCAGGGAAACCAACAGGCAGCAATCCCACTTCAGCAGAATGGGGATTTAGCAGCAGTCAAAATTTATGACTTCATGAGAATAAATCCACCTGAGTTCTTTAGGTCAATGATAGGTGAGGACCCATAACTTTACTTAGATGAGGTGAGAAAGATTACCCAAATTATGCATGTTACTAAAGAGAAGATTATAGAGTTTGTATCCTATAGGCTGAAGGATATGGCATATGATTGGGTGGTTATGTGGAAGAATGGTATATATGAGAATGCAGCCCCTATGAGTTGGCAGGTATGTCAAGATGCATTTTTAGACAGGTTCTTTTCACGTGAAATAAGAAAAGCTAAGGTAGAGGAGTTTATGAACCTGAGGCAGGGCTCGATGATAGTGAAAGAGTACTGCTTAAGTTCAATCTGTTGTCTAGGTATGCGCTTAATACGATGGATGACCCTAGGTCGAGTATGAGTAATTTTGTTACTGGAGTATCTGGTTTGGTATTCAAAGAGTGTAGGACTACCATGCTTATTAGGGATATGGATTTTTCTAGACTAATGATTCATGCCCAATAGATTAAGGAAGAAAAGTTGAAGAAGAGAGAGAAGGGAAATAAGAAGGCTAGAATCGAGCAGTTCGAATATGGCTAGACAAAGTTTGGAAGGAGAAATCGTTCACAGTTTTAGAGTCACTAATCATACCAGTGCCATATTAATCCATTGCACCCACCCCCAGAGCTAGACAAGAGCAGTGGGGTAAGACTTCTATGTCCAGATATCAGAATAGTGTAAGTGGAAAACCCAGTTATCCTTCATGTGCTAAGTGTGGTAAGAATCATCTTGGTGAGTGCTTATTGGGACAAAAAGGTTGTTATGGTTATGGTAAGTTGGTTTATGGAATGAAAGAGTGTCCGTATGCCAAGCAGGGAAACATGGATGCTCGTCCCCAGACTCAGGCTACTAGCATACCAGCTCTTTTGGGTCACCAATCCCTCCTCAGGGCACATCATCCAGCACCAGTGGTGATCAACACTAGAATTAGTTTTATGCTTTTCCATCCCATTAGGAGCAGGAGAGTTCACCAAATGTTGTTACTGGTATGCTTCATGTCTTTCATCTTGATGTTTACGTGTTGTTATTCCCAGGGTCAAATTTCTCTTATGTGACCCCACTAGTTGCCATAAATTTGAAATGGATACTGAAAAGTTCCCTAAGCCCTTCTTATTTTCTACCTTAGTGGGTGAGTCAATTATTTCTAAATAGATTTATAGAAATTTTTCTATCACTGTCCTTCATAAGATCATATTAACATATTTAATAGAGTTAGACATGGTCGATTTTGACATTATTCTTGGTATGTATTGGTTTCATTCCTATTATGCATCTATAGATTGTCGTACTCGAGTAGTGAGGTTTCAGTTCCCTAATGAGTCAGCCTTTGAGTGAGAGGGTAATTCAGTGTCTCCCAAGAGTCATTTTATAACCTATCTTAAAGCCAAAAATTTGATATCAAAATGGTGCATCTATCATCTAATTTGAGTCAAAGACACTCAGTTTGAGGCTCGAACAGTTCAATTAGTTTGAGTAGTCAATTAGTTTTCTGAAGTTTTTCCCAAAGATTTTCTAGGGATACCTCCCGATTGGGAAATAAAATTTGGTATTGAACTTCTCCAGATACTCAGCCCATCTCTATTCCTCCATATCATATGGCTCCAGTCGAGCTTAAGGAGTTAAAAAGAGCTGCTTAAAGACCTCTTAGATAACGGTTTCATAAGGTCCAGTGTTTCTCCATGAAGTGTTCTTCATAAATATGCATTGACTATCGTCAGCTGAGTAAAGTCATAGTCAAAAATAGATATCCTCTTCTTAGAATTGATGACTTATTCGACCAACTCCAAGGTACAAGTTACTTCTCTAAGATAGACCTTAGCTCAGAGTCAGATAATGTGACATTCTGAAAAGGGCTTTTAGAACCCGCTATGGTCATTTTAAATTCCTAGTCATGTCTTTCAGGCTGACAAATGCCCCAGCAGCTTTCATGGATTTAATGAACCATGTGTTCAAACAGTACCTAGACATATTTTTCATAGTCTTTATCGATGATATTTGTGTCTATTCTCATAGTGAGGATGATTATACAGACCATCTTAGAATTGTGTTGCAAACTCTAAGAGACCACCAGTTGTTCGCCAAATTCATCAAGTGTGAATTTTGGCTAAGGTCAAAATCTTTCCTCGGTCATATCATTTTTGGTGGTGGAATTAGAGTTGATCCTCAAAATACCAAAGTAGTGAGAATCTGGCCTAGACCTATCTCTCCATTAGACATCAGGAGTTTCGTGGTTTTAGCTGGCTATTACAGACAATTTGTTGAGGGGTTTTCATCTATTGAATCCCCTATGTCCATATTAACTCAAAAGAAAGTTAAGTTTCAGTGGTCAGATTCTTGTGAGAAGAGCTTTCTGGAGTTATAGAATCGACTCACTTCAGTCCCAATCTTAGTGTTACTTGATGGTATATATGGATTTGTTATCTATTGTGATGATTCTAGAGTTGGCCTGGGTTGTGTTTTGATGCAGAGAGGTAGATTCATAACCTATGCCTCTAGATAACTTAAGCCTCACGAAAAAAACTATCTGACTCATGATCTTGAATTAGCTATTTTTGTATTTGCTTTGAAAATATGGAGGCATTATCTTTATGGGGTGCTTGTTGATGTATTTACGGACCACAAAAGTTTGCAGTATATGTTTACTCAAAGAGAGTTAAATCTTCATCAGAGAAGATGGCTAAAATTGTTGAAGGATTATGAAATGAGTGTTTTGTACATCCGGGCAAGGGAAATACAGTGGCAGACGCCCTTAGTAGACTGTGGATGGGTAGTGTTGCTCATGTGGAGAATAATAAGAAAAAATTAGTTTGGGAAGTTCATCGGTTAGCTAGATTAGGTGTGAGGTTGGTTGACTCAGCTGAATGGAATATTTGGGTTCAGAGTAGTTAGGAATCTTCTCTGGTCTCTGAAGTAAAAGAAAAGGAGGATAAGGATCCTAGTTTGGTTAAACTGAAGGGTTCAATTTAAGACTAAAAGGTAGAGGTTTTATGCCAGAGTAGATTATGTGTGCCATGTGTTGACATGTTGAGGCAGCGAATTATGGTAGAAATGCATAGTGCGCGTTATTCCATTCATCCAGAAGAAACCAAGATGTACTGCGATTGTGGAAAGTCTATTGGTGGAGTGGTATGATGAGAGATAGAGCAGAAATTATAGCCAAGGGTGCAACTAGCCAACTAGTTAAGGTAGAGCACTAAAAACCTGGTGGAACTTTATAGGAGTTTGGTATTCCCACTTCGAAGTAGGAAGAGGTGAACATGGACTTTGTGACAGAATTACCTTATTCGTGTAAACAACATGATTCGATTTGGGTTATTATAGACAGATTGACCAAATCAACCCACTTCTTACCAGTTCACACATCCTACACAGCTAAAGATTATGCTAAGATTTATATTAGAGAGTTGGTTAGATTGCACGGAGTTCCCTTGTCTATCATTTCAGATAGGGGTACTCAGTTTACCTCTCAGTTTTGGAAAGCCTTTCAAAAGAGTCTTGGTACCCAAGTTCATCTCAGTTCAGCTTTTTACCTGCAGATAGATGGTCAGGCATAGAGGACGATTCAGACTTTAGAGTATATGGTGAGAGCATGTGTTCTAGAATTCAAATGCAGTTGGTATGACCACTTGCCATTGATTGAGTTTGCCTACAACAATAGTCACTATTCTAGTATATAGATGGCCCCGTTCGAGGTACTTTATGGGCGAGGATGTAGATCTATAGTTGCTTGGTTTGAAGTGGGTGAGGCCACCTTGATTGGGCCAGATCTGGTGTTTGAAGCCATAGAAAAAGTACAGTTGATTCGAGAGAGATTGAAAGCAGGCCAGAGTCGTTAGAAATCTTATGCAAACATAAGAAGGAGAGATCTTAAGTTTGAGGTTGATGATCTTGTTTATTTGAAGGTTTCACCCATGAAGGGGGGAAGATCTTAAGTTTGAGCTTAGTCCTCGATATGTAGGCCCCTACAATATTTTGAGACATATAGGAAAGGTAGCATATAAGCTTGAGCTACCCGCATATTTGTCACCAGTTCACCTAGTGTTTCATGTGTCCTAATTGAAGAAGTGTATGGACGATTCAGCTGTTGTAATCCCTCTAGAAAGCATAGATATTTAGAATAGCCTTTCATACAAAGATCTTTTAGTAGAGTTTCTTGATCACCAGATCTATAGACTAAGGAAAAAAAGTTCCCTTAGTCAAAGTTCTGTGGTGAAATTAGTCTGTTGAGGGTGCCACTTTGGAAGCAGAAGCAGACATGCGAACCAGGTACCCTCACCTCTTCTCCACAAACTCAGATCCAGTCTAAGGTAATAGTCTTCCTTAACTCGATTCTTTTTCCAATCTCAGTTTCAGCCATATAGTTATCTTTATGTCAATTCTTGCACTCACATATTAGTTCAGTTGCTCATTATGTTTTAGATTTAGTCACACTATTTTGTTTCAGTTATGCATGCCAGTACATAGTCTCAGTTCCTCAGTATCTTTAGTTTAACTAGTCTCATTTGAGAATGACTGTTCTCAAGAGGGAGATATTGTTATACCCAGTATTCTTTCTAGTTCAACACAGCTCAAAAGAGGCACACCAGTGACATAGGACCTAAAATTTTAGCTAAATGTTGGAGACTTAGTCTCATTTTTAGCCTCTAAACTTTGAAGTTTTTATTCTTGACCTTCCTGACCTTGGAATGTTAATTTCTAAGTTATTTTATGATCAGGGTAGTCCATAGTATCTCCGGGATGAGTTTTGGAATTTTCAGAGAAGGTTTGGGGCATGTTTGGTTGTCCAAAATAGAATATCGATATGATGTAGATGCGCCGTGTCAGTGGCTGCATTGGGTAGGCAACACGACGCATCGCTAATCGTGTCAAAGTGAGAGACGCGATGCGTTACTGATCGCATCGGTACCTAGTTTTTGTGTTGTTAAATGACGGGTTTATGGGAGCAATTGGGTCATTTACCCTCACCCAAACTCGCCCAAAACACACAATTTTAGCCCTAACTAGCATAAATGCTTCATTATTCATCTTTTTCTTCTCCAAAAATAAAACCCTAGCTCCAAGAATCAAGAACAATTCCATAACTCCTACTCCAATAAAGCCTATAATCGAAAGTTCCAGGTTCAAGAACTTCAAGAAGAAGCCAAGAACACCATTAGAGATTCAAAAGTTCAAACTTTTATATTCAATTCATCAGGCAAGGTATGTGGGGTTATCAACAAGGATCCTCTTTCATACTTGTGCCCAAAACTAGTTTTTAAAGTTGAATTTAGATAAGATTATACGTTTTACAGTTTAGGGTTCATACCCAATTATCATTATTTGAAGATGTTTATGTTACAAGTGATTAAATGTTGAATTATATCTTTACTTTTTCATGTTTATGCGTGTGAAGTGATTTTATGTACATTGAGAGTTGAATTTCACTATTTTGACTAGAATTATGCAAGAATTTCAAGATATTAATTATTAAGCATGACTTTGTTATAGACATGAGTTTGAGATATGGATTTTAAGCCCTAAGTGTATGTATTGATATTTCAAGAAGATGATGCTCTTAAGCATCCTATGACTAGCTTATATCAGATTTTTTAGAAAAGATTTGATTTTTTAATCCTCAGTTATGTTATGGAATCCACTTTACAGTTTTATTACAGTTTACAGACAATAGATTAGTTTTGATTATAGTTTAAAACAGACAGATACATAATTGTTTTTTCATTACAAACCTTTATGCTAGCTTTTAAAGTGGATTTCCTACTGAATGAGCATACAGATTTAAAGGGAGTAGTATTTAGCACCAAGTTGGGTATGTTTGCATGTCCCAGAACTACGAGCCAACGTAGGTATAGATTATTTAGATTATTCCCATTTCTATATGGATGACAGTTACATATGTGATCACTTAGATTAGGTTATACTTCTTGGAAAGAGTATGACACCTCTCCCCAGCGTGAGGTTTTCCCATAAGAGAACTAGACGTTGGATACTATGATAGCTCATATAGTGTATGTTGGTTAGAAGAACCTTTCTTGTAGAATAGTTTTTAAAAATATTTCCTTACAGCCTACAGAATAAGTAATCTTAACAAAAAAGCTTTTAGAAACTAAGCGTAAAGGCTCATGATTTTATTCAGATATTGTTTTACATAAGTCATTAGCTTTAAGATTTCAGCTTTCAATTATAAATATAAAGGTGAGTCCTTTTACACTTAGCTTGCATAAATTGAAAATAGATTACAAGTCAAGTACAGTTTTTAGAACTAAGCATTATGGCTCGCAAGATTTATACAGTATGCTTATCGTTCATGATTCATGATTTCCAGCTTTCAGAGTTTCAAGCTAATATGAGCCATTTACATTTAGCATGCATTATTTTATGAGTATATGTAAATGTCGAGATATTGTTTTACTTATGCATTCACCCCCACATGCTCAGTACATTCCAAAAGTACTGATCCACATATATGTCTATGTGCTACATTGTCTCATAATGTAGGTTCAGGTGCTTAGTTCCAGCAGCGTGATTAACTGCGAGCATATCTATGTACATCCCGAAAGTTGGTGAGTCCTCATTATTTGGGGACCCAGTTATTAAGATTTCCAACTTTCCAGATTTGTTTATTTAGTTATGTCAGTCAGTTCGAGCCAGCTGGCGATCTATCCCAGCGACTCTGTAGTAGTAGTATTTGAGGCTTGTCAGACGATTAGATACATTACAATTTCATAGTGTGGGTTGTTCAGATTTCCTAGTTAAATACTTTCAGACATTATGTTCAGTAAACTCAGTTCAGTTCAAATAGTATTTTAGTTTTCTACCGTACCGATTGCTTATATTATCTTTACTTGGGTCTTCGGAGTGAGTAATAGGATTTCAGGGTTAGCTTAGGACTAATTGTAGTTTGGAGCATCGTGTGACGTCTCGAGACCCATTTTTGGGGCGTTACATAGATGTAGGTAAATACTGATGATAGCCGATGCGCATGCAAGAATAAATGCCAAATATAATCCATAATATCAACCAACATATTATCATCAATATCATAATCATCCTCCAAACTCAAACCGATAAATATATAATCAATATCCGGACTTGAACGAATAAATATATAATCTACAGTCGGACTTGAACTAGTGAATATATAATCAATAGCCAGAGTTGAACTTATAAATGCATAATCAATAGTAGAACTCTAACCGATAAATATATAATCAGTATCCTCAACGTCATCAACGTCATCAATTTTCTGCAATTATCAAATTTTATCCAAAATTTATATCATCAATACCATCCTCCTCCTCCGTCCCATACCGTAGAGATGTGTATATGGACATATAATAGGTGCACAGACTTCAAATGCAGCTAAAAAGAGTGTAAATCCATAAATTCATTGCCCGGAATAAACTTCAAGACTAAATCATTATAAAAGTGTAGAAATAGCTCAGAATCTCTAGCTATCAGAGTAAACAGTTGTATCAAAATCATAGACCGAAATCTTTCTTGGTCAAATCTTTAAAACATCATTTCCAATCTCTTTACACAAAAGTATTCATTAAGATGGTGGAATTATTACTACGAAGGAATCTATTTTTAAGATGAAATGTGGGCTTTAACCCCCTATTTAGGAAAAATAGTGATAAAATCATATTTTAGTTGGAATCATATTATTTACCAATTTAATGATCATGATTTTACTGAATCTATGCATGTCATCACCAATATTCAAACAATGGAAACATAAGCATCAACATATCTATAAACTACAACCACATTATTTTATACGAGTAAACACTTTCCGGATGTCCAACCAATATCATAACAAGGTCTTGGGACCAATAATGTGTTTATAATAATTACCACATCATAATCACGGCCTTAGGCCTAAATACATATTCGGAACCCATATCAATAATCATATCTATAAGGCATATCAATTTAGAAGGCATAATATATCAATAGGCCAAAAACCATAATCCAGGAGAATCATCACCATCCATCAAGTGACGAAGTAACCTTATACTGAAGGCTCAATAGTCTCAACTATGCCTAACATCTGTAACTAAGTCCACAAGGTCTAACACAAGTCTTGGCCTAAGGTGGGCCAAAGGAACCCACTTCTAATCCTCAAATTTCATATTTAAGAAATTTCTACCCCAGATTAAGCTAAGGTATCCAAATTGATTTTTAGATGCTACATAAGCCATCATTAATCCTAATATAGGAATTCCACCTCGAACATGAGCAATTAAGTCAACTTCACCAAAATTACGATTTCAAGATCACTAATATTGTCCAAATAAGGTTAATCATGCTAACCACTCTTTTAACACTTAAACTATATCCCAAATCTAGCATCATATCATAACCATTCGAGAATTACTCAACCTGTGAAGAAGACAATATGATCCTAGAAATATAACAAGTATTTCACCTTCCAGGTCAAATCCCTCATCTAATCCCCAAACTTCAATAATTAAGACTAAGTCACGGTGCTCTACCTATCATCAATCTTCACATTCACATTCACATGCAATATATAAAACACATCATCTTATAAATAAGAGTAGACAGAAGCCTACCTCGATGCCGAATTGTAAATCCTTAAATCGCGCCCAAATCATTCTTCTTCACTCAACGATCTCGAAATGTTGCTATACTATCAAAATTATAATCTATGCATAATTAGGAGTAAAATAAGACCCATATTGCCACATAATGGGTCGGATCAAGTTTCAAGTCAAGAAAGGGCATGTGGGGTCTGCTAATGGAACCTAAAATTGAAACCATCATGAGGTCTCTCGAAAGACAAAAAAGTTGTGCTCAAAAGTTGAGCGCAAACGAAATACAATTTAGGTCTCAAATAATTCCTTAAAGTTTAGGATTTCAAAGCCCTAATTTCTATGAATTTATCAAGAAATTAAAGAAAACTTTCCATGAATTCAAAGGAAAATCACGGAAAAATGGATAACCAAGCTCCCCAAATCATCTGTAAGCTTCAATTCCACTTACTCTCACTCTCTAAGGTTTTTGCTCTCAAGATATGAATGAAAAATGGGCTAATTCGAGACATCAGGGGTCTATTTATACCCAGATCAGGTAATCAGAAGTCGCTACCGTGACCAACAAGTGTGCGATCGCACCAACTTGGCGACTGCACATCGAGTAACGATCAACACCTCTCTATGCTATCACATTATCTTTCCTGCCAAGGGTACCGCGATCGCGACCCTTGGCTGGTGATTGTCGTATACCAGCTGACAACAACGAACATGGAATTTTCAAGGCTCCGCCAAGCCCTCGGAATCTCGTATACGCAAATGAACTATGTAACCATACTAAATTCGATGTTTCGGGCTCAATTGAGCAATTGGATTTTCCATCCGAGGTTATTTCAACCAAATTTGTGTCCCACACCCAAATTTTTAATTTAACAACTTTCTGACCAATAGATCGAAATGAGCCCGGGTACCTAGGGATCCAAACAAAAAATTTACCCAACATAAAATCAATATTCTGAAGCTGATGACACAATTGAAATTTTCACCCCAGGTCATTTACTAAGAGTTTTTGTCTGAGATAAACTCCTAAATAACGAAAGCTCCAAAAAAAAAATGAGCCTAAAATCCAAATGAGTTATCCGATCACCAAACTGACAGTTCCACCAAGTCATAAATAAGCTGAATCCGCTGTGGGAAGGCTTGAAACTCCAAAAATACACACAAATCAAGGAAATTACCTGAAGGGTCATTATATTAGTACTTTTTACCAAACAGCGAAAAATCTTGTGTATTTTATCTCCATTCTCAAACTAGCCATATCCAGCTTTTTGTCCCATCTTCTCTTGCTTAATCAGTACAATATTAAAATCACCACCAATCAGTCAAAGGTAGTTCATCCCATTTGACAAAGAGTATAAATCATCCCACAACTCCATTCTTAAATTCCTATCAAACTCAGCATACACTACTGTAATAAAGAAGATCTGAGTTGAAGCAAGATTCTGTATCTAAAAAGTGATTTGTTGATATGAGTGCTAGTCACTGTAGCATTATATTCACGATTAATAAAGATTCAAATCTGATCATTGTATTATAATTCACTAAAGGAATCTTCAGTCTATTCATGTACTTATTGGTAGTACTAATGTATTAATAAGGTTTCAACAAATTCATCAAAGCAAATTATGAAAATTATGCAACATTAGCACTCTCTACAATGCTTTATGTGTATTTATTGACCGTATATTTCATATTAAGGTTTTCATAATTTATCAACTTGTTGAGATCTATCTTTTCTCTATGATTGGACTCTGGTTTATTTCAATTCCTTGACCAACCTAGGAGATAAATATGCATCAGTAAGGATGTGATTTTCTTGCTATTCATTGGAGTTCATTTCTTCCCTTTCAACCACGCCTTCTATAAGATGCTCTACCTTGTGAGTTAAAATGTCTTGCAATACTTTGTTAGGTGACTTTATTTGGCCCAATAATCTGTAAAGGGCCTGATTGAATCATTGTTGGGATCTTACTAATTGCTAAGTTAACATTTTTCTTTTGTATTATGTCTTATGACTTGTTGGACGATGTACTTCTAACTGATTTCTGCTATTGTACTCTACTATTCCCATGGTTGTACTATCTTCACACAATCTTTTCTTACGCTTTAGGGATATTATTGATGCTGAAACTTGATTCAATACTGAAATAGTCATGTGTATCTATCCGGCTACTGATGCTTTCTTCTACTATCTCTAGATTCTTATTATCTTCAAACACTTGATTTTTATGAGTTTCAGGGCTCTTTTTAGTAATCAAGCTAGGCTCAACATTGTTAGATAGGGCTACTGCTTTCTCCATTTTTTGGTACTAACTTCACTGAGTTTTTCTTTTCTTTTCTTTGCACATTGCTTCCTAGATTGACTCATTCCTCACATGTGACTTCAAAGTGTTGTTCTTGGATGCATCACTACCTTTCTCACTTTATTTGCCAAATGAATTAGTAATCGAACTTTTGTGGATTGAATATGTTATTGGTAGTCTCGTTTGTGCGCTGTAAATAGTGTATTATTATTATTCTTTTTTATACTATTTATGTTTGTTGCCTCCATAGTCCTTTGATTGTCATCTGATAGGACAGTAAAGGTATTGCTCATACTTATTTTTTTTGAAATGATTGTTTTCTCATGTAAATAAGACTTGATAGTCTTCTCAACTGTAAATCTTCTTCTTCTAGGATTCCACTGTTGGATCTGAGTATTAGCCTTGTTTCTTGAAGTGTTAATAACATCTGAGTTCTCTATATCTTGCATTTCCCTTCTCCTCGGTTGCTTTTTCCTTAGGCAACTTCAATTCAGGGCACAACACCCTGCAGTCATTTTCGTCGTGCTCTTGAAACTTACATTACTTACAATATTTAGTGAGGTAATGATAGTGAATCTTAACGTGTTTCACCCTTGATTTCTTAGTATATAGAAGTTAAAAATTTCCATCTCCACATACTTAGGATAATCTTTCAGGAGATCGATCTGAACCTTTAGCCTTGCACAACTAGTTGAAGTCTTGTTAATACTTAATAGTGACTAAATCTAAGTCCAATGGTTTATCCATAACAAAAGCTAATGAAAAAATGAATTCTTTGACGAAAAGGGTTGGTTTAAGATCAGGAAAAGATATCCATGCTATCGCTTGAGTTATTTCTTTCTCCACTTTAAACTTTACATCACAAATTAGGGGTTTCATATGATAGGAGTATCCTTCTTTATTCAGGAATTAGTACACAGTTTTTGACATGATGTTCGCAAAGTCTTCCTTTAGATTGTACCATATTAGGACATGTCTATTTCTCAATAAACCAATAATGCAATCTCCCTTCACATTGCATTACTTTTAAATTTGAATCCGGAGATCCGTCAACTGACAAACCATAAGAGAACTTTTCAATTACAACATATTGGAGATTCCCAATGTTGTCATTCTATCCACTTCATCTTCCTTCTATATCAGTCTTGGTATCCCATTAATGTAAGAAACCTTCTTCAAAGGAATAAGTTCCACTTCACCTTTAGCAGCAACTTTGGGTTTAATCAAAGAAGGTTTTAAAATATCCACATATGTAGCTTCCTCACCGTTTGTATCGTCATTACTAGTCTCTGAGACCTCATTAGGCAAATTCTTAGGTATATTAGTCAAATCAATAGGGTTTGTGTTCAATTCCCCAACACCATTATCATTTTTATCAAGGAGAGTGGGGAAATTAAAAGAAGGAGGTATTGGGGGGGTGGTAGAGTAGTATCTAGAGAGGAAGAGAGATCTTCACATGGTGTTTATTGACTTGAAGAAGGCGTATGACAAAGTCTCTAGAGAGGTTCTTTGGAAATGCTTGGAGGCAAAGGGGTACCAGTGGCGTACATACGATCGATTAAGGACATGTATAAGGGGGCGAAGACCCGAGTAAGGATGGTGAGAGGAGATTCCAAGCATTTTTCGGTCTTGACAGGGTTGCTCTAGGGATCGACTCTTAGTCTGTTTTTATTTGTCTTGGTGATGAATGTATTGACGCGGAGTATTGAAGGAGTGGTGCCTTGGTGTATGCTTTTTGCGGATGATATAGTGTTGATTGATGAGTCGCGTTGAGGTGTTAATAATAAGTTGGAGGTTTGGAGACAACCCCTGGAATTTAAAGGATTCAGATTAAGTAGGACCAAGACAGAGTACTTGGAGTGCAAGTTTAGTGACTCGAGGCGAGTGAAAGAGGAGGTAGTGAAGTTGGATTCGCAGGTGGTTTTTAAGAGGGATAGTTTTAGGTATCTTGGGTCTATGATTCAGGGAGATGGAGAGATTGATGTGGATGTCTCTCACCGTATTGAGGTAGGTTGGATGAAATGGAGGCTTGCTTCAGGGATTTTATGCGATAAAAAGGTGTCCCTCAAGCTCAAAGGAAAATTCTATAAAGCTGCAATCCGGCCAGCTATGTTGTATGGTGCAGAGTGTTGGCCTGTTAAGAATTCTTAGGTCCAAAAGTTGAAGGTGGCGGAAATGAGGATGCTGTGTTGGATGTGTCGATTCATGAGGGCTGACAGGGTTAGGAATGAAATTATTCGGGAGAAGGTCGGAGTGGCGTTGGTGGAAGATAAGATGTGGGAAGTGAGGTTGAGATGGTTTGGTTATGTGATGAGAAGGGGCACGGATGCCCCTGTTCATAGGTATGAGAGGTTGGCCTTGGATGGTTTCAAGCGGGAGAGGGGTAGACCGAAGAAGTACTGGAGAGAAATAATTAGACGTGACATGGAGTAGTTACAGCTTTCTGAGGACATGACCCTTGATAGGAAAGTATGGAGGAAAAACATTAAGGTAGAGGTCTAAGGTGGGTGGTCGAGTCATAGTCTGTAGTTAGAAGGGTTTGGTGTAACTTGGTCTGTAGGTCTAGTGGTGAGGGAGGGGGGTCCATTATCTGTTTGTGTACTTTATTGTTGTATTATTTTATTCCTGTTGCATGCTTTTGACGTTTTTGTTCTTTGTCCTTTTGTCTTGAGCCGGGATCTATCGAAAACAACCTCTCTACTTCCCCGGAGGTAGCGGTATGGACCGTGTACATTTTACCCTCCCCAGACCCCACTAGGTGGGAATATACTGGGTTTGTTGTTGTTATTATTGTAAGGTATTGGGGGATGGGGCGGGGGGTGGGAGGGGGAGAGGGGTTGTTCAGTCATCGAAGCTAGTGGCTGGAGGGGCTATACTGGTGGTTTATTAATTTAAGAAGGGGTAGCGGCTAGGTCTAGGAGAAAGAACATTAAAAGAAAATGTTCTAGTTCTTTAGGGCTAATTCTTTTCGTATAGCTTTTGAAAATTTTAATTTTAAATTCTTAAATTAACTTAATTTAATTTAACTTTTAAAATTAGATAATTTAATTCTCAAAAAAATAAAATTTGACTACTATTTTTGAACCAAGGAAGTACTATTTAAACTTTAAAACTAGGTAAGTTAGTGTAGCTTTGATTAGCATATACTGTCCTTTCGGGATGAGTACACTGTACAAGTACTTTTCAAGTAGGCCTACAAAGGTCAAAATCAACACTTTAAAAGAGTGTTGTACGTCTTTTCTCGTTTCCTTCTCATTCGACGCAGTACTATATATATTCCTTCTTTTTTCTTTTATAATCTGAAATGAAACAGTATCACTCATTCCTTAGTTAATACCTGGCTTTCCATTTGTTGTACGTCATGCTTTATTGAATAATAAAATACACCATCATTCACTTTTTGTTAACTTTCTTGTTTTATCCTCCTCCTTTTGATGATATAATTAGGAGAAAGGATCAAATATGTCCCTAAACTTTGTGAAAAGGTCTAAATATATTATTGGTTACAAGTTTTGTTCAAATATGTTTTTGCTGTTAAAGTTTAGGAGCAAATATATCCTTAAACTTTGCGAAAAGGTTCAAATATACCCACCGTTACAAGTTTGGTCCAAATATGCCCTCGTTGTTACAGTTTAAGAGCAAATATACACCTCTGGATGTTAAATGATTAGCTGAAAATTTACATGCCCATTTTTCTTTTTTTAAAAAAAACTAATTGCCATATCACAAAAAATAAATCCACCCAACTCTTTTACAATTTGAACCCGACCCACCAATTTGAACCAACCCATGACCGACCCAAATTATTTTAATCGAAATTTCATCTTATGTTATTGAAATATCTCATCAGTTCAATGACTCTTCAAATATTATGTTGATGTTGCATTTTTCTTATTATCAGTGTGTTCTACTTCAAATATTGTGTTGATATTGCATTTTTCAAACTATGGTTTGTTTCCTTGTTTGATTTTATCACGAAAGACTCTAATCTACTGAAATATTTCAAAATAGTTGAAAAATGTGGAAGAATCAGGGTCATGGCTTCTCCAGCTGTTTCAGCTCCTAAGAGAGCGACAGACCCCTCCCAAAAAGGATTATCATATCCAAAATGGGCCTTATTTCAATCTTTGGAAGTGATATCGATAATTTTTACAACAAACTTCTTGAGGGGCAGAGTAGAATAACTTAAATAAATAGATTTGATGCCTCAAGTTACGCAGTTAGGTTCACGGAACAGATTCATAATTTCTCCTTCAAAGGCTAGATAGACGAAAAGAATGATCGTCGTTTAGATAACTACTGGAGATATTATCTTGTTGCTGGAAAAAGGGCCCTCAATGATGGTAAACAAAATTTGGATCGGGTCATGGTTTGGTCCAAATTGGTGGGTCGGGTTCAAATTGTAAAAGAGTTTGGTGGATTTATTTTTTGTGATGTGGCAATTATTTGGCTTATGTGGCAATTTATTTTTTAAAAAAAGAAAAAAGAAAAATGGGCTTGTAAATTTTCAGCTAATCATTTAACATCCAGAGAGGTATATTTGCTCCTAAACTTTAACAGCGAGGGCATATTTGGACCAAACTTGTAACGGAGGGTATATTTGGACCTTTTCACAAAGTTTAGGGGTATATTTGCTTAACAACGAGGGCATATTTGGACCAAACTTATAACGAGGGGTATATTTAGATATTTTCGCAAAGTTTAGGGGCATATTTAAGTCTTTTCCCATATAACTATAACCGTTCAAGACTACAACTTATTTACTAACCCAATAAATCTAGATTCAATGGCTGAGTGTAAATAAATCTTAAAGTATTGCAAGCCTGCTAGCGGGGTAGAATTTTATACCAAGAAACTTCATTTTTTTAGAATTTGAACTCGATAAGGACGTCCTAGGGATCAATCTCAATTAGTGGCTGTATATATGGTCCGTTTCTTAGCCCATATCAGAACAACCTATTGTAATCCAATTTGAACCGCTCTTTTACATTAACACAATTCATTTGAATAAATCAAATTCAGTTCAACACATCCATTTGACACTCTCAACATCCTTGGAGTTGAGTTTCGAAAGTCATATTTGATCATAAAATTTTAAAAATCTTAAAAATTCAACTTTGAAATTTAAAAAACGCATAAAAATTAGTTTCAATTTTTTTTACTTCAAACCAGTCACACCAATTCAAAATAACTTCGATTATGGAGTATCATTTTTACCTTGAAAACAATGTTGCATTTTTCAAATTTCACCATTTTCATGACCAAAAAAAATAAGATTATTAATTCAAGAAAGGCCAAGACAAATAGAGGACTTGACGTCTTGATCCAAATTCAAAGCCCCGTTGAGCAGTCTAGTCCTAGTAAAGTGAATTGTAGAATTAGGTGTAAACAGATGTTATCCACTCAAAATGTTGTCAAAGAAAGACAAGAAGGGACAATTTGTGACCTATTATAGTGAGAAGTATGGTTTAGGCCAAAATATAATAGATCTTCCTGGTTACATGACTGATTCCTAACTAAGCTAGGGCACCCCCCCCCCCCCCACACACCTCCCTTTAGATAATGCCATCCATCATGAACCACTCATAAACCTGTACTGTAGTAATCATCCACTTGTCTTCTTAATTTTCCTGTTCACAATTGTATAGAATTTGACATTTCCTTTCTAAATTTCACTAGAAATAATGCTACTTTCAGCAAACACTCCCTCCCATCCCTTCCCTTCCTAGGGAAAGCAAACCGAGCGGGGCGGGGTTAGTGAGTTTAAATTCGTAAAAGCTTTATCTCGCCCCACTTTGTATAAGCTTTCTTAATTTATTTATTTTCACTTTGTTATTTAGATAGACATTCAACTTTAATTTAATTTTTTCTTTTGTTGTACATGGTTTGGACTAAATGAATAAAAAGTTAATTAGCCCATTTTAAGAGAAATAAACTTTAAGTAAAGAGATTAGCTTTACCGTAACGTCCAAATCTATATATTTTGAATCTTTATTCAAAATTAGATTTATGTATTTTGTTTTTGAATTTCTGCTAATTATTTTCTTTGATAACATCAAATTGACTAAAATATGACAAATAGATTTCAAAATATAGTATATTGTTATTTATTCGTATGGACAAGATGGAAAGTATGTGAAGCACAAATCATGTAACAAATTAATGTTCGGAATGGGGAAAAATATATTGAAAATCCAATCATCATTGAAGCCTCGAAAATTTTTAGTAGTTAAAAAGCAAGTATTATAAATGTTGTTGTAAATAGAAAGAACAGACCATACAACTTCAGTTTGGTATTTAGCATGAAGTATCAAATAGATCGATTTCATCAGACAATAAAGAAAATAATTGCATCAATCTGCACCCTCCCCAACCCACTTAATAGAAAAAAAGTACGTACTAGTTAACACGCCCTGCCCCCACTCACATAGGCCTAAAACCGCTTTTCCCTACTGTGATTTCTAAACCCCACCACCATCAAAGAATGTGGTGGTGTGGATAGGACTATTTCCTCTTAAATAGAAATTTCGGGTTCACATTCTGAGTATAAAAATTTTTTTTAGTTAGAAAGCATTTATTTAAATGGACTTCACGCAACGCAAATTCAAATTAGTTGAGTTGCAAAGCAGTTACCAGCCAATCCCTTTCCCTCTCTTCCGTTGGTTCTTTTATGTGGTCATAAGTTAATGTTGTCTAGATAAGATAATGCCCATAAATAAGGGACGCTAAATGAATGGTTTGTGTTGAAATTGAAGTGTTAAAGTGAGTTAGATTAATAAATACATTATTGTCCAACTTTGTCGTAAAAGTTTCACTTTAAACAAAACTTGCATGTTTGTTCTTTGATTCTTTGTTTTTTCATTCTTTTATTGTAGTGTACTATTTTTCTCAAATTATTTTATTTTTTTATTTGTCACTAATTTTCTAATTGAATTTTTATTTTTACTTGTCATTTTTAACTTATCAAGAAAAATAACTTATTTTTTGCTATTTTGCCGCTAGCATCAATTGCTTTTTCTACAAATTAATTTTAAGACACAATATAAACATCATTTAATAGGGGTATTATGATAAAATATTCATATTATTAATTATTTTTTTAATGAGTGTGTCAAATTAAAATATGACAAATAAAAGCAAACGAAGAAAGTATATTAATTGAATATAATCTGAAGAAATTTAAAATATAGTAATGAGTTTAAATTAAATGAGTCTTCATAAAAACAAAGACATATAATCAGTATTGAAAAATGAGTTTGCTAGATTTGTTGTTCATCATTAATGGTATGAGTTTGTTTTTTATGATATGTGAAACTTATATATAAATTGAATTTTATTTGCGGTAGATTTGGATGTTAAATTATTGAAATTTGAATAGCAATTTGTTTTATTATGACGAAAGATTAAGATAAACATGAGTGAAGTGCAAACTTTACATTAAAAATTTAAAGAGCGTTAAATGGGTTTATTAGATTTGTGATTGTTTTAACATATTGATGATTGATATATGTTTATATGATATAAGACATTTATGATTCAAATTTAAACTTATTTGGAGTAGATTTAGGTGTTGAATTGTGTGATGGATTGTTGAAAATAGAAAAATGCAAAAATAGGTAAAAATAAAATATTAAGACACACATGAATCTACCAGCATGACTTGGATCATAGCCCTTGACATAACTTGGATCGTTATTGCCCCGATACAAGCAGAGTTGCTCTACAGCTGGGTAGCTTTCGGGACCTCTCCCCAAAAATTCTCTTTACAATTGGAGAACATTTATAGTAACTCTCGAATAAATCAACAATCAATCTCTAGTTTAGTATCGATTTTGTGAGTTTTTTCTGTTCATAATGAAAATACAAACAATGAATTACTGTATTCGTTTCTCTATAATTGATTGTGCAGATAAAAATGCAAAGTAAAAGCTCACATTCATTCTTTAATGGAACGTATGGCTTTAATGAGATATCAACTAATATCTTATTTATTTCTTCACTAAATCGTACAATTCCCACAATTATATAATTGTGGTCTTCTCTTTATGAAAATAACACTTTCATGGAAAGAAACTTACTCTCCTTTCTTGACCTTCTTTCTAAATTACTTTATCCTCTTTGGTTTCCTATTCCTTGTGAATTTTCGGACAATAGTTTTATGTAACTCCAAACTTTTACCCACGAACCACGGGTGCACGTGTTTAAAAGTGTTATGGAGTCTTGGGGAGCAACCGGCTATAATGATTTGCACTAGAGTCAGGCCAAAATCACTTTCAAGAAAATGATTTGCCACGACACAATATCTGTGACAACTCTCTCACTATTTTAATTCCTATTCATTGTCAATATTATAGTATTTTCTCCAATAGACTTTTCCTCAATTAGCCTCGAACAAAATGTCAAAACTTAGGACATGCTACTAAATAACGTTTCTCAGAACTAGCGTATATATACTTTTTTCACATTATGACATTGGTTTGACTTTGGCCTATAAAAGAGTCCTCTAAAAGAAGGCATTGAGGAACTCTCTTAAAAAAGAGTTTTTGACTACATTTTAGGGTTCTAAATTCTAATAGAAAAAGGCTTTAAGACCCTTTCCTCCCTTGTTTTTTTTTTTCTTTTCTTTGAGCAATTTATATTTTTGTACTGGTCACCACTTTGTTGGTTTAGCCAGGAGAAAAGAAATTTGATCGAGCTTAATTACTTGCCTTTAACAAGCTTTTACAAATTCTATTGTTATTCAAGATGATGATATATTTGTATCAGTACAGAGTTTACGAATGTAAATAAGACTTTTGAATTTTATGATGTTAAATTAGAAACATGTAGAATGCACCATAATATCTTTTAATCTTATAATTTTAAATATTTCATGTGAAAAGTAAGAATTAAAGATTTGAAAATATCTTTTCTAAAGGAACTAAAGAAAAAAAATGAAATGGATGGAGTAAGAGTTATTGAAAGTACATCACAAAGAGTGCTTTATTTAAAATAGTATGATTTAGGCCAAACAGATCGCTAGCCCCCTAAACTCGGCATAAATTTTCACTTTGACACCTCAACTAGGTCATGTTCATTTTAAACACCTCATGTAAGGCTCCACCATGTCATTTTGACACTATTTTTACATTTTCAAAAGCAGCTTTAGCGCATTTGACAAATGCCATCTACATAAAATAATAAACGAATCTATAAATGACACGTGAAATTATTCTTTTTAAAAAAAAAACTCTTTTACTATATACTAAAAAAAAAGTAAAAGTGAGTTTTTTTAACCAATTACCGAGTATCAGTTCTTCGGCATCTACTTGTGTCTCCTTCCCTTTTCGTTGATTCTTCGTTTTTAACAAATTAAGGAGCACATCAATGACGGTTGAATTTAATAAATTTATTCTTACCAATTTAAATTAATTTTACTTTCAATATATCAAAGAAGACTTGGACAAACTCGTCATTGTTCAATTTTGTTGAAAAAATAGAAAAAGAATATGAGATAAATAAACGAGAAGAATGAGACAAAAAACCAAATATTACTATTGAAGAAAAATAGATGAAGAAGAGAGAAAAATTCATCATTCAAGAATTTGAGAATTTAGAATTAAATTATAAAATTAAAATGAAAAAGAAGATAAATAAGGGTACGGATCAATATTATTGTTGGGGGCCAACTAGGACACTGCATCAGCAAAAAATGTCCTTCAACGCCTTGATGGGTGAAACACACACAACGTGCCAACTATGTAAATGGTGTTAAAATGATACAGTTGGATACTGATTGAGGCGTTTAAAATGAACAACGTATAATGAAGAGGCCAAAGTAAAAATTCGTGTCAAGTTTAGAGGTCCGTGTTAAATTTTTGGAGTTTGGCGATATGTTTGGAAAATAATTTAAGTTTAATGGAGAAAACTGAAGGAAAGGTGTCTTTTAAGTCTTTATTTGAGTATTGGTGACATTGACCAACTATAATGGTCAAAGTCACTTAAAAAAATTAATTAAGTTAATTGAGGACTTAACTAATATTTTTGAAACTTTCTAATCTTTTTAAAAATACAAATCAACCCACACACAAAACTTCCCTCTCTCTCTAAATCAACTGTCTCTCGTCTTTCGCAAAATTCTCCCAACCAATATTTCTGCAAATTTCTTTCTTCAATCTCCGACGACTTCAACATCCGACGATAAATAGTTTTGAGTTCTTCATCATCCCTTTTCAACTTTCAGCCATCAATCGACGTGACTACATACTCTGACTACAACAGTTTCGAGTTCTTTATCGTTTCTTTTCAACTTTCACAGGTAAAAAATTAGGGTTGTTTAGTCATGGAGAAAAAAAGAAACTTGAGTTAACTTCTCTTCTAATATGGGTTAATAATTTTAATATTTATTGCTTAAATTTGAAATGGAGACTCAAGAAAATTCTAATTTGTGGTATTTCTTCTCTTTTCTTTTCGGAGTAAAATATAATTTTTATTGTTACTGTAGTTCTTGTTGTCGAACATTGTTGTAAAAATAGTGAGAGTTGAAATTTTTTTTAAGACATCTATTGTGACCAAATCTAATAAACAACAGTTGATTTGTTGGCGTTTGTTGTGTTTTTTGAAGTTTTTTGTTTTTTCTGTTTGTAGAATGTTGGTGTTGTTGGTAAATAGTAAATGTTGATATTCTTGGTGTGCAGTGTTGGTGGTGTTGATTTGTTTGTGGTTGTTGTTGGTTTTGGTAAAAATGGTGTATTGATAAATGATGATATTGTTGTTGTTTCTATTATATAAATTTTACTACTGATTTATTTCTTTTATCAACAGATGAACCATCTGTTGCGATAGATGAACCATCTATTACAACAGATAATTAATATGCTGAAAAAAACAAATCAAATATTTCAACAGATGACTCATCTGTTGGATAAAATTCTAACAGTTATTCCAACAGATAGCAATCCAAAGACTTTTGATTTCTTTCAACAGATGGGTAATCTGTTGCAACAAATGACCCATAGATTGGAAGAAATTTAAACAGTATTGACAGTTTGATTTCTTTCAACAGATCAATCATCTGTTGCAACAGATAAGTGATCTATTAGAGGAAATCAAAATAGTATTAAAATTATTTTTATTATTTTCGACAGATCAATCATCTATTACAACATATGAGTAATCTGTTGCAATAGATTACCCATCTATTGCAACAGATGAGTGATCTGTTGGAACTGTTAGTTTACTGTGTTATACTCGTTAGATTTATTGTTATTCTCTTTCTAATGATGCATTAATCAATTAATTATTTTTATTTTTCTCTTATTTTAAGATAACATGGTTCCCAAAAGAAAAGAAAGTCAATCATGTCCAAGTAAAGGAATAAGTGAAATAGCTTGGCTATATTCAACACTATATGAGTTTGTTGTACAAGCGATATCTAGATAAGAATTAGAAGAAAATGAACATGAGGAAGATAAAAGCTTTAAAAGAGATGTCGAATTTATTTTAATAAGTCAACATGATCCAAATGCTAATAGCCCTTCTACTGAAGAGTTTGTCAAAACCCTTCAGTATTAATAGTTTTTCTATGAGAATCCATTATGATGGTGCCACATATTTAACTTGTGATTGTGTGGTAAAGTCAGGTATGAAAAAATCTTTTGATATATTCAGAAAAATACTTTCAGAATAAAAATTGTATGCTTATTTGAAGGCAGTTGCTTTGGGCAATATCTTAATTTGCCGGAGGACAACAATGCTCGTTTTCAAATGACTATGGTGTATGGTATTTTCAAATGTAGGTTTATGTATGAAAATAATGATAAGATGGATGAGGTGTGGATAAATTACTGTGTAATTCCAGTTTGTTTTGATTGGAAGAAGTTTGTCATAGTTACTGGACTAAAATGTTATCCCCCTTCTCAATCTATACTTATTCTAACACAAAAAAGCGCCCCGGCACCGATAGGCAAAAACAAGTCAAGTGATGGTGTTGACTTGTTTTCCGTTGTTGATCTAAGCTTCAAAAACACAAATTTAATATAAGAGTTGAAAGGTAAAAGAATTTGAAAGAAGCACAAGTAATCATTGTGCTTGGTTTGGTTTTTACACAATATTCTTTGAGCGAGAGACGTTAGTACCAACATATCACTTAGTTTAATAAAGCTCTCCGAGGATCTTAAGACATTTAACAACTATCCTTGGAGTTATGAAAGCTTCAAAATAATTGTCAAATATTTGTTGACTCGGTTAACACCAAAGACAGTCAACTTCTATGGCTTTCCATGGAATTTCATGATAAATATTTCTTTTTTTTATGTTTTATTTATTTTTTATTGAATAATGTTTTTGATTTATTGGGGAAATTAAAGTAATTCCTTATCTCAAACAACAAGTGAACTACCAAGAAGATGTTTTATATCCAAGAATTCTGAGATGGTTGTCGATAAAAAATAATTACAAAAAAAAATTTCTTGATCTTTTCAACCCTTCGGAGGAAGCAACAAGTATAATTTTAATTATGTTTTTATTTTAATTAATGTTTTATTTAAATGACTTAATCATCATTCTAATACATGTACTTATTTATTTTAGATTGTGTATTTGTGCCTTATTCCGATCAATCGATAGTTGAAGATGTCATTTTTTCTTACTTTAATATCTGTGCAAACTTTATGAGGCCCTAAGATAATTGATAGAATAAAAAAAGAATTGGTTGGGGAAACAACCATCAAAACAAAAGCACTTTGGGACGGTGGGCTTATTCTTGGTGATGTTGTTGATGATAGTGCTATTGGTGATAATGGTGGTGATGGAGTTAATGTTGGCAGTGGTAGTGGTGATGGTGCTGCTGTTAGGGATAGCGGTGTTGATAAGTTGGTTGATACTCCTCTTACAGTTCTTGAAACAACTTGATCATACTGGTTTTACTGATTTTGATGGTCAATATACCCCTTCTTTAAATTGACATACTACATATTTCTTACACAAAAAGGGTAGTAAATCATTTGAAAATATTTACCTCCCTATCTTATGTTGTGCTTGCAAAGGTAAAGAGTGCAAGACAAAACATGATGGAATGATTAATGCTATTAATACATTAGCTGCTACTATAAAGGAATTGACATCTAAGAGGGGTGTGATTCCATAAAAGAGGATTTCAATTTCATTCACTCCATTAGAGAGTAAGGCTAAGAGGAGAAAGAAAGCAATTTTCAAGTTATTATCAAGTATCCAAAAAATAAAAATTATAACTCCTCTTTCTTGCACTGTTGAGCAATTTAAGGCCCCGAGTCTATACCCCAAACTCTACACCTTGATTATAGTCTCAAAGGACCACAAGTTAACCCATGACTGGTACCTGCTGCAATAACTGAATAACAATACTGAAAAATATGAAATTTAGGCGAAAATAGCCATAAGGTTCAAAACTGAAAATCAATTACCGAATACCGAAATCAATACTGTAAACTAAACATCTGTTTGAAAAATACTCTATGTTTGAAAAGCCTCTACTATCTGAACAGGGAGTTGATAGGAAAAATCCCCAACTAACTCCGACTACTGTAATAAACTGAGCAACGAAATACTAGAATAATAAATCTGTCCTTGGCCAATAAGGACTCACCACTAGTCTTCTGCTAATAGATAGGGATGCTAAGTATGATTGGGAGCCAGTTCGTCTAAACCTATGATATAAAACATCAAGCGCTAAAGAAAGGTATGTGTCAGTACTTGGAATGTACTGGTATGCTAAGTAAGGTAGGCTGAGATACATGGGTTCATATGCATGAATAATACTGACTGAATAACATGAGTATAACTGAATGAGAGTACATGCATGAACATGTAAACTGTAACTAAGGTCATGATAACACTGAATACTGAGTTTTGAATTACCGATTTACTGATATTTGAGGTTACTGATATTGCATTATTGTTAATTGAGTGACTGTATCTAACAGTCCTGATTTTGTGGAACTGTTCTGAGTTCCGTACTAAACTAAGTGACTGTAGCTGACAGTTTTAATTTCTGTAGAACTGAACTGAGTTCTATTCTAAAGACTAAAACTGAGACTGTGGGAGGTAATCATCTAACCGATATGCCCCTTTCTAAATAGATTAGGCTCCAACCTATAACTCCAATTGAAAAGGTGTCTGTTCCGTGCCATGAGTAAAGCCAATCTGAGTCACCCTCATCTGCCAGGTGCTCTAAATGATAATGGAGGTACCCTCAACTGGCAGGTAGGACACCTCATCAACCCTCAACTGGTGGGTTGATGTTTCAACCTACACTGGATATGTAGTTCTGGAACACAAGGACTGCTTCTAAGGATCATACCCTCTACTGGCAGGTGAGTCCCCATCCTTGGGTTCACTCGGTGCTGAATCGTACTCCCAACTGAATAGACACTTGATTGAGTTCTAAACTGTACTAGGCTGGACTGAACTGTTATTGATCGTTCTGTCTAACTAAACTGAACTGAGTTCACTGAATTTTAAACTAGTTACTAATTGAGTTCTGAACTGATTGCTGAACCACTGATCGTGATATAACTGGTACTATTCTATAACTGACATTGGCTCTAAGTATACAGCTAAAATATCGGGTATTAGATACCTCCAGGAATCGATAACATATAATTACAAGACATAGCACAAATCTTGAAACATGATAACTAAATACTTGATCACCATTCATTCATTGGGGTATTTTGACAAACACTTGCATTACATAAATTGGTATACATGCTAACATGATATAATTTCACTATTCAACTCACATGTACAATTTATCAAACATTTGAAGGGCATAATATATATGCATATAATACTAAACAACATGTGGGCAATACAATTTCAAATACCAAATTCACAATTTGGAGGCTTTAACATGATTTCACATGATACTACACACATATTTAATAACTTCACATAAATCTTGCAACTAATCATGGATTAGGAACCCCATTAACATGCTAGTCATGAAAACAATCACATTAAATTATAAATTTCATCAAATCCATAAACATGAATTTTGAAACAGGTTTTTGAACTCCAATGGTGGAAGGATCGCCAACTTACAATGGCTAAAAATAACTTTAAGTCTGAATACTTAGCTAAAATTTTCTAAGTCTGGGACACCTTAACAAGCTTTAAAGGACTGAGTCAAGCTTACGATTTTGTGGGGTCTTGCAATATCTCCCTCTTGGGAATATTCATCCTCGAATGAGACTGACTAAGATGAGAATACTGATAGACTGAATTTAGATACTGGATTTGCACAACTGTAACATGATTTCATAACTGACACTACTGATATGCTAAAATTTCATACTGAACATACATATCTAATGCATGAGTACATACCTGAACATGATTCATGAATGCATAACTGGGATTGCTAATAAGCTGAGTCTCTTATACTGAACATGCATATCTGATGCATGAATATCTGATTGAATGAACTCATGAATGTATGACTAGATATACAATGGTAACTAATACTAAGTTTATAAGAAAATCTGACCATAAAACTGAGTAAGTTTAAAGAAAATCGTTACCTTGGGTTGAGTCTAAGTTTGTAGAGAAGAGGTGAGGATACTTAGTTTGTATATGTGCTTCTTCTTCCCAAGTAGCTCCTTTAATGGACTGATTCCGCCAAATAACTTTGACAAGAGGGACTCCTTTGTTCCTCAGTCTGCGAATCTGATAATCAAGGATTTTAATTGGAATCCCCTCATAAGAGAGGCTGTTCTGAACGTCTATACTCTTTATAGGGACTACAACTATTGGGTCACCTATGCATTTCTTTAGGAAGGAGACATGGAACACTGGATTGACTGAATCTAAGTCTAAAGGCAACTCAAGTTTGTAAGCTAACTTTCCAAAATGGCTGAGAATTCGGTAAGGACCAACATATCGGGGATTGAGCTACCGCTTCTTGCTAAACCTCTTCACTTCTTTCATAGAAGATATTCTAAAATACATATAATCATTAATCTCAAACTCGATATCCTTTCTGCACATATCTACATACGATTTCTATCGGTTCTAAGATGTTTTAAGCCTTTTCCAGATCAGCTAAACCTTCTCTAAGGCGTCAAACACCAAGTCAGGCCCTACCACTACGGCCTCTCCCACTTCAAACTAACTAATGGGAAACCTACATCTCCTCCAATAGAGCACCCCAAATGGAGCCATCTGAATACTGGAATAATAGTTGTTGTTATATGTGAATTCAATCAAAGGTAAGTGGTCATCCCAACTACCCTTAAAGTCTATCGCACACGCTCGCAGTATATCCTCTAAAGTATGAATGGTCATTTCTGCTTGACCATCTGTCTGAGGGTGGAAAGATGTACTAAGGTGAACTTGGGTACTAAGACCCTTTTGGAATGCCTTCCAGAAATGAGAGGTGAACTGCATACCTCTATCTGAGATAATGGACAACGAAACCTCGTGTAATCTGACCAACTCTCTAACTAGATCTTGGCATAGTCTCAGCGAAATAAGAGATATGAACTGGTAGGCAATAAGATGATTTGGTCGTCCTATATACAATGACCTAAACTAAATCGTGATGACGAAGAGTATGAGGCAAACCCATCACGAAATCCATGTTCACCTTCTCCCACTTCTAAGTGGAAATACTGAACTCCTGCATAGCCCCACTAGGTTTTTGATGCTCGACCTTAACCTACTAATATGTAGAGCACTTAGCTACAAACTTTGCAATGTCTCTCTTCATCCCACTCTACTAATAGATCTCTCATAAATTACGGTACATCTTAGTGGCCCCTGGATGAATAGAGTAATGCGCATCATGCGCTTCTGCAAGAATTTGCTATCTTAGGTCATCTACACCTGGCACATATAGCCGACCCTGACAATGCAGAATACCATCTCCCCCTTAGGAGAAAACCTCTATCTTCTGATCTTTAACTAATTCTTTTAACTTAACTAGACTGGGATCCCTATCCTGCTTTGCCTTTACCTCAGAAACCAGAGATAATTCTAAACTACTCTACACTCATATACTACCTTCTGCTGAATCGACTAAGTGGACACCTAGTCATGCAAGATGATGAACTTCCTGAGCTAACTTCTTCTTACCATCTTCTACATGAACAATACTACCCATAGGCATCCTTCTTAGAGCATCATCCACTACATTGGCCTTGCTTGGATGATACAGAACACTCATGTCGTAGTCCTTCAACAACTCCAACCACCTGCTCTAACGGAGGTTTAGGTCTTTCTGAGAGAACACATACTGTAGGCTCTTATGGTCTGTTAACACATCAAAGTGCACTCCATACAAATAGTGCCTCCAAATCTTTAAGGCAAATACTACTGTTGCTAACTCAGGATCATGAGTTGGATAGTTCTTTTCATGGGGCTTAAGATGTATAGAGGTATAGGTTGTAACCTTACCTCTTTGCATCAAAACACACCCCAAACCAACCCTGGAGGCATCACAATATACCTCAAATCCATTTGAACCATCTGGTAGAGTCAGAACTGAGGCTGAGGTAAGTCGAGTCTTCAGTTTTTGAAAACTCTTCTCATAAGAATCTGACCACTAAAATTTGACCTTCTTCTGAGTCAATCCGGACATATGGGATGGAATAGATAAAAATCTGATGTGCTAGCATTTTGTTAGCATATTTAAGACTTTTAACTCAGAATAATTGTAAGTTCTTAAGTAACTATCATTGTTTTTATGATATTTCTTTGATACTGTAGTGAAAGACAAGATGCAAGAGAACATAAAACAATAAGGACAAAAAAAAGTGAATATGGAATAAATAGCCAAGAAATTATAGAAGAGCAGTTGACTTTTGTGATAAGTCGTCAACTTGGTGATAAGTTATCAGGTCCATCTTCAGCTGGAGGCAGTGTGATGAAGTTGGAGTAGAAGTGTGATGACATCCCCTGATATGTCGTCACAAATTTGATAAGCTATCAAGAGCATCATCAGCCTTAGACAGAGAATGGAATTTAGCTGGAATCCGTGATGACATTTGTGATAAGTCATCAAAGTTCTGATAAGCCGTCAGGTTTCATCGTCAACCTAAAGTAGAGAATGTCAAAATTGAAGAGGATCTGACGACATTCCTAATAAGTCATCAGAACCCTATAAGGTATCATGCATGTCGTCGTCTATTCTGAGAAAAACCTGTAACCTATAATTTTGTTCCCATAATTAGCCTAAGTATTTATGGACAAGTCTAGGTTTTCCTTAAGAGTTGGAGTCATCTAAAGGACGAATTTCAGAAATTTTAATTCCAAATTTTCTTTAAGTTACAGCTATAAATAGCAACTTTTAGGGTTTCATTCAGGGGGGAAGAAATCTTAGACATCTTGAACTTTACAAACTTTAGTATTTCTCTCTCTAGTTCTGGATACACTGTCACCATTAACTTGTGAGAGATTACTATTACTTTTTGAGGAGTTATTTGGTGATTGAATCGAAAAAACAATTATTACTTTTCATTACTCTGTAAGTTTATATTTCAAATCATGAATTTAATTATGTGTTTCATTCGTTACATCATTAGTGGCTAAACTCCATTAACCTGAGTTATGGGATCTAGGGTTAGGTCTTGATGAGGTACTAAATATTTAAGATTCAAAAGGTGGTAGAATTTGTTGATAATTCTGAAGTTTTAATTAACGTCTGTTGGTTGCAAATAGTAGAAACGCCTACTTTGATTTGCTTGAGAAAGAAATCAAATATAGCAGGAAGTGAATTATCACAGGGACTCGAAAATACTTCGTTTAATAATCAGCGTTGTAACAAAGTTGGTTAACCTGAGGTAAAATCTGGGTAGTAAATAGAAATTTCCTAAGTCTGGGAGGATTAGGAAATTAAACGCTTGAGTAGTTCGAGAGACATTTAAGCATAACATCGATAAATATAGCTTGTTATTCTACCCCCCGTAAGAATCTTAAACCACTTTTAGCATCTGTCATGTACCAGAAGCCTTAGTGAACATAATTCTGGTTATTTCATAAACTCTTGGTTTACAAACACAGAAACTAAAGGGACCAGCAATTATTTGCTGATCATCAAAAACCCCTATTTTATCTTTTCGTATCATTTCTTTGAATCTAACTTGTAGCTTTAGTTTCAAACTAGTTTAATCGCCACTTACATTGTTCCCTGTAGAATCGACCCCGACTCCAAAGTAGGGTAAATATATTGACGACGACCGTCTTGCACCAAATTGAAATCTAAGTTGAGTGTTATCAAAATCCCTTAACAAACCATCGATAATAGCCAGCCAAACCTAAGAAACTCCGAATATCTGATGGAGAGATGAGTTTAGGCCAGTTTCTCACTGCTTTAGCCTTTTGAAGATCAACACTAATGCCATCACCGAAAATGATATGACCGAGAAAAGCTACTGACCTTAGCTAAAATTTGCACTTGCTAAATTTGGCGAATAGCTGATGGTTTTTGAGAGTTTGTAATACTATTCTGAGATGGTCTACATGATCATGCTTACTGCGGTAGTAGACAAAGAGCTCATCTATAAAGACTATGATGAAAATATCCAAGTATTTCTTGAACACACAATTCATCAAGTCCATGAAAGTTGTTGGGGCATTGGTAATACCAAAGGATATGACTAAGAATTCAAAGTGACCATATCGAGTTCTGAAAGCTATTTTCAGAATGTCACTTTCTCTGACTCTGAGCTGATGATAGCCTGATTTGAGGTCTATCTTAGAAAAGTAACTGGCACCCTGAAGTTGATTAAACAAGTCATTGATTTTGGGAAGTGGGTACTTGTTCTTGACCATGACTTTATTTAGCTGACAGCAGTCTATACACATTCTGAGAGAATCATCTTTCTTTCGCACGAATAGAATTGGTGTACTTCATGGTGACACACTGGGTCTGATGAATCCCTTATCTAGGAGATATTTCAACTATTTTTTTAATTATTTGTGTTCTGCTGGAACCATTCTATATGGCAAAATAGATATGGGCTAAGTGTCTAGAAGATAGTCTATTCCAAAGTCGATTTCCTTTCTGGGAGGAACTCCAGGAAGATCTTTAGGAAACACGTCTGGGAATTCACATGCTATTGATACTAACTCAAGGGTAGCGGTTTATGATCTAGAGTCTTGGACTCAAATGAGATGGTATACATATCCCTTAGATATCATTTTTCTTGCCCTAAGGTAGGAAACAAGATGACCCCTAAGTGCTGAAGTACTACCCCTCCAATCTAGGATGAGCTCATTCGGGAATTAAAATTGGACAATTCTATTTCTGTAGTCGACTGAGGCATAGCAGGAATAAAGCTAATCCATGTCGAGAATGACATCAAAATCGGTCATTTCTAATTCGACTAAGTCTGCTGAAGTGACTTTCTGAAATACCATAACCGGACAGTTTCTGTATACCCGTCGGGCTATGATAAATTTACCCACTGAGATAGAGACTGAAAAGGGCTCTGCTAGGATTTCGGGACTGGCTCCAAAGTCAACATCTATATAAGGAGTTACAAAGGACAAGGAAGCTCCTGGATCTATCAAAGCATAAATATGTAAATGATAAACTTGTAACATGCTAGTGACCACATCAGGAGAACTTTCCTGATCCTGTCAGGATTGAAAGGCATAGAGTCTGTTTGGGCGTTTCCCACTGGTAGCACTGAAAGTTGTACCTTGCTGATTCAGGCGACCGAACTGAGCTGAGGAACGATTATACTGACCCTGGAAACCTGATTGGGGACAATTTCTGACTTTGTGACCTGGATTGCCACACCCAAAACATACATCACTACCAGCCCTGCAGATACCTTAGTGGTTTCTGCCATATTTCTAGCAAAGAGAATTGGTTTGAGCGCTGCTGATACTACCTTGAGGCTTAGGGCCTAGCGCCCTGTCTCTGTTGCTGTCTCTAAATTTTGGCACTGGAGCACTAGCAGAGGATGGAGCAAGAACTGAGGATTTTGGGTGAAACTGAGAATGATTCCCACCCTCTAACTTAGGCTGAGCGAAGTTGAAATTGCCTATTCTCACTCTCTTGTTCTCTCTCCCCCTCTCCCTATTCTTAGCCTCATTTATATGATGAGCATGGATCATGAGTCTGGATATGTCCATCTCCTTATTCAATCTTGTCATTCTACACTCCTTGACACACTGCTAGAAACCCCAGACACAAACTTACTCATCATGGATCTACTATTTACCATCACATAAGAAACGTATCTAGCTAATTGAGTAAACTTGAGACAATACTCTTTCACTGTCATGTTGCCCTGCTTTAGATAAATAAATTATAGAACCTTTACTTCCTTCAACTTCAATGGGAAGAACCTATCCAAAAAGCAGTGGCAAACTGCTCCCACTCTATAGGCTCTGCATCTGTGGCCCTTTATGCTTTCCACTATTTAAACTATGTGTGAGCCACATCCTACAACTGATATGCGGTCAACTCTGCACTCTCACTAGCAGTCACCCCCATAATATATGTAACTTTCTACACCTAATTAAGAAATTCCTGAGGGTCCTTATCTTACTTAGACCCACTAAAAGATGGAGGTTTTATTCGGGTAAAGTCTCGAATCCCAGCTGTAGTAGTATTTCCCACTGGGTTGGCTAGAATAGCAGCTCTACGTTCATTCTGGGCTACTATAAAATGAGCTAGGAAAGTGAAAACTGCTCTAAATTCAGCGTGAGAGACATGTTCATCCAGGGGATCTAGTTGGATGGGCTGAGGTGCTGGCTGGTCTCCCATTCCTCTTCTCTTAGTCCTCTTTGGAGGCATATTCTATAAACGAAAGAGAAACTTTAGATTAGACTAAGAGTTTAACTGGAGCTCATGCTCACTCGCATGACATAAATACTGAAAGAAGGGAAACTTTTCCTAAAACATATAATAGCTTCCTGTCCATAAGTATGGCACGCTACACACCCATGTACAAGACTCTAATAAATGTGGCTTTAAAATTTCCTAGGACTCTGTTGAACCATAGGCTTTGATACCAAGTTTGTAACACCCCAAGTCTGTACCTCGGATGCTACATTATGCTTATAATCCCGAAGGATCACAATCTAACCCATGACTAGTACCTGCTGCAATAACTGAATAACAATACTGAAAATACAGAATTTAGGCAGAAATAGTCATAAGGTTCAAAACTGAATATCAATTGCCAAATACTGAAATCAATACTATAAACTGAACATCTATCTTAAAAATACTCTATGTTTGAAAAACCTCTACTATCTGAACAGGGAGTTGATGGGACAATCCCCAACTAACTCTAACTACTGTAATAAACTGAGCATCGAAATACTGGAATAATAAATATGTCCTCTAGCATGAGGACTCAACACTAGTCTGCTGTTGATGGATCGGGCTGCTAAGTATGATCGGGAGCCCGTACATCTAAACCTATGATATAAGACATCATAGCATAAAAAAAGGTATGCATCAGTACTTTGAATATATTAGTATGCTAAGTGAGGTAGGCTGATATGCATGGGTTCATATGCATGATTAACACTGACTGAATAACATAAGTATAACTGAATGAGAGTATATGCATGAACACATAAACTGTAACTGAGGTCGTTTTAACACTTGATACTGAGTTTTAAATTTTTGATTTACTGATATCTGAGTTTACTAATATTGTATTACTGTTAATTGAGTGACTGTATCTGATAGTCCTGATTCTGTGAAACTAATTTGAGTTTCGTACTGAACTGAGTGACTGTGTCTGGCAGTTTTGATCTCTGTAGAACTGAATTGAGTTCCATTCTGAAGACTGAAACTAAAACTATGGGAGGTAATCATCTAACTGATATGCCCCTTTCTGAATGGATTAGGCTCCAAACTATAATCCCAGTTAGAAAGGTGTCTGTACCGTGCCATGAGTAAAGACAAGTTGAGTCACCCTCATTTTCCAGGTGCTCTGAATGTGAATGGTGGTACCCTCAACTGGCAGGTAGGACACCTCATCAACCCTCAAATAGTGGGTTGATGTCTCAATCTACGCAGGCAATGTAGTTTTGGAACACAAGAACTGTTTCTAAGGATCACACCCTCTACTGGAAGGTGAGTCCCCATCCTTGGGTTCACTCGGTGCTAAATCGTACTCCCAATTGAATAGACACTGGATTGAGTTCTAAACTGTACTAGGATGGATTGAACTGTTACTGATCGTTCTGTCTAACTGAACTGAACTGAGTTCACTGAATTCTGAACTGATTACTAACTGAGTTCTGAACTGATTACTGAACCACTGATCGTGATATAACTGGTACTATTCTGGAACTAACACTATCTCTAAGTATATAGCTAAATTTTTGGGTATTAGACACTCCCAGGACTCGATAGCATATAATTACAATACATAGCACAAATCTTGAAACATGATAACTAAATGCTTGATCACCATTCATTTATTGGGACATTTTGACAAACACTTGCATGACATGAATTGGTATACATGCAAACGTGATATAATTTCACTATTCAACTCACATGTACAATTCATCAAACACTTGGAGGGCATAACATATATGTACATAATACTAAACAACATGTGGGCAACATAATTTCAAATACCAAATTTACAATTTTGAGGCTTTAGCATGATTTTACATGATACTATACACATATTTAATAAATTCACATAAATCTTGCTGCTAATCATGGATTAGGAACCCCATTAACATGCTAGTCATGAACACAATTACATTAAATCATGAATTTCATCAAATCCATAAGTTGAATTTTCAAACGGGTTCTTGAACTCCAAGGGTAGAAGGGAGCCCTTGGATGAACAATTAACATACCTTGGTTGTTAAATTCTTAAAGAATGATGGTGAAATCATGAGTCTTAAATTTGAAATTTGATCTCCTACGGTTTTTGTCCTTGAGTAGTTTGAGAAAGAATAAATGTATTTTGCTAATTGAGGGCTAAATTTCATGTTTTGGGGGGCTAAAGGACGTGGGAAAAGGACCCTAATACCCCTAAGGACGCGGACTTTTTAATGACTAAAAATTGAACTATTGATACAGAGATCGACATGCTGCGTTGTTGCCATCGACGCGATAGCCAACGCGCCACATCGAGTCCGTGTTGGTTTACTGGAATTTGCACTGGAAGCTGGGGAAAAATGCTCATTGATGTGATGGGCGATGCGGCGCGTCGTGATCGCGTCGATCCACTAGTTTTAGCTTTCAAATGTGTTTCAAACAAAGTTTAAAAAATTCAAAACTTGTTCGAGGATTCAACCTAAAAAATCATCACTTTAAGGTCATGAGGGTCGTGAAAATAGATTGCCGACTTACAAAGGCTAAAAATAACTGTAAGTCTGAATACTTAGCTAAAATTTTCTAAGCCTGGGACCCCTTAACAAGCTTTAAAGGACTGAGTGAAGCTTAGAATTTTGCGGGGTCTTACAGCAATGTACAAAGGTCATCTAAGAGCAGCATGAGCTGAAAAAAGGTGAATATTTATCATTTGTTCCAACAAACAGACTACATATCTATTACAATAAATAAAACATCTGTTGAAAATTATCAAATAGATATCAACATCTATTGCAATAGATGACTAACCCATTGCAACAAATACATAATCTGTTGCAACAGATATCTAATATGTTTGAAATTATCAAGTCTTCCTACTATTTTAATTTATCCCAAAAGGTGGATCATCTGGTGGAAATTATCTAATAGGTTTTGCTGCTCCTTTGATTTCTTCCAACATATGAACCATTTTGTTACAATAGATGAGTTATTTATTTTATATCTTTGTGATAAGCATTAACAATTCTGGCTTTTCAGGTAGATGTCACAGTAGAAGCTACTGCTGAACAACATACTATCACAATTGATCATCCATCAAGTGCTTCCAAACATCAGAATTATCCCTTTGAAGGGTTTAACATCTCGGTCGAGACTCCAACACAATTGATCAAAATTTATACAGAATGAATTACCAATGGGGTATTAAAAGTTCATGCCAACAGGTAACATAAATCAATTTTAAAAATATTGATTCATACAATTCTTCTTATACAAGCATAACATGATATTATTAACACATGTAAATCATGTAGAAAACAAAATGACGAACACTACAAATTGAACCAATCAAGTTTTGATATGGTCGACTTTGTTGTTGCAAATTCCAAAATGAAAAATTGATTCTATTTGATATCATAGCTGCAAACTTGCTAGAATGATGAGGTTTAAGTGCAATATATATCTTACTATTAATACTATATTTGATGTTTATTTTATTTAATTGTAATGATTTGTTAATTTAATTATTACATAATTATAATATTTGATAATATGTGCAGCATATTGATGTCATATTTATGGCCTCTGAAAGAAGGTTAAGTTGCAAATACAACAAAAATACAGATACACGATCGCCAACCATTTGTTCAAAGTATATATCGATAAGGCCTACAAAAGGTATTATCAATAACATTTGGAACTTCCTAAAAATGAGGAATATTTAAGCAACATCATCAAAGGTTTTAGCATTCCATCTGACTTACCTTGGAATTTGATCGATGAAGTGTACATCTTAGTCAATTGTGATGGTGAGTTCTATTGAATGTTGGTTATCGTTGTTCTAAAAGAGAGGCGCGTCTGAGTTTATGACTCGATGTTGGCAAGAAGAAGTTCTGGGTCGTCATATGAGATACAAAAACTGATCAAATTATTGCCTACTTACCTTCATATAAGTGACTTTTTGGTCCAAAAGATTTATACTGCTCTGTTAATGATTGAAGCATACGGGATAAAACAGGTGATAGCCATCTTCTACAAGGCAACCCATTTGATGTAGAATATGTTGAAGGAATTACTCAATATTCCATTGGTAGCCTGTAAGTAATAATGATTTATTTTCATAAATTTCACAACTCATACAATAATTAGATATGTATTTTCTAATTTTTAAAAACGCAGGGATTGTGGTCTTTTTGTTGCCGCTTACGTCGGGTATTTGAGGGTTGGATTACAAGTATCAATAGATGAACTTGATGCTGAATTACTCCATGAAGGATATGCTACTCTTTTATTAAATTATGGAATTATGAAGTTTGAGAGAGGGTACGTAAGCGACAGTGAAGATCCATGACGACTAAAGCCGAATTTTATATCACCGGATGAAGAACAACTGGTCAGTATTTAGTAAATCTTTATCACTTGATTTTGTCAAAATAATAACCTTTCCTTAGGAAGTCGGCTTCAAAACTTAAATTGTAAATATTTATCATTTGTACCCATAATAAATTTTTACATTTCATGTATTTAATTTAATTAATGTAATTTGTGAAGGCTTCGATTTATTTTTTGTTATGAATTTTATTCTAAATGAGGACCGGTTATTTTGTCATGACTTTTATTTTATCCTTAGTTATGAACTTATTAATTAAAATGGATTACCATATTCAGATATAGCAACAGATAATGGATTTGTTGCAACAGATGACACATGTGTAAAATTATTAAATAGATCTAGACATTTGTTGCAACAGATGTATTATCTGTTACAACAAGTGGGTTATCTGCTGGAAATTGTCAAATAGGTCTTTGTCATGACTCGAACCAGGGCCTAGCTCTGACAAGTATCTCAAGTCCCACGTGGATTGGAGATCACCCCTTACATCTAACCAAACCAAACACAATATACCCAACGTCGAATTAATTTCGAACATATAATAAGATAGCATGCGACAAGCTTAAAGAAATTCAAAACATGTGTATAATCGATAGCTGATAACTGACCAAACGACCTACCAACATCACCCAAGTCCACAGTAATCCAACGAAGCTTTCTAACAAGAACCAAAAATTTGTCTTGGTCGGGACATGTCCCCGACTCTAACAGATAGCAATGACAATGACAATGACAATGACAATGACAATGACAATGACAATGACAATGTTAATGATAATGAAACTCTCAACTCTAATCTATGATAAGAAATAATGAAATGTCTAAGTCTTGCAAAGTATGAAAGTTACCACTTCACCACAACGAATCAACGAACCGAGTTGATCCACCTAACTCTGTGCAGCAAAGTAGACTTGCCTACAGACCATGCATCGCATGGGGATACCACATCCAGAGACGGTTAGTGGTGTGAACACTAGCATAAACTTAGGGATAAGGGAGAAAAACAATTCTGTGATCAACACTTCAAAATCCAATGCACATAAGCATATGCAAATACATATATATACATCACGTACTGGGATAGGGGACAAAGTTTAATATGCTTTTTAAAACTTTAGCCTAGATTGTGTAGCTCAACCGTCATAACATATGAAGGCACCCATGGGCTATATGGGCCCAACTCTTCCCCAGCTAGTAGGGCCTTAGTACGTGTGGCCACACAAACCAGAGGATATACATATGCACTATTGAGGACTCAAACCTCCCGGCATATCAAGGTAACACAAGTACCAAATTATGTAATATAATATGGGGGACTCGAACATCCCAATCAAATGATATTAATAAGGGGGACTCGAACCACACGGTCATCTAGACCTCAGCGTCGGCAACTGCGGTTTCCAGTATTGGTCCTTCAAGATCTCTACTTTCACGACTCAGTTACACAATTCTAATTATAGCCCAGTTAAAACAATTAGCACATACATTATCATTTACTGAACCATGATATACATTTAGGCATACGTTGTTGGTACGTCATACCAACTACACTTGTAAGGAAACATCAACATACCACATGAATTATCATCACTTTGGAGAGTTCACAACCCCCACTGGTTCAATTTTTCATTAGCTTGGGGAAATTCCCAATCCCATAAGGTTCAATTCAAATCATTATGCATCATTAACCTTTTACATTATGCCATAGTTCAAGAGTAGTTCAATGTGCATATTTTTTATATTCAAAACCAATTCAACACTATGGGGTTGGGGTCATAACCAATTCAAAAGTCACAAGTTTGGAAAATCACAATCCCTAGATCATTCACCATTCCCATGCATCAAATTGATTTTAAAACCACTATATGTACATAATCCATGTAGGGACAAACATAAAACATATATAAACATAATCCATGTAGGGACAAACAAGAAACGTCGCATAAACATCAGTTATTTAGAAATCCTCAACCCATGTTTTCAAAACCCACATACATACCATATAAACAACACTTTAAAACTTATGCTTTTAGCAAATTAATAATTAGGGAAGAGTAACATGCCTGAAATATTCAAGTTTATAGAGAGAATTTCACCCTTAAGTCCTTAGGTGATCTACCTCTTGGAAACCCTAAGCATGGCTGCTTGAGAGACTTAAGAGAGTTTTGGAAGTGTTTGAGTACGTTATGAATAAGAAATAACCCCACTTAAGTGTTTTATGAATGTGTGGTTTTAATTGGATAAGGAGGGACCCATAGGCTATATGGGCTTAATTCTCCCCCATCTGGTAGGGCCACAGTACGTGTGGCCACACGAACTAAAGGGTATACATATGCACTATAGGGGACTCGAACTCCCGATATATCAAGGTAACACAAGCATCAAATCATGTAATATAATATGGAGGACTTGAACCTCCCAATCAAATGATATCAATATGGGGGACTCAAACCACCCGACCATATAGAACCCGCATCGGCAACCGTAGTTTCTAATATTGGTCCTTCAGAACCTCCACTTTCATGACTTAGCTACATAGCCCTTATTAAAGCTCGATTAAAACAATTAACATATACATTATCATTTATTGAATCATAATATACATTTAGGCATACATTGTTGGTATCGTCATACCAACTACACTTGTAAGCTAACATCACTATGCCACACCAATTGTCATCAGTTGGGGGAATTCACAACCCCTATTGGTTTATTTTTTCATTAGCTTGGGGAAATTCACAACCCCATTAGGTTCAATTCAAATCATTATACATCATTAACATTTTACATTATGCAATAGTTCAAGAGTAGTTCAACATGCATATTTTTCATATTTAAAACCAATTCCATACTATGGGATTGGGGTTATAACTACTTCAAAAGTCACAAGTTTGGAAAATCATAATCCCTAGTTCATTCACCATTGCCATGTATCAAATTAATTTAAAACACCCCATATAAACATAACCCATGTAGGGAAAAACATGAAACATGACATAAACATCAGTTATTTAGAAACCCTTAACCCATGTTTTAAAACCAACATTAATGTAATACGAAAACTATTTTAAAACTTATGATTTTAGCAAATTAATAACTAGGGAAGAGTAACATGCCTAAAATATCTAAGTTAATGGAGAGAATTCCACCGTTGAGTCCTTAGGTGATCTACCTCTTGAAAACCCTAAGTATGGCTGCTTGAGAGAGTTTTAGAAGTGTTTGAGTACTTTATGAATAAGAAATAACCCCTCATAAGTGTTTATGAATGTGGATTTTAATTGGTAAGGAGGGAATTATCCAAAGTGCCCTTATTATAAAAACTCAAATTTAGTCTTCAGTGACTATGGGTCACTATACGACTCGTATAGACTCATTACGACTCGCCACTATGAGTCGTAGACAAGATAGTTTCTAGGAAATCCACGCATTGATGACCCTACGACTCAACTAATATGACTTATAATTCAACCCTACGACTCATAGGGTCCAGTCGTAGTCAACCCAGTAACCATTTAAGTCAAACACTAGACACCCTATAATTGGCAGCCAACAACTCGTAATAAGTCCTTATGACTCATAGCGATCCACTCATACTCAGAGCAGAACTCAGTCACACTTATTGATTTGGTTTTGATTTGGTACAACTACTCGTCAAAACTCCATACGACTCGTCAGGGAGTCGTAGTTGGGATAGTGAGGATAAAATTTCAAAAATTTTCAAGGACCAAAAACTTAGGGCGCTACAGTCTTCCTACTATTTTAGTTTATCCCAACAGATGACCCATTTATTGCAATAGATGGGTTATCTATTATAATAAATTAAAATAGTTTATGCAATAGGTTTATTTTAATTTATTCCAATAGGTGACCCATCTATTACAACAGATAGTCTATTTGTTGGACCAAATCAAAATAGGCCTTCTACTGGTTTCAAAATAGGCCTTCTACTGGTTTGTTTTAATTTATTCCAATAGATGAACCATCTGTTATAATAAATAGGTCCTATGTTGGAACAAATTAAAATAAGTCCAGCTAATGCTTTGTTTAAATTTCTTCCAATAGATGGCTCATCTGTTGCAATAGATGGGACATCTATTAGAAAAATTCAAAATAGCTCCTCCAATAAATGACCCACCTATTACAAAAAATAGATCATCATCTGTTACAACAGATAGGTTATATGTTGGAACAAGTTAAAATAGGTCCAGCTAATGCTTTGTTTAAATTTCTTCCAACAAATGACTCTTCTGTTGCAAGAGATGACTCATCTATTGCAACAGATGGGCATCTATTGGAAAAATTCAAAATAGCTCCTCCAACAGATGACCCACCTATTGCAATAGATAGATCATATATTGGATGAAATCAAACCAGTTACAAGTCTATTTTGATATCTAGCAATAGATGACCCATTTATTGTAATAGATGAATCATCTATTGCAACAGATGGGTCACTTGATGTAATAAATGGGCCATCTATTGGAAAATTATTTGTAATGTGTTGTATTTATTAAATTTTATGTTAGCTTTTCTTTAGTTGATGCACATATCAATTGTAATCTTGTTTTGTTTTTCTCTTATTTGTAGATAAAAGATGTCTCTCAAAAGAAAAGAAAGTGAAAGTGAATTAACTTTTGACCAACCAACCAAAAAAGCTAAAGTATAGATAGGTTTGGAGGAGCTTCCAGAATAGTCTCTTTTAGGAATAAATAATGGCAGACCTTATGTAGATAATAAAGTTGTGGAAAGAAGTGATGAAGAAAAGAATATTGAGGATGGTGATGAAAATAAAAGTGAGGAAGATGATAAGGACAATAAGGATGTAGAAGATGAAGAAAATAAAGATGTGAAGCAATGTGATAGAAAGTGAGAAAGAAGAGAAAAAAGGGTAGGAGATAATGAGGAAGAAGATAGATCTAAAAAAGAGAAAGAGAAAGATGATGATGATGCACCATCAATGGCATATGAACTTAGATCAAACTCCCAGTATGATCTATTCAAGAATTTTAGTATTGACAAGTTTCAAGTTGAGATGTCGTAGATAACCCTGCAGATTTAACTGGTGATTTTGTATTTAATTCTCTTATGGGGAAATATTTTGATTCTTATAGGAAGATTTTAAGGGAGGAAAAACTTGAGTATCATTTTAAGTCCAGATACTTTAGATACTTTTTTAACCTGCCAAAGGACAACAGTACAAGCTTCCAAATGGGAATAATATATGGTCTTATCAAGCACGAGATCAAGTACAAGGGTGATGATAAAGATTCGAAGTAGTAGGAGAAGAAGATGGATGGAATATGGATAAATTATTGTGGCATACCAATTTATTTTGACATGAAAGAGTTTGCTATAGTGACTGGCTTGAAATGTCATTATCCATTAGAACCTCTTCCCAAAGTAACACCCATTTAAAATCCAAAAGCAAGAAGTACACCCAAATAACCATCAAACAAATGAAAGACATTATCCAAGTGAACACCTACCAAAACCAATAAAAAATAGATGAGTTATTGGTTGTTGTTGGACCTAGTGATAGAGCCAGGAAGTTGTTAGCTGATATCTAGAATAAAAAGATTCCAAATAAGTACAAGGAGCAATTGTGTTTAGTTTGGTTTGTGTATTCTATTATACGGGCAAGAGACATCAACAAAGTCACAGAATCTGAATTATTGATGCTTGTAAAAACTTTTGATAAATTCAACAGTTATCCATGGGGATATGAAAGTTATCTCTGGACTGTCAAATATTTATTAACAAAGTCATCCCCAAAAATGATCAACTTATATAGCTTTCCTTCGACTTTCATGGTAAATTTTATTACTATTTCTTTACTCTTTCATTTATTTATATTTAATAACTATTCTAATTTTTTTTTGCTTGCATCATGTTTACATTCTTAGGCTTGGGTATTTGAAGCTATTCCTCATCTCCTTAGTAGGTCAAGGATTACTCGAATGAGGTTTCTCATCCAAGGATCCTTAGGTGATTGTCTGCCATGAACAACCCAAAAATGAATCCACTTGATCTCTTTAACCCTCCTGATGATGTAGTAAGTCTTCTTTCAAGTAGAATAATTTTACTCAAGTTAAGACATTACAACAGATGGGTTATCTATTACAATAAGTGGATCATCTATTACAACTTATCTCTATAAATTTCCCATCTACTACAATGGGTGCAATAAATAGGTAATATATTGTAATAGGTGGATTATTTATTACAATAGATTAGCCATGTATTGCTTTGATTCTCTGAACCTGTCTTAACATATTACTCATCTACTGTAGATTATGCAATAAATGGGTAATCTATTGAAACAGATGTCCTATTTATTGCATAAGTTCTCTGTGTTAACATGTTACCCAATTAACTATAAATTATTATTTAATTTAAACATATCTAATTTTATTTATAGGTTGTGCATCCATGGATTGTACCTACTAAGCAAGAGTTGGAGATGTCTTCTTTTATTACTCTAGGTTTTTTTCAGACAAAAGTTAACCCAATAGTGGATTTAATAAAGAAGAAATTAGTTGGAGTAAGAGCCATCAAAAGAGCAGAAAGGGAAGGTTGGTTTGTTCCTACTAGCCTCCTATTGAGGTTCTTCATAACCAACCTGCTGCAATAGATTTAGGTGATATTGTTGCTGCTGCTGCTGGTGGTGGTGACGGTGTTGGTGGTAAAGATGGTAATGGTGTTGCTAATAGAGTTGGTGAAGTTGATGCCAGGCATGTTGATGCTAGTGTCAAGCATTGTGATGATCATGTTGTTGATGCCCATAGTAAAAATTTATTTAAAACCAGAGTTAACCACAAAATTAGTAGTGGAGTCACCCCTTTCAGTGGTCCCTCTTCAAGATCATCTTTTGTTTGCAAATGCCAATAGTGCATGAACAGACATGATAAACTCATTAAAAGAATAGATGCTCCCACTGCTGCTGTCAAGGAATTGACATCAAGAGAGGTTTCATACCATCAACGAAGCTGAGAGAGCCATACACTCCTATATTGAAGGTTGAGAGGAAGAAAAAAATAATTAGAGTGGCACTCTCAAGTATTGAATCAAGAGAAATTGAAACTTTTCCTCCTTCCAATGTTGATCAAGTTCAAGTGGCCCCTTCTAATTTTCAAAGGGCCAATGGAGAGCAGGGACCACTGAAGAAGTTGAACATATACAAGTTGGTTGACCCCAAAAGGAAGAATACTCTGACAAAGTATATAGAATCCAAAAGGGTTGCACAATCATTCACTATGAGTACACTTTCCTTAGAAGACTTAAATAAAATGACATGTATAAAGGTGTTGTACGAGGACTCGTTAAGTTTACTTTCTCTAACCTAATCTTCTATATACTTTATTTCCTACATTCCAAGTTGTAGTAGATTGGGCAATTTGTTAGCACAGGTTTAAAAAATATCTGCAACAGATAACTCATCTATTACAACAGATGGTTCAAAGAAGCTATGCAATATATGACTCATTTGTTGTAATAGATAGACTATCTATTGCAATTGATTACCCATATATTACATAAGTTACAATAAATGGGTAATCTGATAACAGGTTTAGAGACCTATGCAACAGATGGACCGACTATTTTAATAGATGGTCCATCTGTTGTATCTTTCCAATTTTGTATATAAGTTACTAAATTTTTATCTTCTTATATCATAGTATTTTGACGAAATTCTTTGCGTCATAAGGTAAAGGCACCTCAAATCCATAGAGTTTTATGATCTTGGCAATAGGATTGTGGACCTCAACTTCTACAATAACTTCTTAGAAAGGTTCAACAAACTCAGTAAAGAAGCGACAACTCCCGGTGGAAAAAAAATTAAGTAGTTAGTTTCTGAATTTGTATGGGATGAAGATATTCTTGACTATTGTAGAGAGAAAATACCATTTCTATATGGATGGATTGGATCGAGTCAAAGAGGATTCTTGCAGTCATGAACGTGGAGAATAAATATTTTGTGGCTCTTGAGATTCTCCTCAATGAGGGAGTCATGAATGCTTACGATTGCAATATACTAGTCTTTGAGGAGTAATAATTTTTTCCTTGCATGTAGCCATTATTGGAGTTGTTCCCAATATTGTTGAAGTAAAGTGTCATAATGAAACATTTGCCAGAGAATTTGCTCAACAAAAGTTAGTCTTTTGAAGGTAAAAGAAAAGACAACGGTGCCTCGTGCGGGTCATACACGCTTGCATTTATTGAATGTTTGCTAACCGACACAGAAATGACAACTCTAAGGACATTACTAAATGATAACTCAGTGTCAAGGATGCAACAAGTGTGGGTTGTTGGGGTACTCTATAAAATTTTAGACCCTGTGTATAGAAATGATTGATGATAATTTTTTTATTTTTAGTATTTCAGCTGATTGGATTGCTTAAAATGAAGTCCATTTGTTTTGTAATGAATTTTATTTTATCCTTAAATTTCCATACTTATGAATTATTACAAAAAATAACTACTAAGTTTAAATATTGCAATAAGTGCATTATATAGATATAGTCATTTGCATAATGCAATAGATGACTAACCTATTGCAGCAGATGACACATCTGTTAGAAAAGATCAAATAGATATAGACATGTCTATATTGTATAATGCAACACATGAGTAACCTATTGCAATAGATGTCTCATCTCTTGAAAATTATCAAACATATATATTTTTATGTTGCAACAGATACATTATCTATTGTAATAGATGGTCATTTTTTGGAAATTATCAAACAGATATACACTTCTATTGCAATAGATGCATTATCTGTTGCAACAGATAAGTCATCTATTGAAAATTATCAAATAAATATAGACATAGAAATCTATTGGAACTAATTAAATAGATAAAGTCATCTGTTGCAACAGATGCATTATCTGTTGCAATAGATAGGTCATCTGTTGGAAATTATCAAATAGATATACACATCTATTGTAACAGATAAAGTCATCTATTGCAATAAATGGGTAATCTGTTACAATAAATATCTCATCTATTGTTAATTATCAAATAGATATACACATCTGTTGCAACAGATTACTCATATGTTAGAAATCACCAAAAAGAAAAAGACATCAGGATAAATGGATCATTTATTACAAAAAAATGTCTTATCTACTGGAAAGAGTCAAAACTCTACATGTACAAGATCTTCTTTGAAGATAGACTGTGACAACATCACCATGACCGTTGATACTGAACTTGTAATTTGCTATTTGATGGGCTAATAACTTTTTCAAACTGAAGTACTTCGATATTTGTTTTTCCATTGAAGGAACAAGTCTATTTGTTGAGTTCACCAACTCCATATGCCTTTCATAAAATAAATTGGTAAACCTCTTGTTTATTTTATCAAATAGTGTCAACAACAACAACAACAAAACCAGTGTATTCCCACCTAGTGGGGTCTGGGGGGGGGGGGGTAAGATGTACGCAGTCCATACCTCTACCTCTACATTGATTAACTAATTCAACTATGTTTGACGTTATAATATTATATTTATATAAAAAATCACTTAGTACGGCATACAATATTACAATAAACTCAAATAAGACATTAAATTTACAATAATGTAGCTATTTTCCAGACAAAATACTCGACTCCAGCTCTCAAAACTGACACGCTCGAGATATTGTGCTGTCTTGGGTACCATATCCCTTATTTAATTAAAATGGTCAAAAAATTCAGCTCTATCATATGCTTTAGCTACTTTATAAAAATGAGATACGACCTTTGAGTTGTAATAGTTGTTTCAAATATTTTTCCTAAGATGCCTCATGCAACAACCAAAGTAAGTTGAAGGGTAAAAAATTGAACTCGTCTTTTGAATACTTGGATGTTTATCAAAAGTTATACACACCTCATTGGTATCGTCTACACAGCTTCGCATTTATTTAAAAAATATTGATATGAGGCATCGCATTCCTTATCTATTACACAAAAAGCGTCAAGAAAGATGTGATTCTCTGCATCTTGTGCCATCGACGATAACAAAACTCCTTCATACTTGCTCCTCAAGAAAGTCACATTGATAGCTATGAATTTTCTCAATTTTAAAAAACCAAGAATCCAAGCACCATAAGTTACCAAAAAATACTTGAACCTTTCATTTTCATCAACATGCAACACCGTTTTACTTTTGAGATTTGGGGACTCAAGCATGTAACGGTAGGCATTAAGGATAGCATACTCGTGATCATGTGTTCCTCTAACCAAAGACTTGAAAATATCCATGCCCTTGTAAATCTTCCAATAACTGACCTTACAACCCAATTTTGAATGGATTTGATTGGCCATATCATTTGTAGAAGGGCCTTTGCCATTGAAAAATCTATTTTGAAAATATTTATCGATGAGTTTTATCGTGGCGTGAGGATTATGGCTCGTAATATGCTCTGAACCACATGTGTTATACTTTTCATAAGTTTTGATGACGAATCTATCAAAACTTAAGTATTTCACATCCCTCAACCATCACTTACACTCCGGATGAGCACATCTAAAACAATACACATAGCGCAAATTAGTCACCTTGTTTAGTCTGAAATTTTTTTTCAAACAAACATGACTAGTTCTTCCTTATTATATTCTTGAATATCTCATTCCCTTGTAAAAATCAGTCTCGTTATTTTGAAGTTTGCTCGATTATGTTGATTGAGAACTTCTCACTGTATTGCTCGCAATAAGGGCGTAGGTGTTTGATCCTTCTTCACCTTCACTTGATCTCCATTCTCATCATCATGTGGAATATTCATGTCCATATCATTTAATTTATTATCAAACATATCTTGTTGTACTTATTGTTTTTTTGTACATTCTAATTCTCTTTCTCTATCGATTCTTCAAACACGTATACCTGTAGACACGTAATTTTGTCCATAAAAAAAATATTTTAATTATTTATATTTTTATTTTTTATTATTTTTTTATTTTTTATTTTTTATTTTTATTTTTTTATTTTTTATTTTTTTATTTTCATTTTTATTTTTATTTTTATTTTATTCTATTTTTATTTTTATTTCTATTTGCATCCACTTCACCATGTCACCTCAACACCTCACCCCTCATTTTTCATTAGATACATGCAAAGGGCACATGCCCTACTCATTTTGCCATACACCACACTCATCTTTCCACATGTCATACCTAATTTTACACATGCCACACACATATACCCATAAGACACCAATGATATTCATACACATAGGACACAATATACAAAAATAAGAAAAAAGGAATAAAAAAAGGGGCCCACAGGGGAAGAAAAAAAAAGGAGAACACTCACATGCTCAAAAAAGAAAAAAGACAAATTCACGCACACAAGGACCATCTTCCTTTTTCTTCCATTTTGATGAGATTCACACAAAAAAGTTGATGATGGGATAGAGAACAGAGAACCCTCCATTTTCATTTTCACACAATTCTTCAATGAACACACAGTAACAGAGAAGAGGCCACTCGATCTTTCATTTCTTTGTCTACAATTCGGCACACACACACTTCTGCACATTAATCCGCAAGCCCACATGAAAGGGAGAGATATAGAGGAGGGAGACAAGAGAGAAATCGAGGAGGAAGAGAAAAAAATTGGTGAAAATCTAAGAGGCGCGGATCGAAAATGCGATCTGGCCGGTGTTCCTCACCGAGAAATACAATCAGCCGCTCACCCACCACCACAAATGACCAATATCCACTTCTCACCATCGAGAAATGCAAAAACAGTGATTAAATCACCCAAAATCAGCCTGTTTTGAGTTGATTCCGGCAGAGCTTCACCGAAAATCATGTATGGGTTTGGTTTGTGCAGTTTTTTTTGTGTTATCTATTAGTCACCGCATAATTATGTTCGAATCCTATTCGAGGAAGTTTTCGTGTTCGAATGAGTTGACAGTCAAGATTAGGTATCCGTCGAGGTTATCGAGACGACTCTTATTTCTCTTCTTAAAATCAATCGAAAGCTCTTGAGGTCCATCTCTTAACTCCCATTCAATCTTCTTTATTTTATTTTCTTTTGTTAAAATTGCTATGATTATGTGTTGGGTGATTGTAGTTGTTTGATGTTATGATCATGTGGTTGGTGATGACTCCGATGGTATGAGGAATGAATTTGATTAGTTTTAATGATGCGATTGATGAAAAAAAATTGGGGGTGAATTCGAGAAGATGATAAATAGTGAATTGAGATTAATTTGGGTTTATTATTATTTTGTTTAATTCGAAATAAGTATGAATATTGTAGGAATGTGATTGAATTATGACATGTTGAAATGAATAGGAAAATATAGGTTTGGGTAGGCATCAATTTAGGAATAAGTGTTTTTCGTTGAATGATTGAATATGGAATGTGTATTGAATGTTTGCTGGTTTATCGTATATGACTCAAGTGTATTCATTTGGCCGGAGAATGTCCCGAAGTTTCATGTACTTATTTATCGGGGAATGCCCCGACATATTATATCTTCGAAAGAGGTTCGTGATCAAAGCCCGAGGCATCGGGTAAGGCATTGGAGCGTAGTTTAGGATTAGTGTAGGTTAGCGTAGGTTTATTTTTTAGTACCTTTTCCATTTCGGGTTGTAATAATTGGACTGAACACTATATTTTGGATTTGTTTTATTTTGTGTGTTTGATTGATTGTTTTTGTGTGGTTTATACATTTGGTAGTGTCAAATTAGCTGATATTCTCCACTAAGCGACCGTGGTCTAACCACGAGATCGAGGGGTGCCTAACACCTTTTCCTCGGTCAACAAAATTCCTTAGCCGGAATCTATGTTCGCAAACCAATTTTAAAGAGTCAAACAGTTTTGAAAAGGATTTTCAAAGGTGACTTGGCATACCGGATCATGTCAAGAGGCAACTCTGAATAAAAAATATAAATAGTCCTTTTTGAAACAAATTTTCATCTTTTGTCACTGTGATAATAAAAACCCTTTCGAATCTTAAAATGAATCCTTTCGGTTGTAGAAAAGGGGTGTGACAGCTCTGGCGACTCTACTGGAGAATCGTTTTCAGAATTCGAGCTTATTTTTTGGAGTTGTATCGGCTTAGTTTGGCATTAGGGGTGTATAGACATTGTTTGTGTTATCATTTGTGTTTATTTTATCATTGTTGAGTACCTACGTGCTCTTTATTTACGGTTTTTCTTTATGTGTTACTGCTTTATATCTGGTATCATTTGCATAACCCGAGCCAATTTTTTCTGCAATAAGTTTCTGAGTGCACGTGTACATGAACTCTAGTTGAGTTACCCTTATTTAGGAGGGGGAGCCGTCTGACGTATAGAGTGGGTGGAAAACTGTCGCAACCACTATCGACCATATGCTCCCCCAAATATCCTTGTTAGTGAACCCCGACGTGGGTCAGCCTATAGGTCTTGCTTATGTGCATCATATTGAGACCTAGCGGGAGCCCACTTGGTCCTTGGTAGGAGACTTACCTCTAAAGGATCCCTACGTGCTAAATGTTGCATTTTTTAGGTTAACATAGTTATTTTATGTTCTCCACTCGTTTGTCTTTAGTCGGGTCTCAAGTCAAGGTTTTGTTTGTTGTTTAATCCTAAATTGTCCAATCTGGACAAACTACGCACCCCTGATTCTCCTCTTTTGGGAGTGAGATATGTAGGCAGCCTATTATAGGTTCGGGATCTTATTTAAAAAATCCAAAAAAGATTTTCTTCACTCTTCATCTAGAGTAGGTGTTTCATACATGTCTTGAAAAGAAAAATACAAAAAAAAATCCTTAATAGTCGTAGGTTTTATTTTTGGTTGATCTTAGTTAAAAAAAATCCAAAAAAAAAAAATTTTCTTCACTCTTCATTTATAGTAGGTGTCACATACATCTTAAAAGAAAACCACAAAAATATTTTCCTTTAATAGGTTCGAGTTTTATTTTCGCATGAATTTCAAAACTGAAAACCCAAAAAGATTTCTTTGGTAATCATAGAATTTCACTTTATAGAGGGGTGTTTAAACCTGAAAAATACAAAAAGATTTTCGTCAATTCTTTTGACAAATTATTATTTACTTTTCTTCTTAATGTTTCAAGAAAAAAAAAAAGAAAAAAATAGTTTAATTTGGCCATTTTGACAAGACTTCACGAACTACGCACACCTGATTCTCCTCTCTCGGGGGTGAGATGCGTAGGCGCCCTTCTTGGGTTCGGTGATCTTTTCAAAATAAATAAAAGAGAAGTTTTGAAAAATTGTTGAATTCTAACTCTAACACATTTGTTATCTCTTGTTCAGTTAGTTTAAGGTGGTTGGTTTGTGGCATCTTGGCTAGTCCTCCTTATCACGCCAAATCTAAAGAAGGATTAATTATGTCCAACAAGGATATAAAGAGTGACCTCATGGATCAAACAAAAAGTTAGAAAATTGAGATTTTAAAGGAAGAGAATTTGAGACTAAGACAACAAATGATGAAAATGTATCGAGTTTGGGCCAGTGGGTTGCCTCCACTTCTGTTCTTCACTTTTGACCCTGCAAATACCTTGAGTCTTTCACCAAAATCGCAAAGTCAGTTTCCTACAGTTGTTGATACACCACGGCATGCCTTATAATCCATTCCATGTAAAATACACCTTAATACTTTCACCACTCTTTCTTTAACTCGTCAGTATAAAGCTACCACATTCACAGCACCACATACTGTGGGTGCTTTTGTTGCTTACTCTTCTACTAAGGCTTCCGCTTTGACTATCAATCTAACGATTGTGCTTCCCCAGTCCATTACTGAATTCACATTCAATACTGTTGATGATCATTGCTATACTATTGAGCCGATAATTAAGTTAAGTGGACTGCCAAAAATTCTTACTAAGAAGCCAAGCATGCCAGAGAAAATGGTTGGGAAAGTGAAGATTGTAGAAAATGATATGAAAATTTCCCTGAGGCTTGTGGGATATGAATATGTTTTAGGTGGTAACCTTCCTTCAAGCTTTGAGACATCAAAATTTGGGGAGCCTGATGGACAAAAGGATTCTGTGAAATACTTAGGACAACATTGCCATCAATCAAGGAAAACTAAAGGAAAGAAGAAGGAAAAACGTACCTATTGTCATGCTAGGTCCAAAGCAGAGTTTGAGAGGCTGAACCCACCAATACCATCAGCCTCAATCCCAAGCTTACAAGTTAGATCCACATAACCACTTGCAACAAGGTTCTTTTCTCCAAAATCCAAGAAATCCCATTCCACATTCTCAATATCCTTTGAATAATGCAAAGATGTATGCTCATCCGTCTTCTTATCCAATGTCATGCACCTATCCCTCAACATCGTCCTCAACCTCCACAAATTTACCAAGGAACCTCTAAATCCAAGTTTCACCTGAGGCCAGAGTTCGCAAAGAGAAGGAAGGAAAATGATAACTTTACTCCTATTGGGGAATTCTATGCCATTTTGTTCCAAAGATTGAGACAGAGGGGCATGATCACTCCTCCCCTAGGATATATTCTTGACCCACATTCAAGTAGTCTTGATCCTAATGTATGATATGCATATCATTCTAATGCTCATGGTCATAGTATTGAAGATTATCGAGATTTGAAAAGAGAAATTGAAAAGATGATTCAAGATGAAGCAGTTATGGTGTAGAACATTGATAGTAAGGAAAGCTCTAGTCACGATTATATGCAAACCAGTGGCTAAGATGTCAGGCTGAATAATTGAAAAGTCACCCCTCTCCCTACTAGGAAAAGGTTTGGTAGTTTGTTTTCTTTTCTTTTCTATTTTCTAAATTATTTAGGGTTGTAGTTCGGGATCTATCTTGTTTTGTTTCTCTGTAGTTTTTGTTTAAACCCTTCGGTCTTTCCTTTTAATGAAATGTGGTGTCCTTTGTTTGTTTTGTTTTATTTTAAGTTATTTGTTTGTCTGTTTTACACAATGCATTTTATGTTGATTCTAGTGCTATGACATGCCTATGAATTTTTCAGTCAGATCTTGAAATCCAACTTAATCATGAAGAGAGTTAACGTTAGGAAAAGAGAGCATCTGAGAAAATAGGTAGAGTGATGAGACATTAGGTGACAAGTTCAAGCCTTCTTTGAAAATTAAGACAATTATTTTGAGAATCACAAGAATAACTTGGTCATCAATTGAAAAATATAGCTCAATTATGTCAAATAGCAGATGTGTGCTCCCGAGGATCAGAACAAAAATCAAATCCACGAAAGCATAAGTCATTCAATGTGAGGGATGTACAACAAAGGTAGAGTTGTATGTTTGACAAGTGTGGAAGAAGTGACACACATGCTCAGTAAAAGTTTGTATTGTTAAAGTGTCACAAATGATCTTTATCTTTCACTTTCACATTGCATGCTATGTACTAGCATCTTCAAGGATTGATTCGATAAAGGCATTTCATTTTTCTATCTAAATATTGTGTCATCCTTTGTTTTACCCCATTTGAGCTTTAGTTCTATTTCTTTCATATCCCTCTTTTGGAATAAAGATAGAGTCAACAAAGCTCAAAAAGAAAGTGTCGAACAAAAAAAATAGTGTCAGAAAAGTTTCAAAAAAAAAATGTCCAAAAAGAAAAGTGTCAAGGAAAATAGAGTCAGAAAAATCCAAAGAGAAAAGAGTGTCAATAAAAGAAAAAAGAATCAAAAGCCTAAATCATGCAAAATAAGCTGCCAGAACTACGCATAACCTGATTCTCTTCTCTCGGAGGTGAGATACGTAGGATGCCCTACTAAGGGCTCGGTCCAACCAAATAAACAATTTAGAATTTCCCAGTCAAAAGAAACTAGGGCATGATTTAATTCTCATTGTTTGAGTCGATTCCAAAAGTTGTAAGTCCTACCCCACTTCAAGTGTCGTTTAGGCCTCATGTTATCCTTTTCTTCTAACCTTATCCAAAAGCCAAGCTACAACCAAAGAAAGATCTTCAGATCAATCTTTGAGAATGTTAAGACTAAGCATGCAATGAATGTGATAACGCATTTTGGGAACTACTTGTCTACCTCAGCAATAAAAATCGAGAGAGAAAAAAAATGAGAGAGTTTTATCGGTGAAAACCCTCACGGGCACCGTAAGATGATGGTAAGCTGATGGAAATAAAAATGAGAAAGTCTTATCGGCGAAAACCCTCATGGGCACCGTAAAATGATGGTAAGATGAGGGAGATAACAATGAGAGAGTCTTATCGGTGAAAACCCTCACGGGCACCGTAAGACGATGGTAAGCTGAGGGAGATAACAATGAGAGAGTCTTATCGGTGAAAACCCTCACGGGCACTGTAAGATGACGGTGAGTTGAGACAAATGAAAATAAGAGATTTTTATTGATAAAAAGCCCTCACGGACACCATAGGGCAATAGTAAGCTGGGAAAAAAATGAGCACCATTCAAGGAGCCAGTAGCTGAATGAGGTCTTAAATGCAATTGGCCTAGGGAAGAAACTCAATTTTGAGGTCATTAACTTAACAACAATTGGTAGAAAGTTTTGGATATAAAGATCAGGCAGTTTAATCCGATACGCATGTCATAATCATTAGAGTTGACTGTCATTTTCAGATAAACTTTTCTTTTATCTTTTTCAACGGGGACATTCATTGTCGTTTCTTTCTTATCTTTAGTTATATTTTTATTTCGTTGAGTTAGTTATCCAAATAAAACAAAAATTGTTGTCATTTTTCTCTTGTCTTTGAGTCAAGTTTATGTCAAAACAAGTGAGAAAAGATTTCAAAATTGGCTTCCAGCTTCTTCAATTGCACAAAGCAAGACAAAGGGCCAGCACATGAAATAAACAAGATTGTAAGCCAGAACAAAGCATGCAGAAAGTTTTGTCAATAGATAATTCTGGTAACTCATGGAAATACCAAGGTTCAAAGGGTTTATCTGAGGAGCATGGTAAAGCATAGATACTGTGTTTGTTTCAGAGTCATTTCCATGATAAAGCAAGTGCAAGTGCGAACAATCTGAAACAAAATGAAGGGAATGAACACTAGAACAAGTGTCAGGAAAGCTAAGTGCTGCAAACCACCACTAAGTTTGTAACTGACAAATTTTCTTTGTCGAAAAAGGGGCAAATTCGCTTCACTTAATTCAACTACCATTGGAAATGTATATTCAGGAATTTTACTATATGTTCAGGACCCCCTGAAAAATAGGATTTTACTTTCTGTTCAGGACCCTCCTGAAGAATGGGATTTTACTTTCTGTACAGGACTCTCCTGAAAAATAGGATTTTACTTTCAGTTCAGGACCCTCCTGAAAAATGGGATTTTACTTTTTGTTCAGGACCCTTCTGAAAAATGGGATTTTACTTTCTGTTTAGGACCCTCCTGAAAAATGAGATTTTACCTTTTGTTCAGGACCCTCCTGAAAAATGGGATTTCACTTTATGTTCAGGACACTCCTAAAAAATGGGATTTCACTTTATGTTTAGGACCCTCCTGAAAAATAAGATTTTACTCTTTGTTCAGGACCCTCCTGAAAAATGGGATTTTACTTTATGTTCAGGACCCTCCTAAAAAATGGGATTTTACTTTCTGTTCAGAACCCTCCTGAAAAATGGGATTTCACTTTATGTTCAGGACCCTCCGGAAAAATGGGATTTTACTTTCTGTCCAGGACACTCCTGAAAAATGGAACTTTACTTTATGTCCAGGACTCTCCTGAAAAATGGGATTTTACTTTTTGTTCAGGACCCTCTTGAAAAATGGGACTTTTACTTTCTGTTTAGGACCCTCCTGAAAATGAGATTTACTTTCTGTTCAGGACCCTCCTAAAAAATGAGAATTTACTTTATGTTCAGGACCCTCCTGAAAAATGGAACTTTACTTTATGTCTAGGACCCTCCTGAAAAATGAGATTTTAATTTCTGTTCAGGACCTTCTTGAAAAATGGGATTTTACTTTCTGTTCAGGACCCTCCTGAAAAAATGGGATTTTACTTTATGTCCAGGACCCTCCTGAAAAATGGAATTCTACTTTCGGTTCAAGACCATCCTGAAAAATGGGACTTTACTTTCTGTTTACGACCCTCCTGAAAATTGGGATTTTACTTTCTGTTCAGGACCCTCCTGAAAAATGGAACTTTACTTTCTGTTCAGGACCCTCCTAAAAAATGAGACTTTACTTTCTGTCCAGGACCCTCCTGAAAAATGGGATTTTACTTTCTATTCAGGACCCTCCTGAAAAATAGGATTTTACTTTCTGTTCAAGACCTTCCTTAAAAATGGGACTTTACTTTCTGTTCAGGACCCTCCTGAAAAATGGGATTTTACTTTCTGTTCAGGACCCTCCTGAAAATTGGGATTTTACTTTCTGTCCAGGACCCTCCTGGAAAATGGGATTTTACTATCTGTTCAGGACCCTCCTAAAAAATGGGATTTTACTTTCTGTTCAGGACCCTCCTGAAAAATGGGATTTTACTTTCTGTTCAGGACCCTCCTGAAAAATGAGACTTTAATTTATGTTCAGGACCCTCCTAAAAAATGGAATTTTACTTTCAGGAAAATGAATTCTTTCTTTATCATAACATTTGTTTAGATATTTCCGTTCTAGTTTTGATTTTGATCTCAGGAGCCCGCATGAAGAACCAGGGTGATGAAATTGCAAGTCAGGAGCCCACCTGAATAATAGGGTGATGAATATTGAAAGTCAGGAGCCCGCCTGATAAACAGGGAGGAAGATGAAAGTCAAGCAACAAGGTAAAGAAATCAAAAGTTGAAAAATAGCAAGTCGGAGCCCGCCCGCCCGAAGCATAGGGCGTATAAATGAAAAGTCAAGCAACAAGGTGAAGAAGTTAAAAGTCAAGCAACAAGGTGAAGAAATTGAAAGTCAACAAATTGAAAAATAACAAGTCAGGAGTCCACCTGAAGAACAGGGTGAAGAAACAAAAAATTGAAGAAATTGCAAGTCAGGAACCCGCCTGAAGAACAGGGTGATGAAATTGAAGGACAAAAAATGGCAAGTCAGAAGCCCGCCGAAGAGCAAGGCGAATAAATGAAAGTTGAGCAACGAAGTGAAGCAATGGAAAACCAAGCAACAAGTTGAAAGAAATTGCAAGTTAGGAGCTCCCCTGAAGAATAGGGTGATGAAACTCAAGTCAAGAGTCCAAAATAAGCTGCGTATATAGGTTTTTGTAATTTCATTTATGTTTTTAACTTGTAATTTTCATTTTTGATGTAATGACAGAGCTGCGGACCAGAACGTCGAAGGGACCTCACTCCACTCTCCAACTCGGTTGTCCTTCTTCCTTCAATGATCGGGACAAAATTTTGTTTTGTTGTCTACTGCTTTGTATGAAAACACCATCTGTTTGTATCCAAAGGGGGCATGATGTAGACACGTAATTTTGTCCCTCCAAAAAACAATATTTTAATTATTTCTATTTTTATTTTTATTTCATTTATTTTTATTTTTTTATTATTATATTTTATATTTATTATTTTTATTTTTTAAATTTTATTTTTTATTTATTTTATTTATTTTATTTTTATTTTTATTTCTATTTGCATCCACTTCACCATACCACCTCAACACCTCACCCCTCATTTTCTATTAGATACATGTAAAGGGCACACGCCCTACTCATTTTGCCACACGCCACACTCATCTTTCCACATGCCATACCTAATTTTACACATGCCACACACATATACCCACAATCCACCAATGATATTCATACACATAGGACACTATATAAAAAATATGAAAAAAGGAATTAAAAAAAGGGGCCCACAGGGGAAGAGAAAAAAAAGGGGAACACTCACATGCTCAAAAAAAAAAAGACAAATTCACGCACATAAGGACCATCTTCCTTTTTCTTCCATTTTGATGAGATTCACACAAAAAAATTGATGATGGGATAGAGAACAGAGAACCCTCCATTTTCATTTTCACACAATTCTTCAATGAACACACAGTAACAGAGAAGAGGCCACTCGATCTTTCCTTTCTTTGTCCATAATTTGGCACACAAAAACATCTGCACATTAATCCGCAAACCCACACGAAAGGGAGAGATATAGAGGAGGGAGACGAGAGAGAAATTGAGGAGGGAGGGAAAAAAATTAGTGAGAATCTGAGAGGCGCGGATCGAAAAGGCAATCTGGCCGGTGTTCCTCATCGAGAAATACAATCTACCGCTCACCCACCACCACAAACGACCAATATCCACTTCCCACCATCGATAAATACATTTGAGTGGGTTGACAGTCGAGATTGAGTATCCGTCGAGGTTATCAAGACGACTCTTATTTCTCTTCTTAAAATCAATCGAAAGCTCTTGAGGTCCATCTCTTTACTCCCATTCTGTCTTCTTTATTTTATTTTATTTTGTTGAAATTGTTATGATTATGTGTTGGGTGATTGTAGTTGTTTGATGTTGTTCATGTTATGATCATGTGGTTGGTGATGACTCCGATGGTATGAGGAATGAATTTGATTAGTTTTAATGATGCGATTGATGAAAAGAAATTTGGGGGTGAATTCGAGAAGATGATAAATAGTGAATTGAGATTAATTTGGGTTTATTATTGTTTTGTTTAATTCTAAATAAGTATGAATATTGTGGAAATGTGATTGAATTATGACATGTTGAAATGAATAGGCAAATATAGGTTTGGATAGGCATCAATTTAGGAATAAGTGTTTTTCGTTGAATGATTGAATGCAGAATGTGTATTGAATATTTGCTAGTTTATCGTATATGAGTCAAGTGTATTCATTTAGCCGGGGAATGCCTCGAAGTTTCATGTACTTATTTATCGGGGAATGCCCCGACGTATTATGTTTTCGAAGGAGGTTCGTGATCAAAGCTCGAGGCATCAAGTAAGGCATTGGAGCGTAGTTTAGGATTAGTGTAGGTTAGCGTAGGTTTATTTTTCAGTACCTTTTCCATTTCGGGTTGTAATAATTGGACTGAACACTATATTTTGGATTTGTTTTATTTTGTGTGTTTGATTGATTGTTTTTGTGTGGTTATACATTTGGTAGTGTCAAATTAGCCGATATGCTCCACCAACCGATCGTGGTCGAACCGTGGGATCGAGGGGTGCCTAACACCTTTCCCTCGGTCAACAAAATTCCTTAGCCGGAATCTATGTTCGCAAATCGATTTTAAAGAGTCAAACAGTTTTGAAAAGGATTTTCAAAGGTGACTTGGTACACCGGATTATGTCAAGTGGCGACTCTGAATAAAAAATATAAATAGTCCTTTTTAAAATAATTTTTCATCTTTTATCACTGTGATAATAAAAACCTTTTCGAATCTTAAAACGAATCTTTTCGGTTGTAGAAAAGGGGTCTGACAATACCTTTAACACCAGCCTAACTTCATCATTCAGATAAGCACGCAACCGAATCTGATGGCTCATTTTGAAAAGTAGGACCCTCTGATTTTCAAAGAAGTTGTGCATGTAACTGATGAAAACATCTTTTGATTGACAATTTAGTCCATAATAGTTGATTATTAAGTTCACAAAATCATCATACAAAACATCATTTTGGACTGTCATCGCTATTGTCTCTAACATTTCACCATCTTTTCAATGACAAATATATCGATTTTCTTCTCGATCCATTTACCATGATAATCCACCCTATTGTTATTGATCGCTCCATTAATGGTACCAGAAGGAAAATTAATAATTATAGTATAGTATATACAACAACACAAAAAATTATATACATTATACTATCATTATCAATATTGCAATAGATGAGACATATGTTGGACTAAGCTCCAGATTTTTTCCATGAATAGCAACATGAATCAAACAGATAAGTCATCTATTGCAATAAGTGACTCATCTGTTGCAATAAATTATCCATCTGTTGGGGATGTTACAGTACTATAGATCTGAAGCTAATTCCAATAGATGGGTCATCTGTTGCAATAGGTGAGTAATTTATTGCAACGAATGAGTGATCTTTTGCAACAGATGACTCATATGCTGGAATCATATTCAAATTTTATTCACTGTATTATGAATTCCAATAGGTGCGTCATCTATTGTAATAGGTGAGTTATTTATTGCAACAGATGACTCATCTATTGGATTCAAATTCAGGTTTTGTCCATAATAACATGAATCTCAATAGGTAAGTCAGTTTTTGCAACAGATCACTAATCTGTTGGATTCAGTTTTAGGTTCTATTGCAATAGATGAGTCACTTGTTGCAACAGAGAACTCATCTGTTGGATTCAGCTTCAGGTTTTATCCATTGTTGAAAAAACAACAGTAGCAGATTTACGTAGATGATAAAGTCAACTAAAAATCATAATTTTACTTACCAAAATCACCTATTAATAATGTCCAATGATATACGAATAAAATTTGACTTAGAAATTTGGTCCAGTAGCAGCAGTAGCGTTAACAACAACAACAATGGTCAAGAAAAAGATGATGATGATGAACAAGAAGAGATGATAATGAAGAAGTTGATGATAATGAAGAAGATGCTGATGAAAAAAGCAATAATTCATTAAAATTTTTGTTAGTTATAGATAATTCTCAAACTTTCTTAATTCATTCCAAATTATAGATAATTCTCAAACTTTCTTAATTCATAATTAAATAATTGTTAGTTATGCTCACTTATTAAAATTTGAGTCACTTCCACTTCATTTTAAAAAAAATTTATCACCTATAATTCCAAACCCCAGGTTAATCCTCCTCCCCGTGACTAAAAAGAATGAGGGAAAAAACACAAATGAAATGGTACTGGGCGCTGCCACATGGACTGCTTCCAATTGGGCTACACTTGAACGTTATTACTAGGTGGAACTGGCAACTGTTAATTACTCGTGTACTTAAAAGCCAAATTAAGTACAAATTGGCATGCCCTTCTCTCGGATTTTGCTAGCTTTCTTTCTGAAAATGGAGAAAAAGAGACCACAACTTAAAGAAAAACCAATGGATAGTAATTAATCTCAAAGAATTCATTAAGCTTTGGAACGAATGATAAGTGTTTCCACAGTTAAGGGCTTTGATACCGACCTCATATTCATATTGTGGACTAGAAACAACGAACTAAAAAATACTAATCTCTCCGTCCATTTTTACTTATTTATATTTGACTTGATATATTTTTAAAAAATAATAAATAAAAAAATAATTTTATAATATCATCTCTATTAGTTATATGACATTTAAATATTGAAAGATGAGTAAAATATTTAATTACAAGGATAAATAGAGATAAAATAATAAATTGAATCTTAATTTTTTAAATTAAACAAACAAAGTTGGACAATTTATTTCCAATATAATAGATGAATAAAGATGGACGAGGTAGGAGTACTCCTAATTAATCCAGGTAGCATTTTGGTGATTGATCCTAAAATGTCAATGCAATTAATTCACCATTAGTAAACAGATTTCAATGTCATGCCTTATTGCTCCTTCCATGTACATCTAAAATTTTTGGAACTCTATAAGAAGAATTCAAATTATATTAGAGTTATTGGAGGTTAACCTTGAATTCTGAATTATGCTTATATAAAAGGATAAATATTCTCTTAAAGAGACATCTCAAATATCCCACAAAATCATGGAATATTCATAAAAAGATCATTCTAACTGCTCTTGAATAAAAAAAAAATTAAGAGAGAAGAATCCAGGAGTAACAGATTTGTACCGAGAAGAACTAAGGAAGGTACAGATTTGTATCCATATTCTTGATCAATAAAATTCTTATTTTTTATATTTTATTTGTGATTGCAATTTATTGAAAATATATGTAATAATTGGACAGCGAATATAGCCCCAATTAATGCGTACAAATAAAACTGATGCACCAAATCAAGTTACTCCTTCCTCCGTTTAATAATAATTTTTATCTATTATTAACTTGATACATATATTAAAAAATAATAAATAATAAAGATAATTTTATTTTAACACTCTTTAAATATAATAAATTTAATATTTTAAAAAAGTGATGAATAATATTTAATAATAAAGATAAAATGAATTAAAAAAATAATCTATTGATTTTTTAAATTGGACAAATATTATTGACATTATTTTGATATATTAGATAAGTATTAAATTAAAAAAATAAAATCTGATTAACAACTTGGTTCAGGGGGAGTGAATAAAAGGGGTGAAAGATTTTCACAACCGCCCCCCACCCCCACGCCCCACACAAAATAATTAATAACATAGTTAGTTTATCATAGTGCTCCTATTAAATAATGTTTACAGTTTAATTTGAAAAAAAAAATAATTAATACAAAGGGTAAAACATAGAAAAAAAATTTTTGACTATTCTTGATTAATGAAAAAGGACAAGTAAAATGAGAAATCAAATTAAGAAATTTAGGATGGGTAATTTGGGACGGAGGAAGTATATTAGAAGTGTGAACATTAAAATAAAAGTTGAGGGCATTTTAGTCTTTTTACAAAAAGAGTCTACTTAAAGAATTTGTCCTTTGTGCTATGTTAGTTGTACCTTATTAATAACTTTAAAAAATGTCCACAATCTTTCGTTTAATTACAGACCATGTCCTTAAAATAAAATCCACCTTATTCTAGTTATTTACAAGATTGCCCTCTACTTTTCAAAGATTTAATTTAAATTATTTAAATTTAAGTAATTTAATAATATAATAATTTTATCTCAATTAATTGCAACTAAATACTTAAAGTAAATCAATTTAATTATTTTAATTGACTTTTATATTAAAATTAAATTTTTTACTTATTTATTTTAGTAAATTTAAATTTTAAAATTATTTTTTTTAAATGGAAATAATAATATTTAAACTTAACTTTAATTATTTAAAGTACAAAATTAATAAATTTAATTTAATAAAATAAATTCTTAATGAATATTTTCTTAAGATTTGTGTAATTGGGTCAATATGTATCAAGTAAAAAAGAAATAAAGGAAAATATCTAATAAAATTTTATGATTGTGAGAGATAAATTTTATTCAAAATTAATTTTTCTTACTTATTTATTTTAGTAAATTCAAATTTTAAAATTATGTTTTTCTTATATAAAAATACAATATTTAAACTTAACTTTAAATTTTTAAAGTACAAAATTAATAAATTTAATTTAATAAAATAAGTTCCTAATGAATATTTTCTTAAGATTTGTGTTGGGTCAATATGTATCGAATAAAAAAAAAACAAAGAAACTATATAGTAAAATTTTATTATTGTGAGAGATAAACATAATGCGCTATCCAATAATGTTTACTAATATTATATTTTGTATATGCAAAATATAACATCCTGTATTTAATTAATTTACTATTCCGGTGAGTTATCGATGATTACTATTGGATATGATAAAATTATGTTAATTTTTATAGGAGTAACATAACCAATCGCTCTTAATTAATTATTATGAGCCATCTAGATATAAGAAAATAAACAATATTTAATAAAAAATATAAAATAGCCATAAAATGAGAAATTAACTCTTGATATTTTAAATTAAATTATCGTCCTTCAAACGATGATTTTGTTATACCATCCCTTATTATAAGTCATTTATGTATTAGAAAATTAAGAATAACAAGATGATATGTCAACATAAAAAATTTGATTGACTATCAAAATTATATTAGTGTCATATAAATTGGGACAGGACAGAGAAAAATATAAAGTAACATATATTAGTTGAAAATAAAATAAAAAGTATTGTAAATAACAATAATTAAGAAAAATATTTAAAAACTTGATTGATTGTCAAAATTTTGTCTGTGCCGTAGAAATTGGGACGAAAAGAGTATTCATATCCTATTGAAAAATTATGTAAGAAATATTATAAATCACATAATTAATAATTTTAAAAATTTTAAAATATAAAATATTTGGTTGGCTATCAAAATTATATCATTGTCACTTAAATTGAAATAGAAGAAAAAGTATTATAAATCACAATAATTAAAAATTTAAATTATTTTAATGATTAATTATCTAAATTCTATTTACGTCACATAAGTTGAAATAAAAAAAAATATATTAGGCTTGTACCCGCACGGGACATGCATATCTAGTTTTCAGTTTATAGATGGAACATGCTAATAGAATGATACGAACCGAACAAGGGAATGTACCAAAACAGCCAACACTCTAAACTATGTTAACAACACAAACCAAGAAAGAGAAGTAACAAGCTTCAAACCGAGAAAACAACAACAATAACGAGATTTCAAGGGTGTAATAACACCAAAACAACAACTACAACACAAGATGGACAACAATAGGATAAGAACAACAACAACAAGATAACAAGAACACACGGTTTGAAGATTACAAAGCCAAACACTAACAAGCTTACAAGAAAGAAAAGGATAGATAGTGAGACATATATTATTACAAGAATTAGGAACCAAGTGTGTTTCAAACACTAAACCCCTAATGAATGTAATAACAACACCACACTCTTACGGTGACCTCCAAGGGAATCAATTCACCTCAAGAACCACCGATTTCAAGCAAAGGTCAATAATGGCTTTTTCCAAGCCCTATACTAAGGATGGCTTTTCCAAGCCCTAACTAAGAACTACACTAAGTGTTACACTCTTAAGAGAGAGGACTTTCAATATGTCAAATGTTCAACATTCATAAACTAATGAGAAAGACCTAAAATGTTCTATTTATATTCTATTACAAGACAAGACAAAATGACAACAATGCCCTTAAAAGGGAGCGGCGGCCATAGAGTGCATTTGGACCCAATGAAGTGATCGTGCCCTTAATGAAGGTGGACAAACCGTGAACCATTAAGTGTTGTCCAAAAACCGCGGGTCCTTAATTTTTTGATGCTCCAAGCAATCCTCCACATACAGAATTACTCTTTTGAACCCCCAAAATAGGCCCTTCATGCATGCTCTTGTGTCCTCGAGGTGACCAAAGCTTGAGTCTTTAAATGTTGGTCTCCAAGGATGTCATCAAAAGATATGATGGTCATTTGTCCCATATCATCCTCCCTTTCTTGAAAAGGATTCGACCTCGAATCCAAACCTTGCAAAACCGAAGACAGGACAAATGAGTACAAGCTCCTCATGGCATGAGAGTTAGGGTAGCACAACAAATCATCTCAACATGCCAAGGTTGCACATATTTGCAATATAACCAAGGATCTTTGAATTAAATATTAAAAGCTCAATTAAAGGTGCATAAAAGATTTGGTACGGGAATCACCAAGAGATAAAGAAACTACAAAGGTCCTAATGACATCAAATAATCTACAAGGTAGAACTACCTTCATCTTATAGCATTATCACTCACACACATGTCCTATTGGTTCTAAAATCCATAAGATCCATATAGCATTATCACTCACACACATGGATAAACCAAAAAACTTCCTATCTCGACACAAAACAAATTCAAAACTAGCATGGACGTCATCACAGGCAAAGAGGTAGTATAGAAAAGAATCTCGTGCAAAGGAATTCACGGGTGAAGAATAAGCATTTAAACTCTTACACATTCTTTCCTTCAAATAACTAGACAACTTGGCATCACAAGTTGGAATTCATAAAATTTAAGCACAAGTGTGTCAAACAAGGATGCACATTTAGGATCATTACCCCAAGGAGTCAATGACACCGTTGCCCTTGGATTTTCAAGAAGGACTGCACATTCCTTACCCTTAAGAGTACTCTCATATTTAAAAAAGAGATTTCCATCTTTAGGAGGAATGTTGTCGCACCATAGTGGATTAGCATATCGCTGTAGCCTTCTAGGCAAGCTATACCATCATTCTCACTACTAGGTTCATTAGGAATGTTTAAATCATCTTCAAACAAAACATTATACCTAAAGAGAGCATGATCTATCCCGTGGATGAATTTAGATCAATTAAGTTCTTCACTCTCTAAAAGACAATTATTAAGTTTCAAAGAGGTTTCAAGCATAAGATTGTCCTTATGAGCTAAGCAAACACTAAAATCTATATCACAAGAATAGCTCATGGGTTCATTCCTATTTTGTTGACCACCATTATTAAATTCTTCACTTACTTAAGGTCTATTAATTTTAACACACATAACCTCAAGTGGTGGGAAATTTTCACACACGAGTTGATTAACATAAGTTTCACAAGACGATGTACTTTCATTCAACACAATGGCTTCAACATTAGGTGGACACAAATCTATCTTACAAGAAGATTTAATTCGGTCATCAATAGGATCAACTAGTGTATCCATACTCACAATACATACATCATCATCAAAAGGCAAAGAATTAATAGACTCACAAATAGGTAAGCTACTACTCATGCTCAATGGACTACTAGTCACACAATCATCACTCGCATGCACAAAAGTGTAAAAGTTAGCTATTGTATCTTAATGTTCTTGAGTATATTTTTCTTTACCGTAGTGTGAAGGTCCTCCATAATCATGGGCATCAACTTCACTTCAGCATTGCTCTCTTTCGCTTGCAATATTGGTACCTACACAAATATCCTTAGAAATAGAAGGACAAATAATGTTAGCTCGGTTTGGTGTCAATCCCCTCACTTCGCTCCACACAACCTCTCCTTTTTTCACTCTCGGATTACCACCTTGCACACCCTTACTTCTCTCAATATTTTGTCTCTCATAAGCATTTGGATGGGAGTAAGTACTCACTTCTCTTTGCGGCTCGAATAGAATGCACGTCACGAGATGATTTCCCTACCGGTCTCTTACAATACTAGGTCAATTTTGCATATTTGGAACTTTATGTTGTATAAAACAATGGGCACCCAAGCTCACATGACCGTATGTCAAGGGAAAAATATCACACTACACCTTCTCATGGTATTCATATTGGTAGAAGACAACCTTTACCCTCTCGGTAATCTTAAACCCTTTCAAGAAATATAGAACAGGTAAAGGTTCTCAAAACAACCCTAAATAGTCAATCATGGATGGAAAGATGTAGTTTCTATGGCACCTATCGAAGTGAACACTCCTTCTTGGATCAACATTGTAAGGAGCATGAGTACCCTTCGGCTTTGGAGATGCATGCCTTCTTCTTCTCATGGGACAACCTCCACTATAGCTAGTATAACCATTCATGCCACTTCGACCTTGATATAAAGTACTACAAGGTAAAGAGTATGAATTTTCACACTCCACAGGTGCACTCTCACCATAACTCTCATAAGCTTTGCAAGTGAATGGGTTATACCTAACTTCAATTCTAGGCTCATCTTGGGTAGTGCAAGACTCCCCATACATCCCATTTTCATCATAAAACCCATCACAATATGACCCATCATCTCCATATTCACCATAAGCACTACGCACTATATTCACCTCATTTTCCCCCTCAAACCCGTAATCCTCTATTTTGCCCATGTTTTGTTCATGGTTATTTTCATAGATCCCATAATCTTTCTCAACTTCATAGCCATAAAATCCCTCACTACAATCATAGTCACCCATGTCGTAGTCACAATAATCCTTGGCTATCGAAGATATATTCCTCTTATATCACCTTTATACCTACAAAATAAACAAAAAAGATTAGTAGTAAAAGCTATCACCAACACTCGTATACACTCACCTTTATGATCCTCACAATTGGAGTGGTGAATATCAAAAGTGGCTTATACTCTCAAGAGAGAGGACTTTCAATATGTCAAATGTTCAACATTCATAAACTAATGATAAATATTTAAAATGTTCTATTTATATTCTATTACAAGACAAGACAAAATGACAGCAATGCCCTTAAAAGGGAGGGGCATCCATGGAGTGCATTTGGATCCAATGAAGTGACCAAAATACCCTTAATAAAGGTGTCCAAACCATTAACCATTAAGTATTGTCCAAAAACCGTGGGTCCTAAAGTTTTTTATACTCCAAGCAATCCCCCCCCCCCTCCACAGAATTGCTCTCTTGAACCCCCAAAACGGGCCCTCCATGCATGCTCTTGTGTCCTCAAGGTAACCAAAGCTTGAGTATTTAAATGTTGGTCTCCAAATATGTCATCAAAATCTATTATGATAGTTTTTCGCATATCATAGAATAAAAATAATTATAGATTAGTATGAAGTCATATGATGATGGGTGAATTTATGCATTCTAGCGCTACTATTCTGGCTTATTTAGCCTTGTTTTGAGGATGATTATTACGCTATATGTGTTAATAATGATATAAATGAGAAATTATGTGTCCAAGTACATGTTTACAATGCTTAATGATGTTTCCACATGAGTTTTGATTCAATTTGACCATTTAGAGTTCAACCGAGAAAACTAGTATGACTAGCTTGAGCTAGGTGTTTTTCTAGTCTATTTGTGTTGAGTTCTAATGTGTATTAATGAGTTACTAAGGTTGTTATTATGTTTTTATATGTGAAAAAACTTATTTATAATGTTCAAGGGTCAATTGGATCAAGAAAAGAGTGAAAACAATGAGTTAAAGCTCAATGTGAATTTAGCTTATGCTTCGCTCATGTTCTAGTTCATCGGTAAGGATGTTGTGTTGTTTTGAGCTCTTAATTGATTTGTTTAATGATTTAGTATGATTGGTACATGGATTATGATGATATATTAAGGATATACAAGCTTCAAATCAAGTGAAAACAACTCAAGAAGGCTCGGAATGCTCAACAAAAGCACAAAACGCAAGTTGGACGCAATTTGGACCCCTGAAAAGTATTGGGCGAGTGTATACTTTATAGTTGTCTAATGGAGGAGTTCATAATACCAATGGATGCATAAGACGCCTAAGTTTATGGAAATATGGCGCGCATATCTTAATTTGGAGTTTACGGAGGTCCCGTGACGCGTTGAAATCGTGAACAGCTACTGGAATTTGACGGATTTTTGACAACTGTGAATTTGCATGTCTCCGTGTCGTTCCGACACCCAAAATCGGGATAATTCTACCCAGCTGAAGTAAAATAGCGTGAAAACCAAATACAAGTCGGTTTATGATTTGTATACTATAAATATAACGTCTCAAACTCTGTTTTAATCATCTGGGAAATCTTGGAACCTCTTGGAAACCCTAGATCAATTTGGAACATCATTGGAGGATACCACAAATTCTCTTTATATTTTGTCATTCTTTAATTTAGTTTTTTTTATGGTTTGTATCATCATTCCAAGGGATTGGATGATGAATATTTCCATTAAAGGCTAAAACCCTCTTTCCGGGGTTGAGGCCAAGAACATGAATACTTTTAATATTCTTTATTGTAGTTTAATTTTGGATTATCACGTGGGTTGTTCTTAATTTCTTGAGCCTACTATTTTAATGATTAGCTACCATTAGAATAAATCTATATTTTAATGTGAATCCGGAAGGAGAATCATAAGATAGAATGAAGAAATTAGGGAGCAAGGCTCATATTCTTTTATAAAATAAGGGATTTAAATTTGCATCTAAGATAGGGATATACCTAGAAGCCTTGTTTGGTTCACTTGCAAGAAGACAACTTCATGAATCTAGAAGATTTGTTGTAACTCTGCGGGAGTTGTAGTTACAACATTCAATAGATAGAAGATTTGAGGTCGGGAGACCAAGATCGTGGCATAACCCTTGCAAATCATCAATCCGATAACCAACTAAACTGCTATAGGAATAAAGATTTGTTTGATTGTTCGAAATGCCTCAACCCTGGGTTTTCTTTCATTGATTGTCCCAAGTATTTTATTTTTACATATTATTTATTTTATTTTTAATTTATAAAATTACAAACTCTCTCCTTGTTTACTTTTTCTCAATTAGTTAAACAAGAATTAGATAGACGGCGAATGCAAGTCCCTGAGAGATCGATACTTGGGCTTCCTTGAAGCCACTATAGTACTTGATAAGACCACGTACACTTGCGTGTGCGCTTGGACGCTGTCATCATATAACTAACTGCATCTTCTCCTTTATTACCCTATCTCATTATGACGACGTCAACTGGAAAACAACTTAACACCTTTTGGTATATCTCAAGTGATTATACAAATTATCCAAATAGATGCTTTGTATAAGGATTAGATGGGACATCTATGCAAATAATGATATTCTAATGAGTATTAACTCCCATTACAAACTCGACCCTGTTAATTTAAGTAGATGTTTGGCCATAAAAATTATTTATTTATTTTCAAAAAATTATTTTATTTTAGTGAAAAAAGCAAAACAGTATGTGTTTGGTCATGAGAATTTCAAATACAATTTGAAATTGTATTTTGGAAAATTAAAAACTAAGTAAAACTTGTTTTCACCTTTTTCACTCCTAAAATTTCAAAAACAACTCAAATCTATATTCATGGACAAACACAACTTCATCTCCAACTTCAACTTCAACTTCAACTCCGAAAAATTATCATTTTCATGGCCAAACGGGAAACAACACAAATTTTAATTTTATGGGAGCTAATTACTTCTTATTCAATATCTTTTCAATATTATAAAAATCTCAAAAAATTGCTAGTCGGACTTCACATATATTGCATTGTTGATGCATAATGTATAATATCAGATATATTTTACTATATTATCCCCATAATTTGTTCATGATACATAAGTTAGTAGATTGATTGTTATGTATCATGACCATAACTAATTCAGAATATATAAGTTAATTCATTATACAACATCTCATGTACTTCAGATATATTACTTTAGAATACATAATTCTTTAAATACATTACTTTTCAGATACATACATAAAATATGAGATATGATGTAATTAAATAAAGAGTAAATACATAATTACCCCCTGATCTTGTCCAAGTTTTGCAAAAAGACACCTAAACTTTAACTTCGACCTATTACCCCACGATTCTTTTTTATTTTGTTGTAAATACACCATTTTTCGCTAAATCTCAATCACAACAAGGAGAGTGAAATACACGCACCAATCAGGTGTTGCCATGTGTCAAATACGTTTAATTTCATATATTTTTATTTTTTTAATACAATTTTCCTTTTTATTTAATTTAACACTCCACCCCACCCCCTCTTTCCCCCACCCCCAATCCAGCACCTCCACCTCTCCCCCACCCAGCACCTTCCCTTCCCACCCCTCTCGTCCAGCACATTCCCCTCCCCATCGCCGCCTCGCGTCCAAACCTCTCCCTGTCCAATTTTTTTTTTATTCAAATCAATTTAAAAATTAGTTTTATGATTGAATTAATTTTTTAAGGATAGTTAAATGATTGAATTAAGTTTTAAAGATAGTTAAATGAGCTTTAATGAAGCTTTAATGGAGGAGCTTTAAAAAAAACTTCAATGAAAGAGCTTTAATGGTGACATTGTGTTGAAGAGCTTTAATGGTGTTGAATAAGATATTGTGTTGAAGAAAAAATGGTGGGTAGTTAAATGATATGATTTAATTGCAAAATGAAGCTTTAATGATATGATTTAAAAAAAAAAACTTTAATGGAGGAGCTTTAATGGTGGCATTGTGTTGAAGAAGAAAGGTTATGGTGATGATGATGATATTGTTGTTATGGGCGTAATTGATGTTGTTGTTGTAATTGATGTTGTTGAGTGATGGTGATAAAGAAGAAGTTGGGAAAGAAGACAATGGTGGATGGGGGTTTGCGGGGGTGGGGTGGGGGTGGGGGTATGGAATAATTTTTAAAAATAAATAAATATTAATTTTTTTAAAAAAATAGAATTTAAATAATATATTAAATTATTTTACATGTAGCAGCTTGTAATTGATCAAAAAAGTCAAATTTGAGCCATTTCACGCGTCTGTGGAGTGTGTGTACACTCAGGGGGTCAAAATAGTGTGTTTGCAACGAAATAAAGAAGAATTGAGGGGTAATAGGTCGAAGTTAAAGTTTAGGTGTCTTTTTGCAAATTTCAGACAAGATCAGGGGGGTAATTATGTATTTTCTCTTAAATAAAAGATACGAATTATTATATAGATATGGTAAGATTATTAGTGTTTTGATATATTTTTTTTATTAATATAAGTTGGGTGAAAATCATTTTCCCCCTTCAAGTTTACTTTAAAAATCAAACTCTCTCCTCTACTTTGAATAATAAGCATTCTCCCCCCCCCCCCCCCCCCCCCTTTCACCTTGACAATGTCTATTTTAACCTTGACATTAGCAATATCTTCTTGTAATATACATTATTTATTTTAGTCAAGTATTTATATATTTTTATTTAAATTTTTTAATTTAACCTTTTTAATGAACTTGTCACAAAAGCTAATGTTATTTTTTATGATTGTTATTTTATTGAGATAACACACAAGTATTTTTCGTCTTCCTCAAAAAGAGTACAAAAATATTTCGATACTTGACAACCAGATCAACAAAAATGAGTTTAGGTGGTAATAGGTCCCCCGTAAAGTTTAAGTGTGTCATAGCAACTTCAGATATAGTTTGGGAGTACCTTGTACTTTATCTCTTATTTTATATGCATGAAGTGTGTGTATGTGTATAATATGTGTGTGTGTGTGTAATATATATGTGTGTGTATGTGTGTGTGTGCGCGCGTGCGTGCACACATGAGTTTCCATGTATTCCCTTTACTCTTTTTTACTTGTCACTTTTCATTTTTTAGGGTTAACCTGCATAAATTTTGATAAATATTTTAAGATATATTTTTTCATTTTATTAATATGAAGAAGGATTGTAACTTATAACATTTTTCATAGATTTTCTGATCATCTAAATTTTAAATTTAAATATTAAATTATACATCTTAAAATGTTGATCAAAGTTCATGAAGGATATATCTCCATTTTTGTTATATGTTATTATATTACATGCATTGTAATATGTTTATAAAATTATTTTTATTTGTTATTTTCACTAGTATAAGTAGAATTACAGTTTTAGTTATTATTAATAAATAAATTTTCATATCATGGTCATTTATTTCATTTAGAACGTCACAAACTTATATACTTAATATATGTTTCTCACTTTTTTCGTCTAGAAAATTTTCTTTTTATTTACAAAAATTTACTATATATTAAAAATAAAAAAATAATAATTTTTAAGAGGTAAAGAAAAATAAAGATTAATAGTGTAAGGGTAAAATAGGTATTTAAAAAAAGCCAAATTGAAAAAAGATGGGAGAATGCTTATTGTTTAAAGTTGAGGAGGAAGTTTGATTGTTAAAGTAAAGTTAAGGGGGGGAAATGATTTTTACACTACAACTTTACTAGATTCACTAAACTACACATAAAATGCAAAGATATATATATAAATGTCATATTCAGAAGGTATTTATCATTTATAAGTTATATAATTTTAGTGTATGCATAATTCACGTTTAATACATAGTGCAGATATTTACCAAAATAAGCATAATACATTTTAAGACACTTGTAACACATAAATATTGCATATAATTCATTTTTAGGGGTCGCTTGATACACTCATGGGATAAGTAAGGAATATCCCATGGGATTATTTTATCCGTCATCCTCATGGGATAGTAATTCCAACATTTTCATACAAATGGTGGGATAAATAGTTTCAAAATTAAGTAATACTTTATACCAAATATGGAATAAAGTTAATCCCAAACTTTATTTTCAGGATTATTTTTCTTATAAATTCTACCGAACGATCCTTTAGTACATACTGTAATACATCTATATTGCATGTATTATTCACTTTCTGTACATAGTATGATACATTTGTATTGCATGCATAAATGTTTTTAATACATATTGTAGTTTTTTAACCAAAACAAGTATAATCCATTATAATACACTTATAATGCATCTATATTGCATACATAATTCACTTATAATACATCGATATTGCATAGATAATTCACTTTTAATACATAATATAGTAACTACAGATGGTAAATATTTTCTAAATATAGTATATCTAGGTAATAAATAAAAATTATGTTTAAAAACAGTAATTAATTTATAAAAATTACTCAACAAGGTAATTTTAGATTCTATTATCAACTTAATTGAGATCACATATTCAATCTGGAATTAGTTAATATTGTTTCAGAGACAATTTGTATTTACAACATGAACTTCAGCAACAAGTTCAAGAACAACTTCAAGAATAACAAAGACAAACTATCATAGGAAAACCAATAAGAAAGAGATGAAGAAAGAAAGAATCAAGTCCACCGAACTCACACTTTGTCCTTAAGAAAATTATTTCCCTCAAGTATATGAGATTAATGAAACATATCCTATCAGGATAAAATAATTCACTTCAACAAATGGTGGGATCTCAAATTTGTTGAATTACGAACCTACTCAACGATTTGTATATCGCATTTGAGTTTTTCAAGAAAAAGAGAGCATTTCTTACTTCAAATTTTCATGTCTTTACCTGAGGAAAAAAAATTAAGTATTTATAGTTAAAAGGAGGTGCCTTAAAAAGAAAACAATGATTCATGAAAATTTACACTGTTTCAAGATGGCGCTCACTTGCAGATCCCATCTGCGGTACCAGATGGCCACACGCGATCACTGGTCACACTATCTCCAAAAAATATAAGTTTTGTTCAACTTACGTTGGCATCTCGTCCGCAGATGGCCAATTGTGTGTGTAATTCTCATTTTCATTTTCAAATAGTGCCTTGAAGGATATCGTCCCTTCGAGGTGCATTGTGATATGAGTCCGTACATTTTTGTGTGCATCTTAAATGGTCAAAAAATTTCTATCGGATTTTTAGATTAAAAAATCATGAACTATCAAGTTTTAAATGAATTTTGTCTAACAAGATAATTTCTCGATCGATCATTTGACAAATCTAAATTCAAAGCCAAATCTGAAGTTGAAGTCGAAGTCGAGCCGAGTGACGATGACGACGATGGTGTGAGGGTTCTTTTCTACTTGTCTCACTATCCACATGAATGGATGCTTTTATATTTAAGCACATGAATTTTTCTTTCTCGCACCAATGTAGAAGAACATACCTCTTATAAAATTAACACACATTTTCACTTTTCCTCCATTTTTCTTCATTCTATTTTTCATTTACTTTCATCACTTAAAACTCAACAATCCCCCCATATGAATAGGGAATGACTATTTCATCAAAAAAAAAATATAGACAAGTGTGTGATCTACAAGTAAAGACTAATTGAATCTAGATAAGAAGATTTTCCTTTAAACTTTTCGTAGTGAACTTGGACCGGATGCATTCGGTCAATCGATAGATGCAATATCTTTGAACCATCAAACTTTGGTGTACCCCTATACAACACAAGTTACACAATTAGATTTTTACCGTTTATGATTCTCACTGTTTTATTCATTTCATCCATGAATACTTCCTAGTTTCATGAGAGCTTAGAAAACAGGCCTTTACTATCATTCTTGGTGAAGCGACTTCCACTTCACCCTCATATAAATGATTTCTAAACGTTTAATCCTATAGATCAAACTATCTTATCAAATCTGCCAAACTAAAAAATCATTAAAAAACTTCAAACCTTATCTTATCCTTGTTTCTTGAATATTGACTTTATCATGAGAACAAATTGGGTTAATTGACAATGTTGATCGCCAATTACAACTTTATTTGATCTCCTTGAACCTAACTCGTGGGATCTCTAATTTGTTAGCTAGAGCTACCGGCGTGATGACTTGTCCTAGATCTTAAACCCATTTTCTTCGATGATCTTTCAACTCCCTCTCTAGTTCAACCTTTTGCAAGTGGATCTGACATATCATTCTTTAATATCACATAGTTAATCATCATAGTTTCACTAGATAGAAGTTTTCTAACAGTATTATATCTTTGTATGACATTTATCGTTATACATCACGCTTCCTGCCCTACCTATTGTCGCTTGACTATCAGAGTGTATGCATACTGATGCCAAAGGTTTGGGCCAATAGAAAATATCTTTAAAGAAATTTTGAATCCATTCAGCTTCTTCACTGACTTTATCTAACACGATAAATACAGATTTCACTGTAGAGCAGGTAATATATGTCTGTTTGAATGATTTTGAAGAGACTACTTCTCCACCAAAAGTAAATATATATTCACTCATAGATTTTACTTTATTTGATCCAACAATCTAATTTGCATCACTATATCTTTCAATTACCATAGGATATTTGTTACAATACAAAAAAGCCTCGAGTATGTTTTAGATACCTCAAATTCTTTTCACTGTCATCCAATGAGTTTGACTGAGATTACTCGTCTACCAACTTAATTTACTAGTAGTGCATTCTATATATAATAGCGTAGAATTCATGATATACATCAAACTTTCCAACACTCTTGCATATTCCAATTGTGAGCCACTTTCACCTTCATTCTTTTGAAACACAAAGCTCATATCTAATGGAGTCTTGAAAATATTAAAATCCAAATACTTGAATTTGTCAAGTACCTTTTTAATGTAATGAGAGTGTGACAATCTCAACCCATGTGGAGTTCTATGAATTCCTATCCCTAAGAGCACAACAATAACTCTAAGGACTTTCATATCAAATTTACTTTCTAGCATTCGCTTAATAGCATTTATGTCGGAAATGTCTCTACTAATAATCAACATGTTATCAACATACAAACAAATAATGACGTGATTTAGAGTATCTCTAATATAAACACATTTATCACATTCATTTATTTTAAATCCATTTGCCAACATAATTTAGTAAAATTTTGCATACCACTGTTTGTGTGCTTGCTTTAGTCCATAAAGTGACTTAACAATTTTGCACACCTTTCATTCTTACGAGGTACCACAAAACCCTTGAGTTATTTCATGTAAATTTTTTTCACCAATTCTCCAATTAAAAAAAAAATTTTCACATTCATTCGATGAATTTCAAGATTATATATTGCAGCTAGTGCAAACAACATTCAAATGAACATTATTTTTCTTACTGACGAGTATGTGTCGAGATAATCAAGACTTTTTTGTCTAGAGCCTTTGATGACAAGTCTTGCCTTGTATCGGTTAATAGTTTCATCAGTTTTTATTTTTCTTTTGAAGATCCTGTTGACACCTAATTTTTACCCTCTACGACTAAGTTTAGCACTGAGTTTCTTTGCTTTTAAATAAAATTACAGCATTTATTTTATCCAGATAAAAATTCTTTCAAGTATTTATCTAGGTAATTTGGTCATCTTAAGTAACGATTATAAGTTTTCGTATCCATACATACGAGATTGTATAATTTCGTTACTTAAATATTTATTTCACGAAATTAGATTTTAATCGAAGGTTATCTTGAAAATTAATTCAAATGGTTAAAATCTTGATTGAAATATAATTTAGTCTCGGGATTAAGCTGATTGTTAATTTATTTCAAATTTTGAATTCAATTTAGTCGATTCATTGAATTTCGCCATAATTGAAATTAATTAGATCACAATTGTAATACAATTGGCAAATTAATTTTCAATTTGGCTAGATTTTAAAATAAGATTGACTAGATTAAAAATATCCATCTCCCCACCCAAATAATAATACTCACTACGATTGGCAACGGACCGAAACTGGTACCGCCGGACCGGTTTGACCGGTACCGGAGCTTCCTTACCATTTTATGTTGCTGGAACCGGTGTTACCGAAACAGGAATACCAGAATTTTTCCCTTTTTTCGACCGATCCTTTGGCTACCTGTGTGGAACCGGATCGGACCATAGCAACATCGGAACATTACCGAAACATAACGTACTGCTATAGCGTTTGTTTTAAATTTTAAATTTTAATTTAAATTATATATATTACTTAATGACATTAATATATAAGTTTTAACTTAATGACATTAATAAATAAGTTATATATATATATATATATATATATTAACTTATATAATTTATATAATTTATTAACTCTTTTTTAATAAGTTTAAGTTTTAATATATCTTTAAAAATTTAAAATTTTAACTTAAAAAAATTTATGTTAAGTTTAAGTTAATATAATATTTTTAATAAGTTTAAGAAGTTAAAAATTTTCCTAACTTTATAAAGTTTTGTATTAATTTTTTTTTCATAATTGTAACAAACAAAAGACAAATTTTAAAATAAAATTAGGCGAATAGCCGTTATATTTATTCAAATTTCATACGTTGTACATTTATTAAAAAGATATTAAATAAAAATCTAATCTACGCAACCACCTTCTAGGAATGGTTCTGTTTGAATTAGATCTCTATTATAAAATCTTATTAATATCTAAATTGTCTATAATATTTTTTGGTGTAACTTTTCTATTTCTTCGACGGATAAATCTTCCGGAATTGATCTTTTTCCTTGTTCTTCCATTGCTTTCATTCCGTCATCACTATTTTACCCTATCATGCTCCATAAATTTCCAAACTAAAGACCTTTTAGTACGTTCGGTACCTTTGGCCCTAGTAAATTTCGGTAAAGGAGATATTTCTTTACCGTATTTCGGTAATTCCGCAACCGGACTAGTAGGGGTAGGGGTATCACCTAGCTCTTATTCTTCTATATAATCTTCCTCCGGTAAGTCTTCCTCAAAATTATTATAACGCTTACTTAGGGTCTCATTATCTAATTCCATATCGATATCAACATCGAAACCATTAGGTTATGATAAAGAAGTTTCATTAAATCTAGGTGGTAATGAACTAGTAGTAGTACTAGCCTTACTTTTTTATTTCTACGAAAGTAGTAGTACTAACCTTACCAAAGATTGGTTTTTTACCACTACTATTTTTTCTGAAATCCATAATTTAAATTAAAATATTAAAACAAGCAATACAAATATTATAAATTAAAAAATTAATGTAAGTAAACAAATGTAGATACTGAAAAATAAAAATATAGATATTAATGTAAATAAAAAGAGATTAAAGTTGGAACGAATATACCGAACGTCTACGTAAAAGAAGACGTATACCAAATGTCGGAATTAAAAGATGCTAACTGCAGCTTGTAATATCTTCAACAAATCTTCAACTCTAACTAATATAATAATTGAATCTTCAACTCCAACTAATATAATAATTATAAATATTTAGAGAGAATGTGAGAATATTAAGAGACAGTATGAGAATTGATAATATTTCTCTGAAAAAAGAATTGAAATAAAGGATATTTATAGTGAAAATTTTAAGGGGTAATTGGGAAGGGGGTGTGTTTGAAACGGCTACAAAGCAACGGCCAAAAGAGCCGTTGCCAGTGCCAGATACCTTCCCATTTTTTTATTTTTTTTTTAAAAAGGCAGATATTTAAGCATCTGACGGAGCGGAACCGGCTAACCGGTACCGGAACCGATCAATCGGAACCGGAACTACTAGATTTTTTTGAAGGTTCGCACCGATAACGTTATCCGGACCATTGGGCACCGGTATACCAGAACTAACCCGTACCGTGAAGTTACCGGTAACGGAACCATGCCGAAATAGGAGTTGGCGGATCGGAACAGAATTTTCCGGTTCCGTTGCCTGACTTAATACTCACCAGCTGACCCATCAGCTAACCCAATAGCAATATCGGCCCAACAGGCCCACTCCAAAGCCTGACCCGACCCAACATCAGTTTTCCTTTCCCCTTAACAAGCAAACAGTAATACACAACAGCAGCCCATTAGTCTTCCACCGCCCCAGCCCAAAACACCCTTCTTAACCCGACCCAATTGCCTCCTTCTTCAACTTAATAGTGTACAACAACAAAAGCAACGATACCAACAGCAAAATCAATGCAACAACTTAACGCCAAACGATGAACAACATACCAAAAAAGGGCCAACAGCGTTAGCATCAACAACACCGTACAAAACGACATCAAACCCAAAAACCTAGCTGCGTCACCATTTATTTCTAGCCCTGTCAGCCTTTGAAACCATCGATGGCAGAAAAACAGTCCCCAAATGATGTTGCAACGGAAAATTGCTCTGAGGTCCGCATTTGATTCGAGATATGAGAGAGATTTTCTTTAAATTTGAATTCAAACTCCATGCATACTTTTTCAAAAAAAAAAAGAAAGTATTTTTCAAATCCGGATTCCATCTTTAAATAGGCCCTTCCCTCACCAAGAAAAGGGGAGGTTTTTGGGGAACAATTTGGGGGTTCTGAAGGTGCTTGCCTTTAATCTCACGTAACTAAAATTCTCGAGGAGAACAAACGAAAAAAATTCAATTGCGACGAGAGTTTAAACTCTAATGGGTTGACGAAATTCCGGTGGTGGTAGCTCTTTGGTCGATTCGTCGTCCCGGTTCCTGCGCCTAAAAAGGTAAAACCTTCATCTTGTTGAGACCCTTCCTCTGTGAATGTATAAAGTTCAGTTTTTGTTGGCTCTATTGCTGATTTTTAAGCTCTTCTTGATTATCTGTTGGTCGTTACTTCGTGATCGGTGGCTAGTTGAATCTCGTCTCTGTGAATGCATAAAGTTTAATTTTTGTTGACTCTATTGCTGATTCTAAGCTTTTCTTGATTATCTGCTAGTTGTTGTTTCAGGAATAATGGCTAGTTGGAATTCATCTGTATTATATTGATTTACTTACAAGAACCGGAAAACCCCATGTCATAAGTGGACTAATAAATAAATAAAAAAAAAACTTTTTAATGGACTTAGAGGGATGATTAACCGAAAATCTTGGTACAAAAGGATAGATTTATCTTTTCTGAGTCAATGATGAGAAGTTGTTTGTGTTGTGGGCATGCAACCAGTCAAAGGATGGTGTGTAGTTTAGTGTTTCTTATCTTTTTTATCTAATGTGTTTTCCATTACTTGCAAAGTCACAGAAAGTATAACTTCTGTTTCAAATGGTGAGACGGTGTTTATTTCGAATTCTGCAATATGAAGTCTCATGCACCCTTTTCTTTTTTGTGTGTGTTTACTTTCAAAAATGGTATTGTTAGTGTACCTAAAATTTACGTGATTGTTGGGGATGATCTTGTCAGGTTTGAAATTTGAAAAAAAAATAGGAAAGAAACATCATTAGGTCGCCTATAAAGTTAGTATGGATGTGTAAATCATTAGCCTGAGTTTGACATGTTGATGGAATTCTTGGTGTAAATACTAATTTGTGGCTATGTTACTGTATGTTAATATCCTATGATTTCATAAAGAATGGGTTTTGATCATGGAATGTTCTTTAGAGTTATGCATACGGTGCTTTGATATTTGATTTATTTCTTGATATTAATGTTTACCCCCTTTTATGTGCATGAACTCCCCCATTGAGTCCCTCGGACTATCTTACCTCGCATTCCATTAGGTTAAACTCAACTTGCATCGAGTCAAGACCCGCGTCAAGTCCAAATGGACTATTACATGGAGAAATTGGGTTAATTCAGTGCTGGTATACAGTGATATACGCATTAATAAGGCCAGTATACGGGTGATAGACTTTAAAAATGAGAAAAGGGAGCCGATGATGGAGATGGAGGACTAATGTCGTGTATATATGACCGAAATACGGTCATATATACACTGGATATACACAAAAACGCAGGGAAATCTCTGTAATATACAGCTGATATACATGCTTTTATGGACCTAAAGTCCATAAAATGGGAGACCCAAAGGCTGGCAGCTCACTTATGGGCCAATAAAAGAGGCCCAACTCTAACTTTTAATCTCTTTTTAACTTGTAATTTACAATTTATGTTTGTCTATTTGTATTAGTATTAGTTTAGGTGTACGCCCCTCGCGAGTATACCTTAATTTATTAAGTTCAAACGCTACACTAAATAGGATAATTTAATTCAACATCTTTTGGAGAATTTATTTAATTAATTAAATCTAATCTTTACCCAAAAAATTTGTCAAAGTCGATCGACATTCATCTAGCACTTGTAAACTGCAACAAAATAATACGATGATAGAGACATCAAACCAATATAATTAAATCTACCATTTACATGAAAATTTTCTCAAAGCCATCCAACACTCATCTGCCACCTATAAACTATAACAAAATAATACGATAATAGAGATATCAAAATAATAGAACTAAACTTTACCTTTATACAAAAAAATTTCTCAAAATAGAGATATAAAATAATGTAATTAAATCTAACCTTTACCTAAAAGAATTCTTTAAACCCAAGCAGCATTCATCTACCACTCTACAGCAAAATAATAAAATAGTGGTCACAAAGTTTCAATTTTGATAAAAATAATTCTTGTTTGAGCGGAAATTTTGATCTTAAAAAATGACTTGAATGAAAACAGAGAAGATTTGAAGTTGAGGGTTAGAAAATTAAGAGTTTTTTTTTTCAATAAGTAAATCGATTTCTTCGGTAGTTTAATGTGCATTTTAATATTTATAGAAGTATTTCTTAATTGAGTCCTATTTTAGGAGTATTGTTCTATCCTATTTTAGGAGTATTTTTCTAATCGATCAGTACAAGTACAAAGGAAAATATTAATTGATTCACAAATTATTTACCAAAATTATACAAACTAAAACCATACGAATTAGAGTTTTATATAGATTCTTCTTTTCTTTCTTCTTTTTCTTTTGATACGTTTATAGGAGCATTTATTACCCTTTTTAGGAGTCCCATATATTTTAGGAGGCTAGTTAATATAATAAAAATAATTAAATAATAAATTGAAGAAAATAGTGAAAAGACAATTTTGTCTAAAGGAGGGTTTTTAATGAAGGATAAAAAGTTCAAATCACTTTTCTAAAGGCTTTCACACTTTTAATATATTATTATCGATATAGATTATTTTTACTTAATTAACCTAGTGACTTCCCACGTTGTTGTCATTTCATTTATCTCGAATCTCTCATTTATTGTATAATTTTTTCTACGTATTTCTTAAAAAGAGAAAGAAAAAAAGTGTACTTTAATCCGAAAAATGGCATTTGTTTTGTTCATATGACTAATGGTCCACTTGGATTAAAAAATAATTTTTTTCTTCAAACTCAAGATGTTAATTTCTTTTTTTTTTATAAATTCTAACTTTTCATAATTGGTAAAATGTTTCTAACACGATACATTTTTAAGGGGTTTTCTTAGGTGTTATTTATAACAAAATGATCACTTTTATGACAATAATAATAGGAATAAGAATAAGAATAATTATATAATTTAAATTTTTCATAAAACCAACCTATTTCACCGTTAAATTTAAAGGCGTGATCCGATTTAGATAGGTTTCTGTTTTTAACTTAAGTAGATATTTCTTAACTTTCATAATTAAGTAAAGTGTTTTTCAAATAGGAATTTTGTAATCTTTCTCAAAGAAAAAAAATCAATCATCATTTCGTCATTTTTAATATTGATTTAGGTACAGTACATTGTAGTTTTTTTTCTCTAATTCAAGTAGATTATTTCTCGTTTGAATAAATAACAATGTCATTTTTTTTAGATGTGTAGATAAATAATTTCAATATTTAAAAGCAACCTTTTTTTGCAAAGTTAGTCACCTTTTGTAAGTTAGTCAAAAAATCTTTGGTGAACCGTTTAAAACGGACGCTCCTAAGTGCCTTAAAAACCTTCTTAGGGCGTTAATTGAACCCTTACTCAGTTTTTCTTATTTCAAAGGTTTATTTTTGTTTTTGAATCTTTGAAATATTTTTTTTAAAAGTTTTCTTGATAGTTTCTATAAAAATTAAGTGGCGACTCTGTAAAAAAAAAAAAATTCAAAATTATTTCAAAATTTTCTTGAACTTTTGAAATAGTTTGAAAAAGTCAAAATCATTTTCTTTAAAATAAAATTCGAAAAGGGATAAAATAGATCCATTTAGAATCTAAAGATTTATTTTCTGAAGGAAGATCAACCAACAAGTATGGTTGCTCATGATTGAATCAATCTCACAATTGATAGTCTCTTTTCAAAATGATAAGTTCGCATAAGACATCGTTTCTTTGAATCGTTGAGTCTCAGTTTTTAGAAAAAATATTATAAAATCTGATTCGAAGAAAGTTGATGTCCTTTGACATTTACTACGCCTTTGATTCTTTTTATTAGGTACAACATCCGTTGATTCATACCTAGGTCGTTTAAATCTTTCACTAGATAACCAATGTCTAGTTTTATATGGATAAATATGTTCAAAGAATTCAGTATTATCTGATTCAATTACCTTATTATCAGGGATATTCAGATGTTTAGATTGATGAATTAAAAATTAACATAGTTTACCGTTTGCAGCATATCCAATTAAAACACAATTCACAGTATTTAATTCTATTTTCACCTTTTTGGGTATAGGAACTTGGACATTGGCTAGACATCCCCACACTTTGAAATATTTCAAGTTGGATTTTCTTCCTTTTCATTCTCATATGAAATAGATTGTATTTTACTATGGGGCGCTCCATTGAGTATTCAGTTTGTTGTAACGATTACTTTCCTCAACAAATTTTGCAGTAAACCTAAACTTATAAGTAAGACATTCATTATTTTTCTCAATGTTTGATTTTTTTCTTTCACAATTTCATTTGTTTGATGTGAATACGGGACAGTGATTTGATGAACAATTCCATTTTTCAATCATCTCTGCAAAAGGAGATTCATACTCTCCACCTCATCAATTCTCATCATTTTAATTTTATTTTTTATCAAACTGATTTTCAACTTCAGTTTTGTATTGCCTTTATGTTTATATTATTTCATCCTTACTATTTAGAAAATAAATATAACAATATCTAATGAAATCATCAATAAAAGTTATAAAATACTTTTACCCATCACGAGATGGTGTTGATTTCATATCACAAATATCTATGTGAATTAAGTCTAAGGGATTGAAATTTCTTTCAACAGACTTATACGAATGCTTAACATACTTAGATTTAACACATGATTGACACTTTGATTTATTATACTCAAAATTAGGCAAAACTTTCAAACTAATCAGTTTTCGCAAGATTTTTTAATTGACATGTCCTAAACGTTCATACCATAAATAGTTTGACTTAAGTAAGTAAGAAGAACCAGAACTCTTATTCATATCAATTGCCATTACATTGATCTTAAAAGGGTCTTCGGTGAGGTAACATTTACCTACATACATTTCACCCTTACTTATTACAAGTTTATCAGAAATAAAGACACATTTAAATCCAGTTCTCAGTTAGAAGTGCAGTAAAAACTAAGTTCTTTTGCAATACCAAACATGAAGGACATTGTTAGTGTCACCACTTGCCTGATGTCATCTTCAAACAAATCTTGTGTGTTCCTTTAAGCTTTGCCGAAGTGAAGCTCGTCATGAATATCTTCTCATTAGCTTGAGCTGAAGCATATGATGCAAACAGTCCTTTGTTGGTACACATGTGGCAGGAGACACCGATCCATTTATCATTCTCTAGGATTAGCAATCAAATTGCATTTTGAAAGCATGACACAAATATCATCCAATTTCTCTTTGGACTCAGTCATATTTGCTTGATCTTTTTCTTGCCATCTTTGTAGCCCGACAATCAGTAAACTTGTGGTCAACTTTGTCATAGTTAAAGTAATTTTCTTTGAATTTCTTCTTAGGAAGATTGTCTTGTTGTTCAGATGTTTTCTTTCTTTTCTTTGATTTTGTGGGATCATATTCAATAATATTTACTCTGTTTATTGCTGAATTTCCATGAGACGTCTTTTCCACAACCTTATTATCCTCTTCTATTCTCAAATTTATAATGAGATTTTCAACAGACATCTCCTTGCGTTTGTACTTCAAGTAGTTTTTAAAGTCCTTCCACAAAGGTGGTAACTTCTGAATAATTGTAGCCACTTGAAATGCATCATTCAAAACCAAAGCTACAACAAAGGTTAAACGAATAGTTAGAACATTTTTGAAATATTTAACAAAAGTATTAAATGATATTCTACCTTCAGCAAGGAGATTATATATTATGACTTGCAACTCCTAAACTTGGGTAACTACAACTTTATTGTCTATCATATTGAAGTGCAGAAATTTTGCAACAATAAATTTCTTCATTTCAATATCCTCTGTTTTATACTTCTTTTCCAAAGCATCCAGCGTTCCTTAGAAGTCTTCATTTTGTTGTACATATTGTACAGATTATCATATAGCTATTTAGAATATAATTCTTATATAAAATATCTGAGTGCTTTCAAGCTTCAGTTACTGTTAAATATTATTTTCAAAGTTTCTTCCGGCAATTCAGAAATGCTTTTCGTGATGAATCTTTACAGATTAAGGTAGTCAAGTGAAAAAATATTTTCTGCTGCCAACTTTTGAAATCAATATCAGAATTTTTTTTTGACTTTTTCACTGATATCATAACAGGAGCAATATTCGAACGACTCAAAGTAGCAATTTTAGTTGATGCAACATTCGTCATTCCATCATTAATTTGATTTTCAGTAGCCATTTTAAGTCACAAATAGACAACTAATTTAGTATCACAAATACTAACAATAAAGTTTTAAACATTAAACAACTTGTTTCTAGTTTAATGATGAAGTTTTTATGTTCTTCTAATTGCCAACCACATAAATTTTGATCCGTGATGAAGTTTTTATAACTTCAAATCACTATCAAGTTCAAAAGAGTAAACAATTAAAAGATTTTAGTCTCTAGAAATTAAAATATAGATTATAGTAATTTCTTTAATATTGCTGTTTTTCGGGTACAATTTGTATTTACAGCATGAACTTCAACAACAAGTTCAAGAACAACAAAAAAGTTCAAACTATTTTTTGAGAAACAGAAAAAACCAGTAAGAAAGAAATGAAGAAACAGATTCAAGTCCACCGAATTCACAGTGTGTACTTTAAAAAATTATTCCTCTCAAGTACCCGAGGTTAATGGAATATAACTTCCCAGGATATAATGATTCACTTCAGCAAATGGAGTCACCTCAAATTTATCAAACTACGAACTCACTCAACAATTTCTAAATCACACTTGAGTTTTTTAAGAAGAAGAGAGTGTTTTTTACTTTAAAATTTTGTGCTTTTACATGAGGAAAAAATCAGGTATTTATAGCCAAAAGGTGGTGCTTTAGAAAAGAAGCAATGGTTCATGAAAAATTACACTGTTTTGAAACAATGTCTACCTGCAGGCCCCATCAGCGGCCGCAGCTTGCCATATGCGGTCGCTGGTTACACTTACTCCAAAAAATAGTAAGTGTTGTCCGGCCTACGTTGGCATCTGCATCCGCAGATAGTCAAGTGAGAGCATAGGTTTTGTTTTCGTTTTCAAATAGTGCCTTGAAGGGTCGCGTCTATTTGAGTTGCGTTGTGACATGCGTCTGCACATGCTCATGTGTGTGGAAAAAGTTTTTCTATTGAATTTTTGGATTAAAAATTATTCACTCTCAAATTTCAAATGAATTTTGTCTAAAAAGATAACTCTTAATCCAAAGTCAAAGATTAGCGATGCCAACATCATGAGGCTTGTCTTCTATTTGGTTCACTATCCACATGAAGGAGTGCTTCTATATTTAAGCACAAAAATTTTTCTTTCTCCTATCAATGTGGAAGAACACACCTTTTATAAAGTGACCACACATTTTCACTTTTCCTCAAATTTTCATTCACTTTCCTCACTTAAAACCAACAGTTAAATATTAATAAGATATTTTAAATAATATATTCAGTTTTTTTCCAACAACAGAAAGTATAACTATGATGCCTCACAAAAATTTTGCTTGTTGTGTCTCACCAAAATTTAAAGTTTCATGTGATAAGAAAATAACAACTCCTCTGTTAAAAACTTAATCAACCGTTTGAGTTGAGTACGCAAAACTCAACACTTCTACAAATATTAGGGGTGTGCATCGGTCGGTTCAATTTGATTTTATATATTATCGGTTCGGTTTATCGGTTTTTGATTTTTAAATATGCTAAACCAATAACAAAACTAATAAGATATTTTTTATTGATTTTCTGTTTATCGATTTTTAGTCCTTAACGGTTCGATTTTCTATTTAACCGATAAGAAAATGCTCTTAAAATAGAAATAGTAGTAACTAATATGAAAAAAATCGCATCTTAGTTGCAACAAAAAATCCTACATGATGTGTTTTAATTTGCAAAAATCTTTTAAGTTTGAACTAATTGTTGTTAGGAGAAATTAAGAGTTTGTATAATTGGTAAATCTTTAAGTTTGTATAAATATATTCTTATTGGATTATCGGTTTACCCAATAACCCAATAAGAAAAAGTTGAACCGAACCAATAAATCAATAATTTTTTTTTATAAAATTATTAAAAAACCATTAACCCAATAACCCAATAACAATAAACCAATAATATTTTTATCAGTTTGATTTATCGATCGATTCGATTTTTGCACACCCCTAACAAATATTGTGTATTATTAGTGTTCCATATAAAATATGCATGATTTCGATATTAGACTAAAGATAATGAATGATTTTGAGTCTTTTCATCTACTAGTATAAGATACGTGCGTTGCACGTGTGATTTATATCAATCAATAAAATCATATTCATAAGTATTACATTATTTAAGTGTAGCAATTGATGTTAAAATAAGTTTTATGTCTATTTTAATTGATAGAAATAAACATTGCATCTCAAATATGTCATTACCGTTAGAGATTTGGAGTTAATGTACCCCTGAACTTTGTGAGTTGATATATCTCTAAATATCCGTTTAAAAAGTGTCTCACATATATTTTACCGTAAAGAAATGACTCACATATACCCTTCTCTTAACGAAAAAATATTTACTAAATACAAAATTTTTTTTTTACTTTAATTAAGAAGATTACATGTATCATTTAAAAATAACATCATCCATTAGCAGAAAAAGAAATTATTTGAATTTACATAGGATACTATCCAAAATAATAACCTAATGTACAATATCATAAACTACACAACGATTTCTAAGATAGATCATAATAAGAATCCACATGCCATTTGTCTTTCTCCTTCTTAACAATAATAATAATAATGTTTTCAAACAAACATCTTCCCAATGAATAATGGTACTACTGCTACTACTTTCACAGCCTTCACCATAAATAGTTCTGCTACTGTCGAACAATATTATGTAGTCATACCAAAACCGCATCCAATATTCTTTTCATCAGTCAACAAATATGCGTTGCTTCTTCAAAGAAGAATGAATCAATGTTTCTGATTGTTACACTAGTGATAGAGTAGAAGGGCCGAATGTCCCAACAATCAGCTTAGTCACTATAGCAGATTTTTGCTTTCAAGCACATCTAATATCAATAAATTATCTAATATAGTTATATTCTGAAAAATTAATTTACCTTTTAAATTGGCCATCGCACAAAAATACAAACCTCACTCGACATATTCAGACATTACTGAGCTACACAATGAATTTCAAGTTAAAAAATAAGAATTAATTTTTATTTCTTATATAAAAAAAACACTAATTTCAACACGTACTATATAGTGTAGCAAACAAACGATGCATACCAACTTTTGAATAAGACTTATTGTAGTAGTTAAGTAAGCAATCATAGATAATCAAAATATAAGCAAATAATAAAAAAAATTATAGAAAATTAATGTCTTATATATAAGATTAATAAATTCAAGAAGGACAACATAAGAGGCACGAAAACACCTTTCAAAACGAAAAAGAGCAATAGTCGAATCAACGATCCCTATGATAATAGTGTTATATAATGTCACCTTAAAATAATAGTGAGTATTGTTCGTAGAAATAACAATTATGAGTTAAAACTATCGAATACATGTAGAAGGAGTAAAACTTGTGATAACCAAAAAGAGAAACATTGTTCCTTACAAAATAGTTGAAAGAAGAAAGAGATAAACCTTTCACATTCTCATTCGACGATAACTTGCTTGTTTGTCCAATTTTTCAATTTGACATCAAATGTTAACCATGACTTAAGAATTTCACAAAATTAGAAAGCACTATAAATCAGAGGCAAACAAAACAATGAATATGTGCGATAAAATTAGAAAGCACCATAAAATCATATAAATCAACTTTGTAATTTTTGAAAAAGAAAAGAGTAACTAAATGAAAAGATGTGAACGCTTACCTGTTTCAAGAACAACAATGAATATGTGCGATAAAACTATATATAATAGATTCTTCGAAGAGTTTTTTTTCATGTCAAATTTATTCAATATCATAAAAATACATGAATATATAAAATCATAAATAAGTTAATCAATTCCTATTTTAATTCAAACTCTTACCGCATAAGAGACCAATTAGAATTTTGATTTGTAAAATTTTTAGTGTTAACAAACTCTCCTTATATGCAGTCACATAAAAAAATTCATTATTTGAAGGAATTAATATGCAAAGGATAATTTTTTATTTAGCTTTAAAATAGAAAACAATTTTAGGGAGAGTTCTAAAAAAATTAGGTCATTTATTGGGAAATTTTTTCCTCCCCTTTTTTACCTGCTTAAGAAATTAAGTAATTAGTAAGGAAATTTTTTCCTCCCTTTTTTCCAGCTTATAATATACGTTTTTTATTCTTATTTTTGGATTTTTTTTAAAAGTCCTAAATTTAAATCTAATTCAAATAAGGAAAGGTCTAATGATTAAATTTAGATGAATTTTAAGTTTTAAGTATTAGAAAAAGGGGATCTTTAAAAAATAACAGCATTTTCTTATAAAATCTACCTTCCATAGCCACATTTTACATAATTACCATTTATAGTCGTTGTATTCGATTTACCCACTGTATTCGATTTTACAGATAGTATGTATTCATATAAAATATGAATATAATCCCTATTTAGTCGCGCCAAAAATGGAATTCAATATTTTAAAAAAGAAAAAAATCTCAATCACACTTATCTCGTTGAACTGAATATTTTCTTGCCTAACACTACCATTATATTTTTTTATATTTATTTTATATTTTATGTTTTTCCCTTTTTCTATTTTTTCCTACTTTTTTTTTTTTTTCGTTTCTTTCTTTTTTTTTCTCTCTCTTTAATCTCTAACTTCTATTTCTCTTTCTTCTTTGATTTTTTTAATTTTTTTTTTTGTACTCATTTTCTTTATTATTTTTTTGTTCTATTTTATATTTTTTGTATGTTCAAAAAATATGACTAATCGAGCACAAGTCATGGATGATAACGTAAATACCACAATTATTTATCGTATTTGTAGTCACACCGCCATTTATATTTTTGTATTTATTGATACAACTTTATTTGTATTTTAAAGTTCGCACTTGTATTTATATTTTATACTTTGCATTTATATTTGTATTTAATAGTTCGCACTTGTATTTGTATTTGTTAGTTTGTGCCATCATTTATATTTATATAATTCACACTTGTATTTTAAAGAACTATTTTGTATCTGTATTTTATAACTGATTGCATATTATATTGGTTATATTTATATTATGATTTTATTGTGTTTGTATATTTAAATTATATTTGGATTATACTTGTATTTGTATTCTATTTTCTTCATTACCTTTTTATTTTTAAGAAATTATTTTGTATTTGTAAGTTGATTGCATATTATATTTAGTCGTGACTATGTATAATTTATCATTCATATTTGTATACAAACAAGTAAATGCATTAATTGTATTTTCGTGATTCTAAAATATATAAATATGTAATGTATCATTTGATACAAATGTACTGTTTTGTATTTGTATATCAAAATTATCATTCATATTTGTAAATAAACAAATATCACTTGATACAAATACAATGACAAGCAAATGAAACAAATAATTTTACAAATACAAATACAATAGGTATTTGTATATATTGTATTTGTATAAAAATTTGAATCGTATTTATTTGTATAAATAAATATAGCTAGTATCAATAAATACAAACAAGTATTCGTAGAAAAAAATCAATCGTTCCTTTTCAATAATTAAAAAATACAAATGATAGTTCACACTTATATTTATATGTTATAGTTCGCATTTGTATTTGTATTTTATAATTCACACTTGTATTTATGTTTGCTAGTTCGCACAAATGAAAATGAGAGAAATTGAAAAGAAAAAAAAAAGGAGAAAAATGAGAGAAAAAGAAGGAGAAAAATACAGAAAAAGAAGAAGACGAAAAAAAGGAGAAAAATGAAAAGAAAAAAAAGAAAAAGAAAAAAGTGTAAAAAGAAAAAGTAAAGGGAAATCGAAAAAAGAAAATAATAGAAAATAGAAAAAGAGAGAAAATACGTAGAAAGGCTATGAATGTAATTTGGAATAATTAATAAGTAAGAGAGGACTATGAATTGTAATTGATTGAAAATTAGGCTTTAAGTGGTAATAAAAGCCCAATAGTGGCTAATCCTGGTAATTTTCCCTTAGAAAAATAGTGAAAAGATAATTTTATCTATTACAAAAACTTTTAATGAAGGATAAAAAGTTCTAATCATTTTTTTTGAGATATTTACAATTTTAATATATTATAAATATAGATTATAGATTATAAATATAGATTATAGATAGATATAAATTATAGTTAGATTATAGATATATCAAGAAAGAATAGAAAAACCTACAAGATCTTGACTCATAAAAGGAAACTTCTGGTCAATTACTTATTTTAAATATCACCTCAAATAACAAATAGAAATCGAATATATTCATTGTCAAGATGTTAAAAAAAAAAAAATGGAAAGAATCTTGACACGATTTTACAGGTTGTAGTTAGTTGCAACTTGCAATTTAATTTGATTATTGTAATTTATATGAGTAAACAGATCAAAACTTCAATCAAGTAAAATGTTCGACTCAATTGTTATTTGTTAATAGATATAAAATATATTACACTTACAAATTACTACAATATTTTTAAAATTTTATCATCCTCAAATAACAATATAAAATTATGAATGATATCATGATTAATAATTCGCTAAAGTTATAAAAATTCACAAGTAACTAAAAAAAGTTAAATGTGTTCAGTTATATATCATCATGACCCAAAATCAGAATTTTCCAAGAGAATAAAAACATAAATTCTTTTACCTTTTTCCTTTTTTGTAAAAAATATGAAAAGATAACATTACACCAAAAAAAAAATTATGGAAAAAATGAAAAGCCATGATGAGCTTCATCTCTCTAATTCTCAAACTTAACAATCAATTAATGCATTGATTCTATGGCCAATGTCATTATTTTATTACTGTTAATCTTTTTCATTGTTCCAACAGTCATTGGTAATCCTCGTACAGAACTTGTCTATAAATTTTGTGGGGAGGAACATGCTGTGAATGCTTCAGTATTCAACCAAAATTATGCTAATGCAATTGTAGCAATGAAGCCCGAAATGAAATCGAATAAATTTTCTAGTTATGGTGAAGGGTTCGCTCCTAATAGAATTTTTGTATTGGCTCAATGCATGGATGATTTATCTAAGGAAGATTGTGAGATTTGTTTTTCTACCATTAACGCACAGTTGCCTGGTTGTTTTCCTCATATAAGTGGACGTGTTTTCTTTGATGGATGTTTCATGAGATTCGAGAATTATAGCTTCTTTTATGAATCTTCTTCTCCACATGACGTTAAAGTAATTTCTCTTTAACCCCTTTTAATTTATCTTGGTAATTTTTTATGTTTCATATATATATATATATATATATATATATGGGATTTATGTTAAAATGCAATCTTGAAAACATAACATAATATGGTATTAGCATCTGTAGCTAGAACTAGAAATTTTAATAAGGAGAATGTTTTCGAAAGATTCTTGTGTAGCTGGTTAAGTTGTTCCCATTTGAGTAGAGGTCACGTGCTCAATTCGTGAAAATAGCCTCTAGCAAAAATGCAGGGTAATCTACAATGGATCTTTGTAGCCCGGTCCTTCCCGGACACCGCACATAATGAGAGGTTTATTTCACTGGGCTGCCCTTTTTCTATTTTTAAAGAATGCAAGAATTGTCATATGGTCATACCTATATTAATACCTGCAACTTAAAAGCAACTTTTTTGGCCACTTTGATGCTATAGTGAAGCTTCCCTTATGTTAAATGTGATTTTCCAATTTACATGGTATGCTTTTCTGACGAAGGGGATAACTGAACCCCCTTGGCACCATGTAGTTCTGTCCTTTGATTAGAAATGTGTTACCATAACATTTGAAAAATTAAGCTATTAGGAGAGGATATAGTTTTGTTTACTTAATTATATCTCCAACACGCCACCTCACATGATGGCTTAATTCTTCTTTCATGAGAAAAACAAATGGAAATTCTTGTAGAGAATGGGTGGCAGTGTCTGTTGGGTACCATACATGTTGAAGCGTGTGATCCGTCATCTAAAAATTAAGCTACTATTAGGGAAGATGCCTTTTAAGTTAATTAACTACTATATATGTTTAACCACTTGACAATGGCTAGCTTGTTTTTGGTCCTCATGGTTGTATTTTGTGGTCAAATTTGAATAAAGAGATGCAGTGATGCAGTGAACCTGCAGAATGATCAATTTAGGGATGTGGCTACCAAAGTCGTTAAGGATGTGGCAGCCATGGCCCCAGGTCACACTGGCTATGCAGAAGGACGAAGCAAAGCATATGGTTTATCATTTTATGGCATGGCTATCTGCTGGAATACTTTGGACGAAGAATCATGTTCTGATTGCCTATCAAATGCAAGCAGAGCTGTTCTTGAATGTTTGCCATCCATTGAGGCGCGCTCCCTTAGCGTTGGCTGCTATTTACGTTATTCACAGTATGAATCTAAGGATGGTTCAAATTTCGTTCTTAATACTAAAGGTCAGCTGTACATGTCATGCCTGCACTTGAGAATTTTTTCATGGGACTTTAATCATCTGTAATTTTGAAGTATTTTTAACTTATATGCACTAACAGTATATAATATCTTCTTTAGACAATCGGTGTATTTTATCTTGTTACAGCATGTTAAGTATTCTTTCTCCAGGTTACTATATTAGACCTGCGATAACTAGTTACCTCTGTCGTTGTACGTTAATCAGATAGTGTAAAACAACTATACCATGTTAGTGCACAAAAGTTACACTCAAGAAGGAATTCATTTTGCAGGAGGTCTTGTCATGTACCTTGTATTTATTCTTGTTGCTGTTGGTGTATGCATAGCTGCTGTTCTGGTTGGATATATTGTGGGCACAACTCTCCATGAAAAACGAGTGAAACGCCAGAAGAAAAATAATGTCCATTCATCGGATCTTGAGTCATCTGCTATAAAAAGGAGCCTGCATTTCAACTATTCAACATTAGAGAAATCCACGGACAATTTCAGTGAAGAACTCAAGATTGGCCAAGGTGGATTTGGTGAAGTCTTTAAAGTATAAAAGCATACTGCTCCCTTTTCTTTTCTTTTTCTTCTCTGCTTTGACAATGTTAGTTCTGCTAAATTAATCTAGAATGTTTCTGAAGTAGGGAACTTTGCCAGATGGTAGAGAAATTGCTATCAAACGAATGTTTTTAACTACCAAAATTCGGAATGAAGAGGTATCGAATGAGATAGACATTATTGGACTAGCCCAACACCAGAATTTGGTCCGTTTACTTGGTTGCTGTTTCAATGATGATGACAGCTTTCTTGTCTATGAGTATTTGGAAAATAAAAGCCTTGATCTTATCTTATTCGGTAGGTATTTTGTTCTTAAAATCTTTAATTCTTCTCCTCCTTTCTTGAAAAGAAAAGTAACAACGCTAAGTCATTTGTAACTAGAAGTTAGGTACTATCCTACTTACTTGATTTTCTTGACTATATGCATCGAAGAAAGATCCAAAGAAGAAGAAAGACTTGGATTGGAAGAAAAGGCTCAGGATAATCGAAGGGACAGCTGAAGGTTTAGAATGCCTTCATAATGATTGCCAAGTTCGAATCATTCACAGAGACATTAAACCTAGTAACATCTTACTAGACGCGAAATACCGTCCCAAAATTGCAGATTTTGGTCTTGCCAGGTTAGTGCATTTACTTATGTCCATTGCTTTCTAAAAGACGATTCTTCTTAGATTTATGTCATCAGAAAATACGGAGAACTACAAGTGTCTATTTTTACTATTACTTTTGTTTTCCCTTGTATAATGTTGGAGTAAGACGAGCTTAAATGGAGCAACATGGACAATGAAAATTCATATATTCGACTTCAACTAGCTTGGAATTGAGATGTAATTGTTGTTTGTTATGTTGTTGGGCTTTCCAGGTTTAATATCAGGGAAAAAGTAGCTGCACCTCTTGTCATTGCAGGCACATTGTATGTAATAGCACTTGAATTTAGATCAACCTCTTATCTTTCTTCATTTTGTCCTAGCCCGTGCTAATCACTATTCCTGCAGCGGATACATGGCTCCAGAGTACCTTGCTCAAGGACAATTAACAGACAAAGTGGATGTTTATAGCTTTGGAGTCCTTATCCTAGAGATAGTAAGTGGCCGGGAGATTAACAAAATTTCGGCCGATGACACTCTAGACACCCTTGTAACTATTGTAATTTCCCTTCATCACTTTGTTTTTTCTCATTTACTTCTATAGTTTTAAAAAGTATTTAGAGTCAGGTCATTTATAAGGTAAATACACAATATCTCATGATAACATTAATTGATAAAAAAGGGTCCTATAGCGTAGAGTCCGGGGAAGGGCCCCACCACAAGGGTGTATGTATTGTACGCAACCTTACCTGGCATTTCTTCCAGAGGCTGTCTCCAAGGCTGGCTGAAATGCAAGTTAAAATGATAACTAACATGCTATAACTAGTTAAACTACATTGGTCGTGTAAACAATATTTGCATGGTTAAATCCTTATTTCTTAAGTTGTAGTTCTAATTTGACAGAATTGTGTGTTTGACATTATCTTGTTAACTTAACGTGCAGGCCTGGAAATATTTCAAGGAGAAAAGGGCATCTCGGATAATAGATCCGAGCATGGAGATACAAGATGTGGATGAAGTACTAAGGGTGGTTCAAATTGCCCTACTATGTACTCAAGAGTCACCTATTATGCGTCCAGATATGACGACAGTTATTAAACTACTTACACAAGAAAAACTAGAAGTGCCAGTTCCATCAAAGCCTCCTTTCATCGTGGATTCATTTCATGGTTCTAAACGAAATGACTCTATTCATCGGCATCATCCTTGTACATCATCAGTTGATTCTTGCAGATATTATGATACACATCAAGATAATGGCTCTTTTCATCGGCATCATCCTTCTTCATCGATTGATTCTTATTATGACACGGAAAGTGTTTTAGGATGACAATCGTGCTCTCTTGTTTGAAACTTATGGCCTCTGCAAAGACAGAGCTAGCCTTTCGATTTCATGAGGAGAATGAAGAATTCTTCAGAGCTCGGATCAGTCGATTTTGGAGCTTATTATGAAGCTATCCGCCTGTAAAATGAGTGTATCCCTTTTCCCAGCTGTGCGCAAGTGCAGTGCTCTGCTCTTCTGACCAAGAATGGATAATCCCGGAATTCTGCAAAGGGTGCTGAAAAGACCAGATAACTAAATAATTAAGTTATGTACACTGACTGTATAAAGTTTTTATATCACTATATAGCAATGGTAGTTACCAGTTTTACAAGATCATCGATTAATGTTTATAATAGAAACTTAACCCATAATACAAATACCTCAACATGTAAACATTTTTTACAGTCAGTGCAACGGTTACGCTATGGTATATTGGCATGCTCATTGTTAGTACTTGTATGGTAGTCCATTATCATAAATGGAAACCGGGTAGGATACTCCAACTCTTCTCATGGTCTCAAGCAGGGGGACCCTCTGTCACCTTTCTTTATTATTGGTTCCGAACTTCTGCCTAGGATGTGAAATAGTCTTTAACTCTCATGAGCATTTTACTCATTTTAGCCTGAATCTTAATGGCCATGTCATTAATCACTTAGCTTATGCTGATGACACAGTGATATTCAGTAGGGGTAACAAGTCTATAAAGCACCAAATTAAGAGGTATGAAAATGCCTCAGGTCAACAGGTTGATGATGCTAAGAGCTTCTTTGTCACTGCCCCCGAGACTGCCTCGGTTAGAATTAACAGATTGAGAACAGTGACAGGCTACATGGATAGGGATTTTCCTTTCACTTATTTGGGATGCCCAATCTATAGCAGGAAAAAGAATCTTAGTTACTTTGATAGCATGTTAGCTAAGATTGTTAAAAAACTGAATTGATGGCAAAGTAATTTGTTATCTCATGGGAAGGTTATTCTCATTAAGCATGTGTTACAATCTATGCCTATCTATACTTTGTCTGCTATTAAACCTCCCAAAGGTACTATGCAATTAATTAATTGAGAAACATTTTGCTAATGTCCTTTGGGGAGCTAAAGATGGTAAATATAAGTACCACTGGAGTAAGTGGGAAAACCTATGCACTGTCAAAAGATGGAGGAGGAATTGGCATTAGTCTCCAAGAATTTTGATTCACTCTGCTTTGAGAACAACTCCTGGGACATTAACAAGTTAAGCAATATTGTTCCCAATTACATTGTGAATATCATTTCCAACTTTGTAATAGGCAACAACATTGAAAAGGATTATCCTATTTAGTATACATCTGATAACGGTAAATTTACTAACTCTTCTGCTTGGCCAACAATTAGAACACAGAGAACAAAAAATAATTTTTTACACAATCTTTGGCATAATATGATGCCTTTCAATATATCATTCTTATCTTGGCGAATGTTTAAAAGGAGGCTTCCTTTTAATGATATCATTTCTAGATTCAACATCGACTCACAAACTGAGTGTTACTGTTGTAGGAATGCACAAATTGATACTATGTATCATGTTTTTTGGAGGAGGAGAGCCAACAAAGCATTTATGGAGCTTACTGGGCAACCCGTTGGGCATACAACATATTAATCAACCTATGTCGACCTTTTCAATGTTTGGTGGGGAATGAAACTAGAAAATATCATGCACGAGACTATTTTAAAGATTACCCTACTATTATTTGTTGGGAGTTATGGAAGCAATGGAGTGCTTGTAAATATGGAGGACAAAAACATTTCCAGATTCACAAGATGTGCTTTCAAGTCATTGGAACCATAAAGTCTATTTTGGCCTGCACTTTTCAGAAATTTCATGCAAGCAACCACTGGCCAACTTTATGCCAGAACTGGAAAGGCTCAAACCTGTTTTGAGAGTACAAGAAGTGACTTGGGCTTTCCCCTAAACTGATTTTGTAAAGGTAAACACTAAGGGGTCGTTTGGTAGAGTGTATAAGAATAATATTAAATAAGGTGTATTAGTAATACTTGTATTATTAGTGCAAGTATTAGTAATGTTGGTATTAGTTACATCTACATTATTTTTTACACATTGTTTGGTTCGATGTATTAAAGATAAAATATATTTTATAATTTTTGTAAAAAAATGTTTATTTATCAAATTAACCTTTCTTAAACCCTTCCTTAAACCCTTCCTTGTATCAAGAGAATATAAGTTGGAAAAAAAGGATTCAGATCGCGTTGGATGTAGCTAATGGACTTCATTATCTTCACAACTTCACCAAAACAGGCTACATCCACAAGAACGTCAACAGTAGAAACATTCTCCTCGACAACAACTTATGAGCAAAGATTGGAAATTTCAGTCTTGCTAAAGAAACGGATACATCAGGCACGACTTGGGAACTTGTGGGAACTACGGAATACATGGACACCTGAGTATGTTGAGGCAGGGTCAGTGTCCTCCAAGATGGACATTTATACCTTTGGAGTTGTATTGTTGGAATTAGTCACAGGAAAAGATGCTGTAATTGTAGAGGAAAGTGGAAAAATTCTGTCTTCTATAGCAATAGCTGAAATAATGGAAGGAGAAAATGCAGAAACTGAACTGGATGGATTCATCGGAGCACATATGAGGAAGATGATGGTTTGGAGTAGCATATACAATAGCAAACTTAAGCTTAAGATGCTTGACTTTTGAGAACCATCAAATCGTCCAAGCATTGAAGAGATAGTATCATGTTTACTGAAGATTCATATTAATGTACATAATTGAGAACATACCAATAAGAATTGAGAATATGAACACAGGCGGGGTTTAACTAACACAGGCAGAATACAAAAATTGACACAGAGAGAAAGCAATTTTTAATATGGTGGGAAAAGAAGGCGGGAAAGTAATTTAAGGGGTAATAATGTCATTTAATAAATTAATACATGTGTTGAAAGTCTTGCATTACTAATACATGAAAAATGGTGCGTATTACTAATACATACCTTAATACACAATACAGTGTATAATTAGTACAAGTATTATTTATGCATAGTTAAAAAAATGATACCAAACAAGGTACTATTAATGCTCATTAACTAATGCATGCATTAGTTTTTCAATACACTCTACCAAACAACCCCTAATGGAAATAAAAGAGCAGGCATAAGGGTTATTATCAGGAATGATCGCGACGACTTGATCATGGCATTCGCTTTTCCGGTTGATCGTAACAGACACATGGCTAAGGCCATAGCAGCTGAGTTTGGGGAAAAATGGTGTGAACAACATGGCTTCACTAATTTTATCCAAGAACTTGACTCCATGACCAGAGCCAACATGATCACCAGTAGTGTGTGGCTACTAATATGAAGCTGAAGCATGTTATAGATTCTATCATCAGCATCAAAAATAGAGTACAAATGCATGTTAGACACTGTTTTAGAGAAGGAAACCAAGTTGCTGACGGTCTAGCAAGGCTGGTTTCCACCTACAACCAGATGCTCATCACTCAGTCATACATGCAACTAACTGGACAAGCTAAAGGTACTATTTTGCTGGATAGATGGCAAATGCCTAGTATTAGGAACAAATAAGAAAAAGCTAGTTAATCTTTTTGATACCCATCAAAAGGTTCTATATTAGTTTTTGTAAGCCTTCTGGTGTTTTTGCGAGTGACCTTATCACTCAAGGCTATGGTGTTGTAACTGCGGTCAGGCCTAGCCCCCCTCTGCTCCTTTATTGCTAATACAACACATCCCAGAATTTGAGAGATTGGTCAGAAAAAAAAAAAGTATATACTTTGAAAACTGCAATAATGATTGATATCCTACACATCAAAAAAGGAAAAAGAAAATCGGGAGATTTGATTTTGTAGTTCAAATACAAATGTTATTCTAGTTATATGAACTTCCTCACATGAGATCTTAGAAGAGAAATTTTAATCTACTCAAATTGCAGGTGCCCATAGAAGATCATTTCCTAAACTTCATTTTGACCAAGCAGGGTGAAATATTAAAAATTATACAAGGTTTCGTGGTAGAATCATTCTAAAGACCAAATATACAAACTCTGCTTGGTTTGATGGAAAAACTTGCACTTGGGCATCTATACGGCAATACTCTCCGAGGAAGATACAAAGATTTTGAGTTTTTAAAAAGAGATAATTACAGTCCAATATCTGTGGGTGATTTAGTTTATAAAATAGCCAATAAATATATAGATTTTGTATATTTAAGCACAAATATACATATACTATACATAATCAATATATATGTTTTGTATATTTGAACTAAATCAGTAATTAAGTTAATTTGGCCGACTGGATAAATATAAAAGAAGCCCTTTAAAAAACCTTAGGTGATGTTTGGTATATTTAAAAACAGTTTATTTATGTTTACAAATTAAACTTCAAAAGTTGGTGGTGGGGAAGTTGAACCATTAGGGAAGTCATTCTCAGCAGCTCAGTTGATGGGGGATAGCTTAATTTGGTAACACTGTAGTTAATTTTGATTAATAAAAAGATTCATACTCGATGGAGATAGATAATTTGACTTTTAGAAAACACTCTGACTCAATTTTTTTAATCCTCTGTGCTATAGATATTTAAGAAGTTTTAAATTTACTACAAAAATATAGGAATAATTGGCTATGAGATTCGTCAATAAGTTGTAGACAAATAGCCTGAGCTAACTGTTAGATTCCTGTGATTTGAACCAATTCATACACATGCAAAGACAAAATGAGAGAGCCGAAAAAAGATTTTGTTCTACACCCTTCTTCTTAGCTCAATTGAGCATTCTATTCAATACACTACACCAACACTAGTCGTTTGCAACTTATACAGGAGTAATTTCAACTCTCCTTTGAAATCACGTGATTAGCACATGATTTGTAACTAACTTCTAATAACTTAACAAATGTAACAGTACATTTATCTACTTATGCGTGTGCTGGCACCATTTGCCTACTGGATCTTCTTCTTCTTTATTCTTCTACATTCTTTCTAACTTAAAACCCCCCCTAAAACTGGTGGGTGAAAGATGTCCAAAACCCCCAGTTGGGAAAGTAAATGATGATGTTGCCCTGCTCCTCGACTTTTTGTAAGAATATGTTGGGTACTATGTAGTTTTGATGATTGACAAACTGACACATGAATGAAACATGTTACTTGAGCTGGTCCACGCATAGGAAAGCAGATTTTCAGTTTCACTGATAGATGCAGACAAGATTGCTTAAAGACAGGAACGAATAAGCAAGCCTAATTCTGATATACTCAAGTTACTGATCATGTGGGGAATATAACAAGTTGAATTTGATTCAAGCACTTAATGATAAGGGAAAGCAAGTTGAGTTGAAAAAGGAGTCCTACGTGAAGAAAGAGTTTCACTTCTGAGTATATCCTGAAGAGTCCTATGTGTGGGAAGAGAAAGATTCTGATAAATAAATATGTGCTGATTTAAAGAGTTGAAGTTTTACTACAACCCTAAGGAGACAAGAGTTGGAATTGAAGAAGGAGTCTCACTTGAAGTAGAACTCTATGCAATGAGAGTTCTGATTAAAGGAGGAGTTTGAAATAAAGAATGACTCTTTAAAGAGTTGTGCTTAAATAGAAGATTAATCAGCCAGAATAACTTATACACTTACAAAGCAAAAAATCACAATCGATAGATTGACTTCACGAAGTGCTACTCAATCACTGAAGAAACACATTGAAGAACCTAGTCCTAAGTATAGAATCCAGCTAAGAGTTTTAGCATTGATTTTTAGAGTTGTTCATTATGTTTGAACTATTGATGTAATATTAGTTTCAGTGTGTTATAAACTAAACTAGGAGCTAGTCTTCGAGTTGGGTAAAACTCAGAGACTTTAGGAACGCATACCTTGGGAGGTGTGTATGTAGTTAAGAATTAGAGTTTATAATTTCTAGTCGTTGAGTTAAAGGAATTAGAGTTTATAATTCCTATTTGTTGGTTACAAGAGTTTTGTAATCAGTTGTTGTTGAGGCTCAGAGTTATTTATTGAAGTTGTGGTTAAATCCTGTAGAGGTGCAGGTCGTGTTTTTACACCTTTTGAGCCGGGTGTTTTCTACATAAAAATCATTGTTTTCTTTACTTTCTGTTTTACTGCTTCCTTGGAACACATCAGGTAAACCGTTTAATCGATAGGCAACAGTTAGGCAAAAATAAGATAATCAGTAGGGCACGAATTCTTAACCAGTAGTATCAAAGCGGGTTATCTTATGAAGGCTAACACCTTAAGATAAGATCAAATATGAATTCTACACCACCTATTGGTTACTGCGAAGGACAAGACATCAATAGGCCTCCATTGTTCAATGGACAGTACTACTCAGGATAGAAAGAAAGGATGTAAGATTTTCTTCAAGCTGTTGACTACGAACTCTGGAATAGAATTATTGATGGACCTCAATACCCCATGAAGGATGCTGAAAACAAGGATGTATTAAAAGATAAGAGTGATTATGATAAGGCCGACTTTAAGATGCTTAGAAAGAATGCAAAACTTAAGTCTATTCTTATTTGCGGACTTGGACCAGATGAATATAACAGAATCTCAGGTTGCACCATTGCAAAACAAATTTGGGAGACTCTAGTAAACGCAAATGAGAAGAACATGGATACCTCAGAGAAAAATAAAGGAACTAAGGATAAGTCAATAGCACTAAAAGAGTCTGACAGCGTAGAATCAGATCTGGATAATAGAAAGCTTACCAAGAATTTCAAAAGGTATTTTAAGAAAGAAAAGTGCCAGAATAAGAGAGGAACGAGTAGTAGGTGTTATTCCAACTATAAGTCTCAAGCCGGTTGTTTCAAGTATGAAGATACAAATCATATGATCAGGGATTGTCCATTGTGGGAAATTTAGCGAAAAAATGTAAGAGCTGAAAAAGAATTGAAGTTAAAAGAGAAATCTTACTCCAAAAGGAAGGAATCATTTTCTACGATGGCTGCATGGGGATCACGCTCAGAAGAATCTAATGATAATGGAGTTGATGAAAGTGCACTTATGGCTATAGGTGACTCAGACATAGAAGAAAAGGAAATAAATCTGAGGTAAGTCTACTTGATCTTAAAGATAAATTGCATCTTTGTTATAAGAAAAGACTAATTCCCTTTATGAACGAATTGATTGATGATTTTCACGAGCTCACATCTGAAAGGGATCAGTTATTCAATGCGCAAGTCTAAAGTTTGATTACATTGATCTTGAGACTTGCAAGAATGTCACTGATATAGAAAACTGCACCTTAAAGGAACAAGTCAGTCAACTTGGCTCATCAAACCTAGATCCAAAATCAGAAATCTTAAAGTTGTCAATTACTGGTAAAAAAAATCCATGAGTGAAAATCATCAAAGAATTGAGTTTAAACTTAAACAAAGAAAAGATGAATTTTTTTATCAAAGAGAAAAGGTTAGAAAGCTAACTCAAGAAAACTTTAGGATAAAACTTGATCTTGAAAGAGCTAACCGATGGACCAAGTCATTTAGAATTGTTAATCATCTGAGTAGTAGGACTCAAAATGAGCGGATTGGCACAGGTTTCACAAAGAAACTATTTCCCATAAATATTTATGTTACTCTGTTTTATATTCCCTATGGGTGCCGTATCTATGTTATGTCATCTGCTGCTGTGCTGTACTATGTGTTTGTGTGATATCTCGTGACTTGAGCCGGGGGTCTTTCGGAAACAGCCTTTCTACTTCATCAGAGGTAGAGGTATGGACTGCGTACATCTTACCCCCCCCCCCAGACCCCACTAAGTGGGAATACACTGGGTTTGTTGTTGTTGTTGTTGTTGTGGAAAACTAAGCCACCCAATCACTGAATGTCCTGTTGCTGCCAAAAGCAGATCCAGCAGTCTAAATTTGGAAAATAAACAATCTCAGACCAAGAAAAAGATAACTAAACCTAGTAAGAGAAACAAGTCACGTAACCTATTGCCTGTATGGGCTAAAAGAAATTTGATTAATCCATTTACTCATAAGAAAGGACTCAAGCTTGTCTGGTTACCTAAAGTTAACCCCTAATTTGTTTTGCAGGTGCGAGTGAAAGGAGGCAAGCAAAATTTGTACATGAATAAAGCTTGATCAAGACATAAGACTAGAAGAAAATAAAGTTTCTTTCACTCACCACATTTAAAGGGGGAATGAATCATTTGAAAGATGGCTAGATTTATAGTGCTCGTGTAAGGGAGGAGCAAGGGAGATTTTTTTTTTTTTAAAAGAGGATGATAGTGAAACTGATGAGCAAGCATAGGAACATGTTGTACCACCTGGTTCAACTGTTGTACAGACTAAGGGCATATTGACAGAGGGAACAACAAATCAAGAAATTGATGCATCAATAGCACCATCACAAGCTGATGATAATTTTGTTGGTAATTCATAAGAATTGATGTTGTCACAAGAATCTTAAGATATCTCATGGGAATCAATGGCTTGAGACTATGGTATTCAAATAAAAGTAATTTCACTCTTGAGGGCTATAAAAATGTTGACTATGTGGGTTACTTAAATGATTGGAAAAGCACTAAAGGCACTAAGTAGAGAGCATTTTGAAAGGAATAAGTTAGATTTGGGGATGATTTAATTGCATGAACTCCCCTCAATTATTGACTAGAATAACCATTTTTTTTAGCTAAAATGTTATTTGATTTAGTCTTGCACATTTAGTTGTATGTCCCAATTCCAGATTTTTGACTCTTCTAACCTAATTTTGTATTAGATTGTGTAGAAAATAGGTACAAGCAAGTAATTGTGACCACAAAGTTCTTCTTATCAGGTATGCTCTACACTGACATAAGCATAGGCTGTCTAAGTTAAAACAGTTAAGCACACCAGTTCCATTCCTCACACTTCATCCTCCCCTTGTCCTATGATGCTGATAAATTGGTAGACCAAATTTTCTTTGACTCTCTCCAAATGATTGTGCATAAATGATTTAGTCCTACACCAGAAATTCCTTCTTCTCTCTCAACTAAAATATCAATTTTGTACCATAGATTTGCCAAGCTTGATCATCAATCACATGCAGTATATGTTTCTGAAGAATGAAAAGGGACATGCTCTCTCTTTTAGTTCTTAATTGGCTCAGATCTTTTAGGATTTCTCAATCCAAGTTTAGGTTTAACTTTTCAAACAACAATGAATGTTTTCTAACAGATGAATCATACTGCTCTACCTGGTTCAATAAGGAGGGATAAAACTTATTGCAAAAAAAATGATAATAAAAATGATTTAGCTGAGATAAATTCTGAACTAAAAACTACATCTAACAGTCATAAAGCGGAATAAGTGGTTCTTCAGGCTAGGATCATGACTTTGAAGCTTGACCTTAATTGAGAAAGGGATAAAAATATTAAAGTCATTCGTCAATTGACACAGTTGATAACACCTGTTCCACCTTCCTCATCAGCTTCTCACTATTCGTATCCTTAGCCATGTCCTACTTTTATACCATATTTTTTTATTAATTCTCAATTGTTTTGCTTTGTTCAGTACTAGCTTAGGTTAAATATGGAACATGCTTTGGCAGTTAAATGGAATGGTTCTTTTTGCTAAAATTGACTCATATTTTTGCTCTCTTTAATACATTATTATGTTGGCTAAAGTCATTGTCTGGTTGTTTTGGTGATAGCTCCAATGGCCATGAATAGCATAATAAATCACTTTGGCTAGTATATTATTACATTGAAATGTTTTTCGATGATGCCAAAATGGGGAAGATAAGAGGTTGTGCAATGTTTATAACCCATTGACTAACTGATTTCATTTTAGTGTTTTATACTTTAGTGCCTATAGGTGAATATGGTTGAATGCATAAAGACAAGAGGTTTTTCATCATCAAAAAGGGGGAATTTATTAGGTACTATATAGTTTTGATGATTGACAAACTAACACATGAATGAAACATGTTACTTGAGCTGGTCTACACATAGGAAAGAAGATTTTCAATTTTACTAATAGATGCAGACAAGATTGCTTAAAGACAAAAACGAAAAAGCAAGCCTAATTCTGATATACTCAAGTTACTGATCACGTGGAGAATATAACAAGATGAATTTGATTCAAACACTTAATGATAACGGAAAGCAAGTTGAGTTGAAAAAGGAGTCCTACGTGAAGAAGGAGTTTCACTTCTAAGTATATCCTGAAGAGTCCTATGTGTGGGGGGAGAAAGATTCTGATAAATAAACATGTGCTGGTTTAAAGAGTTAGAGTTTTAATACAACACTAAGGAGACAAGAGTTGGAATTGAAGAAGGTGTCTCACTTGAAGTAGAACTCTATGCAATGAGAGTTCTGATTAAAGGAAGAGTTTGAAATAAAGAATGACTCTTTGAAGGGTTGTGCTTAAATAGAAGATGCATCAGTCAGAATAACTTACGCACTTACAAAGTAGAAAAGCACAATCAACATATTGACTTCACGAAGTGCTACTCAATCGCCGAAGAAACACATCGAAGAACCTGGTCCTAAGTATAGAATCCAGCTAAGAGTTTTAGCATTGATTTTTAGAGTTGTTCATTATGTTTGAACTATTGATGTAATATTAGTTTCAGTGTGTTATAAACTAAACTAGGAGCTAGTATTCGAGTTGGGGAAAACTCATAGACTTTGGGAACGCATACCTTGGGAGGTGTGCGTGTAGTTAGGAATTAGAGTTTATAATTCCTAGTCGTTGAGTTAAAGGAATTAGAGTTTATAATTCCTATTTATTGGCTACAAGAGTTTTGTAATTAGTTGTTGTTGAGGCTCAGAGTTATTTATTAAAGTTGGGGTTAAATCCTATAGCGGTGCAGGTCGTGGTTTTTTTACACCTTTTGAGCCGGGTGTTTTTCACGTAAAAATTATTGTGTTCTTTACTTTCTATTTTACTGCTTCCTTGGAACACGTCAGGTAACCCGTTCCATCGATAGGCAACAGTTAGGCAAAAATAAAATAATCAGTAGGGCACAAATTCTTAACAGAATATCTGTCAATTTCAATGCAGAATTTAAGTACTGAGGTTTTATAAAATTTAACTTTGCCTTCTTTATGATAAAATGATAGTCTATAACAATATGTTTTGTTCTCTCATGAAAAATGGGATTATCAGCTATCTGAATAGCTGCCTTGCTATCTGAAAATACCTTGATAGGCTCAGTAATGTTAATATTTAGTTCTTTCAACAAATTAGTTAACCACACTAAATCTGCAACCATACTTATATACTCAGCTTCTGCAGAACTTCTACTAACAGTTTGTTGCTTCTTAGACTTCTAGGATATCAAAAAATCTCCTAACTTTACAACATATCCTATGACAGAGCTCCTAGTATTGGGACAGGATGCCCAATCAGAGTTATAGAAACCTGTTAGTTTAGTAATAAGTCCTCTTTTCAGGAAAACACCAAGACCAGGTGATCCTTTTATGTATCTTATCACTCTGAGAGCAACTTCCCCATGTGACATCTTTGGTTGTTGCATAAATTAGCTCAAAAAGTTGTACACTGAAGCATATATCTGGACTTGTGATGGTCAAGTAGATTAACTTACCAACTAACCTTTGATATGTTGCCTTATCAACTAGTTCAGGATCAGATGTATTGCTTGTGCATTGGTCATAATCTACACTAGTCAACTTCTGTTGAAATTTCAGTGGGGTGCTTACAGGATTAACTCTACTCAAACTTGTATCTGATAGCAACTGTAAAACATATTTTCTTTGATCTAGTAGAATCCCATCTTTAGACTCCAACACTTCTATGCCTAAAAAATATCTCAGATCACCAAGGTCTTTCATGTGAAAATGTTAATGTAAAATAGCTTTAGCATCATTTATCAATTCTAAACTATTCCTAGTCAAGAGTAAATCATCAACATATAAAAGAATGATTACCATATCAGTTCCATCTTTCTTGATAAAGAGAGAGTGATCATGTGTACTTTGAGCATACCCAACCAATAACAGTGCATTAGTGAGCTTGATATTCCATTGTCTTGAAAATAATCCATATAGTGATTTTTGGAGTTTACAGACCTTATTATCCCCTCGTCTTTGGAATCCCAAAGGCAGCTCCATGTAAATGTCTTCATTTAAATCACCTTGGAGAAAAACATTGTTGACATTCATCTAATGAAGATCCCAACCATATAAAGAAGCAACACTGATAATTCTTCTCATAGTGACCATTTTGGCCATAGGAGAAAAGGTTTTATGATAATTTAGTCCTTCTCTTTGTGTATAACCTATAGCAACTAGCCTAGCTTTAAATTTGTCGAGCTCGCTATTAGAGTGGTATTTGATATTGTGTATCCACTTAGATCTAATGGCCTTCTCTCCTGGAGGTAAATTAATAATACACCAAATGTCATTCTTTTCTAGTGCCTTGATCTCATCCTGCATAGTAGAGATCCATCTGGAATCTTGAGAGGCCTCTTTGAAAGACTAAGGTACCATGATAGATGAGAAAATTCCAACATAGGATTGGTAATAAGGAGATAAATGATCATAACATAAGTGATCAGTAAGTGAATAAATACTAGTCTTTTTGGGAACCATATAGTCTTTAATCCATATTGGTGGCTTAAAAGCTCTAGTTGTTTTTCTAGTAGTAGTGGGTATAGTACTCGTGTCTCTAGAGATAGTGTCTTCTGATGCTCCAAATACATGATCTGTAGGAATATCTAGTTCATGTTCTACCATTGCATCACCAACAAGTTGAATAGGGATAATAGGGACAACTTCTTCTACAACTTGAAGAGGAACAGTAGAAGCTACTTCAGTAAAATTTGTTACAGGTAAGGACGCTGCTAGATCTACAAGATGAGAATCATCATAATGAGTATTTTCAACTGATGGAGTAACAACAGTCTCCTGCATAATAGGCACAAGACCTGCATTATTCATAAAAGGTGGGAGCAAAGACATGGGTGTATCCTCCTGATTCTGCCTAAGGTTGAAGGGAAATATCTGCTCCCTAAATAACACATCCTACTTATAAAAAGGATTTATCATCAAGATCATATAATTTATAGCCCTTTTATATGGAAGAAAAACCTATCAAAATAGCTTTTGCTTACTCTGGCTGCAAATTTATCACCTCTTGGTAGTGTACTAGCAAAACATAAGTAGTCATAAACTCTAATGTGATCTAGTTTGGGGCTTGTACAAAATAACATCTCAAAAGTTGTCTTACCTTTGAGTACTACAGAGAGTAATCTATTGATTAGGTACATTGCTATAGTAATGCAATTTCCCCAAAATCTACTGGGGACATGAGATTGTAATTTTAAGGCTCCTCTCTTTTCTAAGATATCTCTATGCTTTCTTTCTACCACACCATTCTATAGTGGTGTATATGGATAACTACTCTGATGTATAATACTTGAATTAAGCAACAAATCATGCATCTGGCTATTGACAAACTCAGTGTCATAATTAGATCTCAACATTTTAATATCAACTCCAAACTGATTATAAATCATAGTAATAAAGTTTTTCAATACCAGTAGAACTTCCCTTTTTGAATTCAACAAAGTTACCTAAGTAAATTTACTGTAGTCATCTACAATGGTAAGAAAATAAAGTTTTCTATCATATGTAGGATAAATAAGTGGACCCCAAACATCTAGATGAATCAACTGGAAAATTGATATGATTCAAAGGGCTAACATAGCTTTTGATCCCATCATTCGAGGCTAATACACGAGGAATCAAGCTTTGGTCACATTGAAGGCACGAGAATATGTAAGGGAAAACCATTTTGGACACTCAAGAGAGCAATTCCATGTGTGGAGGGTTGCTTGGAGGCTTACCTTGATGATGACCCGAGAGCTCCAAAGGATTGCACATGTTGAAGTGTAAAGAAGAGTCTCAACACTACAAGGCTGCCCCTTCATTAAAGTCTAAACACTCCATGGTTGCCCTTCATTACGGGTATTTTAGGGATTACATATGTTAAAGTGTGAAGGAAATTCTTAACACTCTAAACACACCTTGGTCGTCCCTCTCATTAAGGGTGCTTTGGTCAGTTTATTTTTCATTTGTAATTGACTATAAATAGTCCCTTATTAGGTCATTTGCTCCTTATCCAGTTTTTGATGATGATATTTTGAGAGACATATTTTTGAACTCCATTGGGATGAAACTTAATGTAGGGCTTGAAAAATCCAATATTGATCTTTGTTTAGAAACGGTGGTTGTAAGACGGAGTTGATTCTTTTAGCGGTCACCGTAAGAGCTTGGTATTGTTATTATGAGTTATAGGGTTTTTGACATTTGAAACACGTCTTGGTTCTTAGATCTTGTAATCTCGTATGTTAAGCTATCTATCTTACTTTATTGCATTTTTTGTTTGATATCTTGTGTTCTCGGGTTTGGGTTGCTACCATAGCTAGTTGTTCATCTTGTTCTCGATTTTTCTTGGTGTTATTAGCTGGTTTTGGTGTTTTGTAACTTGATCTATGTCATTTGATATCAGATCAAGGATTGATTTCATTCCTACGAGACCAATCTTGGGCTTGTTACTTAGAAAATCTACAAAAAAAGAGTGTTAAAAATTAAAAATCCAAAAGAAAGCAATTTGTCTCGCTTTTGGCCCTTAGCCGAAACTTTGGTCTTTAAATTTTTGTGTGATTGTGTGTTCTACTGTTAGATCCTTGTTTCCTAATACTAGAATAGGTGTCAAAATAAAAAATCTCACAAAAAATAGTTATCCCATTTTTGTACCTTGGTCGAAACTTGAGGCTTAGATTTATTGTGTTTTTTATGTATTTTATTATTTTTAGTGGTAGGTTCTTGTTCCTTAACACTAAGAGAGTCTAGATCTTGGATTTGAGCTTAATCCAAGTTGTTTTGAGTTATTCACCATTGTTGAGTTGAAGGTTGAAGAAACTAGAAAGGTGAATCGCTAAATTGGAAGGGTTATTGTTGGTATTGTGGCTTGAAAATGTGTTGTTGGTGTTTAGGAGAGCAACGTGAGCTTGGAGAAACAAAAATCATCCAATTTCGAGCTCATTTTGTTTGGTTCCTATTTTTTTGAATGTTCTTATTGTTCATGTATTGTTGAACAAGAACATTCAAGGTGTATTGTTTGATCTAAAAGAGTGGAGAAATAAAGTGTGGTCTTTGTTTGTCTTGAAAGACATAATTCCAAGGCATCTAAAAGAAAAAAAGGGGACAAATAGGCTTTGAAAAGGAGCTTTAACAAAAATATGCAAGTCTTAAAACATATTCCAAGACATACAAGAGAGGAAAGAAGACAAGGGGCTTTCAAAAAGTAGTATTACCAAAAGGGTGCAAGGAAAGTCAAACTCTTTTTTGAATTTGAACGAAAAAAGCTCCAGGTCTTGTATTTTCCCACTCAAAATTGAATTTACACTCTTCCAAATTGAAAATTGACCAATTCAAACTGGAAACAAGAAAATTTTCAAATTTTCAACAAAATTTCAACATCCAATAGGAGGTTTCCACGTCATTACCCTTCAAAAACCGACCCTAAGCTCAAATTTCAGATTCTAAGTTTCTTTTCCTTATTTCTTTAGTTTCATTTCCTGAGTCTAGTACTAATTAGCAACTAGTAATCACCTACAAGATTATGAATTAGTTTTTGAATCTGTTTTCTTCGTGTTTTCATTCTTTATGTGCTTACTCGTTTTGATTCGTTGAATTTTTTGTTTCAAGTTCGTAAGTAGATTTTGTTTTGTGTCTTGAGTCGATCAAATAAGAATAAATTCCAGCCGTAAAGTAGTGATTGATACCTTATTGACTACCGGAGTATAAGCAACTTTTAATATTAGCCGCTTCAATTGTGAGGGTCACAAAGGTGAGTGCATACGAGTGTTGGTGAGGAGCTTTTACTACTAATCTTATTTGTTCATCTTTTAGGTAAAAGGTGATATAAAGGGAACATGTCTTTGATAGCCGCAGATTAGTGTGACTACGACATAAGAGACTATGATTGTAGTGAGGGATTTTATAGTTACGATGATGATGGAGATTATAGAGGATATGAAAATAGCCATGATCAAGACATGGGTAGAGTAGAAGGTTTCGGGTTTTAAGGAGAAAGTGAGATGAATGAAGTGCCTAGTGCTTATAGTGAATATGGAGATGATGAAGAGCCTTATGATGGTTCTTACGATAAAGTTGGGACATGTGAGGACTCTTACACTTCTCACTCCGAGCTTAGAATTTGTGTAAGGTATAACCCTTTTATTTGTAAATCTTATGAGAGCTATTATAAGAGTGCACATATGGAGTATGAAGATTCATATTCTTCACCTTATAGTACTTCTTATCAAGGTAGAAATGGGGTGAATGGTTATATTAGCTATAGTGGAGGTTGTCCCATGAGAAGAAAATGGTATGCATCTCCAAAGTCGAGAGGCACTCATGTGCCCATGGGGTATACTAAGCCTTACAATGTTGATCCAAGAAGAAATGTTCACTCCAGAAAGGTAAGAATTTGTGGGGTTCTGGGATGCCTCATTATGATAGATAATAGGTGTTATAAAAACTACATCATTCCACCCATGGTTGATCATTTGGGGCTATTTTGAGAAACTCTACTTGTTCCATATTCCTTGGACGGGTATAAGGTTACCGAGAGAGTGAAGATTGTCTTCAAATAATTTGAATACTACGAGGAGGTGTGGTGCGATATCTTTCCCTTAAAAAAAGGTCATGTAAGCTTGGGTGCCTATTGTTTTGCACAACATACAGTTTCAAGTGTGTAAAATTGGCCTAAGGTTGTAAGATACCAATGGATAAATCATCTCATTACGTCCATTCTTCCCAAGTATCAATGAGAAGTGAACACTTAATCCAATCTAAATGATTAGAGAGATAAAAGATTGAGAGGAGTAAGGGTGTCCAAGGTGGCAATCCGAGAGTGGCCAAAAAAAGGGGTTGTGAGGATTGAAGAGAGGGAGTTGCCACCAAAAGCTAACTTTGTTTGTCCTTCTATTTCTAAGTATATTTGTGTAGGTACCAACATAGTAAGTGGAGGAGAACAAGTGCTAAGGAGAGGATTCCCTTTGAAGATTTAACGAGGGAAATCTTAGTTGCTGCTGAAGTTTGTGGGGCACCTTCACACCATGGTAAAGAAGATTATACTCAAGAACTTCAAGGTAAAATAGCTAACTCTTACACTTTTGTGCATGTGAATGATGATTGTGTGGCTAGTAGCCCATTGAGTGTGAGTAGTAATTTACCTATTTGTGAGCCTATTAATTCTTTGCCTTTTGATATGATGTACATGTTGTGAGTTTGGATACACTAGTTGATCCTATTGATGACTGTTGACACCCAATTTTGGCTCGCAATTTTTCCTCTAATCATTTTACCGGTGCTCCTCGGCCTTAAATAATGTTTCAAAATAATTGTGTATTTTTATGAATTTTGAAAAGAATAAAAAAAAGAGTATTTATTTTTCTATCATATGTTGAAATACTTTAATTAAATATATAAAAAAATTATTTCAACATCAAAATTTTAAAATAAATAAATAAAAATATCCTTTTGATAAACGCATTCACATTTTTCCTAATTTTATTCTGACGATATATTGTGACTGTATAAATATATATTTTTTATAATATATACGTTTATTACGTGCATATGGGTATATTTTGTTATAGTCATATATAATCATTATTATACATTGTTATTACAATCTCATATATTCAGATTTTTCAATTTTGGCCCTATTATACGTATATTTTGTTATTGTTAAAAAAAATTAAAATTATAAATAATTAAATTAGACGTGTATACTAAGTTATTTATATAATTATATACATCAGATGAAAAATAATTTTGGGATAGCAGGGAGCATCGATAAAATTAATTTCAGTAGAAAAAAAGTATTCGGGCAAACGATAACTCTGTTTCAATTTTTTATTTCACCTAAACCCAACTTTATTTATAAATTTAAGCCAGGAGGATAAAAAATTTACCCAAAATTCAGTCCAATATTCATATCCCACTTCATCAATCCACTCCGCACAATATCCATCAATGAAAACGAAATTCATCCACGAGTTAATCTGATTCACCGATTCTTTCTAATCCAAGGATCCCTAATTTTCAGTTATTTTGTATATTCACATATATAAGTATATATAATTTATTTTTATTTAACTATCTATTTATATATATATATATTTATTTTCTCCTTTCTTTTTCTTTTTAAATTAAATTTGAACCGTCTGATCAAAGATCGAACGGATAAAAAATAGTCATTTTTAAAATTGACTTTTCATGTATTTATTCATGTATACATACATTTTCCTTTTTGTTATTATCATTTTTAAGGATAATTTTTAGGACCGTCCGATCAAAAGATCGGACAGATCACAACTAGTCAAAATCCCAACCACCAAAGACATCTTTTTCTTTCTCCTCTTCAATGCTTTCACGTGTTTTCTCTTCCCTAGAAGAACAGTATTCCATCACCTTCACTTTTTCCTAAAACATCAACGACGATCAGTTTCCCCTTCCCTCTTCTTCCTTTTTGTACCCCAAAAATGGTGTCCATAGTCAGCCATAGCTATGGCATAATAGTTACCCTATGCGACCTGCCCCATCTTGTCGTTGCAAACTCGTGAAACCCGCTGAAATCAGAAAAATCAGATCCAGACGATGTAATAACTCACCCTTTATGTCTAATCCACCACAAGTGGCTTGAAAAGGTTGAAATCGGTGTTTTGCTTCAGAAGTTTGGATTTGAATTTCAATTTTTTTCGTCTCCCACGTCTTTACTTATTCTTTATATCAAATCCAGACTTTGAAGTCCAGATTTTGGCTATAAATAGCCGGATTCTCATCCCCATGAAGGGAGAAAAAAAAGAGGTCGGGGAAGGAGGGGATTCAAAAATTTTCACAGGAAAAGTATAATACCCTGTATTTTTTAGCTAAAATTAACTCTCAGTCCATGAGTTATTCAATCTAAAATTTTTGAACTACTCAGTATTTTTCAGTTTAGAGCTCACCAATGAGTAGGAAATTCAGTTAGCTTTCCAACGATATAAAATCCACCCAAATCCGATACTCGAGTGAATAGTTAGAGTTATTTTTGTGAAACAGCGTACCACCTGGTACTTCAGCGCATCACGGAGGCAGTCCAAATGGTAATTATCATTTTCTAGTGAGCCAACGCGATACCACCGCGTCACGCCACCAACCAATTTCCCAATTGTCACTTTTCCAGTGTTGCTCTGCAATAACAGCGCATCGCGCCAAGGCCCAGTTTCCCATGAAGTGAGGCACCGTAATGGCGTCGCATCGTCCTATCAACCCAGTTCCCATTTTTCCACTTTTTAGTGAGCCGGCGTGATTGTACCGTGTCGCGTTGGGGTGGAAAATCGGGATTTCCAACTTTCGTTATTTAATTTTATGGGTTGTTTGATCAATTCTCAAAACCCCTAATCAGCCTAAACACGGGATTTATACCCTAAATAACCTAATAACTCATTATTCACTCACTTTTCTCAAGATTTAGAACATTCTCTCTCAAGAGGCAAAAACCTTAGCTTCAAGAATCAAGGTCAATCCTCAAGAAATCCTCCAAGAACCTTCAAAAACTCTTCTTCTCAAGTATGTTAGGTGTTCATTCATGGATTTCTTTCACCCATGAAGTCCAAGAACCCTTTTTAAACATACAAGATCTCAGATTCATGATTTCTATGTTTGAATTTGAATATTAGTTGGGTTTCAATCCATGATTTAATTGCAAGTTTCATGAAAATTGAATAGCATGTGTGATGAATATGTGATTATTTTGATAAATCCTTGAATCTACAAATTGATTAATGTATCATGATGTTCATGTGTTGGCCATTATCATGTAAATAATCCATGCTCCCCAAGTGTTTGCTAAATTGCCTATGTAAAGTAAATAGTAGAATCATGACATGTTATTATGTGGTCTCAATCTTGTACAAGCTTATGCCCTACAAGTGTTTGATGAAATACTTATGTGATTTGACTAGTGAAAGCATAACATGTTATTATGTGATCCCATTCATGCACAAGTTCCTGTATATCAAGTGTTTGACAAAATATCTAAATAAGTGCATTGTTAGCAAGCAAGTATGGTTATGCCTTTATGATCATGTTATGTCTTTCTTTTATGCTATCGAGTCCTGGAGATCTTTAATACCTGATAATTTAGTTGTGTATCTAGAGCCAGTGTCAGTTACAGAATAGTATCAGTCATGTCCCAATCAGTATAATTCAGTCAATTACAGAACTCAAAAAAAATCAGTACCAGTCCAGTCCAGTTCCATATACTCAGTTCAGTGTCTTTTAGTTGGGAGTAGGATTAAGCACCGAGCGAGTGCAGGGATGATGATTTCTCTGTCAGAGAGGCAGACTCATTAGTAGCAGTACCTGTACTCTAGAAGTACGTATCCATCGCAGGATGAAGAATCCCCCGCCAGACTAGGATTGACTACCTACCAACGGTCACCCGTTAGATTAGGCTTGGCTCCATCCAAGTGTCACCCGTCAGTTAGGCTCGACATCCTGGTTTTCCAGTGTTAGTATCCGCGGTACGGTATTAGCACCCTTTCAACTGGGGTCACAAGTTGGACCTCCACCAGCTTAGATTTGGGGCATGTCGGTTAGATGATTACCTCCCATAGTTTCAATTTTCAGTCTTCAGTTTAGAACTCAGTTCATTTTATAGAATCAGATTGTCAGACACAATCAATCAGTATCAGTAAATCAGTTATCAGTAATTTCAGATATCAGTTACTTAGTTATCAGAACTCAATGCTCAACTTCAGAAAAGCTCAGTTACAGTCTATACGTATATGTACAGTATTGCATACTCAGTGATTTCCGTAGTGTCAATTATCCACGTACTCTTATATTTAGTTACTCTATATTATTCAGTCAGTTATTATTCATGCATATGAACCCTTGAATTCATCCTTACCTCATCTAACATAGCAGTATATTCCGCGTACTGACCGCATACTCTTTTTTTGCGCTATGATATCTCATATCATAGGTTCGGACGCTCAAGATCCCGACCGTGTTTAAACAGATCTAGTCAGCAGTTGTAGATTTAGTAGTGAGTCCTCATCCATCGAGGATGTGATTTTATTTCATTTTATCAGTAGTTCAGTAGTTGGAAGTAGTTGGGGGCTTATCCCATCAACACCATATTCAACAGTTCAGTTAGAGACTTTCAGACTAGACCAGTTCAGATAGTGTTTAGTTTTCAGATGTTTCTACTAGATGTTATTATTTATCAGTATTTAGATTTTGAACCTTATGTCAATTCAGTTTAATTTCACATTTATTTTAGTAGTATTATTCAGTGCTCACAGCAGATATTAGTCATGGGTTAGCATGTGGTCCCTAGGGACTGTAAGCACCGGGTGATGCCTAGGGTGTACTCTTGGGGCGTTACAAAAATTCACAAAACTATTGGTTTTTCTCTTATTTTGGTCCAAGTTTGAGTTTCAAAATTCGAGTTTTGGGTGGTCGAAAGGATCTCGACGGCCAGAACACTCGACAAAAAGCCCGAGTTTGCTGCCTGACAAAAGGTGCGCACTCGCCCCCCCCTTAGTTTCTTTTATCTTCTTATTTTTTGTCTACTATGGCTTCATAAATATGTGACTTATTAATTTTTTTTTGAGTTGGTGTCGTCTTTACATTTTTGAGGTCCCGCAGATAAATTCTTGGCTGATTTTAGGAAATATGCATGTACTACTTGAGCTTAATTTTGCTATTGTGTGAATGGGTGGTCTACTTTCGACCTCGAGTTTGGTTATAGTGTCTATTACAGTTCGTGCCCTACTAATTATCTTATTTTAGCCTAACTGTTACTTATCGATGGAACGGGTTGCCTGACATGTTCCACTGACGTGTTTCAAGGAAGCAGTAAAATAGAAAGTAAAGAACACAATGATTTTTACATGGAAAACACCTGGTTCAAAAAGTGTAAAAAAACACGACATACACCTCTACAGGATTTAACCCCAACTTCACTAAATAACTCTGAACCTCAACAACGACTGATTACAAAACTCTTGTAACCAACAAATAGGAATTATAAACTCTAATCCCTATAACTCAACAACTAGGAATTATAAACTCTAATTTCTTTGACTCAACAACTAGAAATTATAAACTCTAATTCCTAACTACACACACACCTCCCAAGGTATGCGTTTCCAAAGTCTCTGAGTTTTTCCCAACTCGAAGACTATCTCCTAATTCAGTTTATAACACACTGAAACAATATTACATCAATAGCTCAAACATAATGAACAACTCTAAAAATCAAAGATAAAACTCTTAGCTGGATTCTATACTTAGGACCAGGTTCTTCAATGTGTTTCTTCAGTGATTGAGTAGAACTTCGTGAAGTCAATCTGTCGATTGTGCTTTTCTACTTTGTAAGTGCGTGAATTATTCTGACTGATGCATCTTCTATTTAAGCACAGCTCTTCAAAGAGTCATTCTTTATTTCAAGCTCCTCCTTTAATTAGAACTCTCATTGCATAGAGTTCTACTTCAAGTGAGACTCTTTGTTTAATTCCAACTCTTGTCTCCTTGGTGTTGTAGTAAAACTCCAACTCCTTTAAATTAGCACATGTTTATTTATCAAAATCTTTCTCCTCCCACACATAGGACTCTTCAAGATATACTCAAAAGTGAAAATCCTTCTTTACGTAGGATTCCTTTTTCAACTCAAATTGCTTTCCCTTATGTTTGAATCAAATTCAACTTGTTATATTCCCCACATGATTAGTAGTTTGAGTATATCAGAATTAGGCTTGCTTGTTCGTTCTTGTCCTTAAGTAATCTTGTCTGCATCTATCAGTGAAACTGGAAATCTGTTTTCCTATATGTGGACCAACTCAAGTAATATGTTTCATTCATGTGTCAGTTTGTCAATCATCAAAACTACATAGTACCCAACAAATTCCCCCTTTTTTTATGATTACAAACCTCCTGTCTTTGTGCATTCAAATATCTTCACCTGTAGGCACTAAAGTATAAAATACTAGAATGAAACAAGTTAGTCAATGAGTTATAAACATTACACAACCCTCTTATCTTCCCCATTTTGGCATCATCAAAAAATTATTTGAATGCAATAATATACTAGCCAAAGTGATTTGCTATGCTATTCAAGGCCACTGGGGCTATCACTAAAACAATCAGACAAAGACTTTAACCAACCTAATAATGTATTAAAGAGAGCAAAAATATAAGTCAATTTAGCAAAGATAACCATTTCATTTAACTAACAGAGCGTGTTCCATATTAAACCTAAGCTAGTACTGAACAAAGCAAAACAATTGAGCATTAAAAAAATACGAAATAAAAGTAGGACATGGCTAAGGATACAAATAGTGAGGAGCTGATGAGGAAGGTGGAACAGGTAATATCAACTGTGTTAGTTGATGAATGACTTCAATATTTTTATCCCTCTATCAATCAAGGTCAAGCTTCAAAGTCATGATCCTAGCCTTAATGACCTCTTATTCCACTTTATGACTGTCTTGTGCAGCTTCTAGTTCAGATTTTTTTTTCAAATGAGTGTTAGCCCTCCTTATTGAAATAGGTAGAGCAACATGATTCATCTGTTCAAGAATATCTAATTTTTTTATAAGTCAAACCTAATTTAGGACTGAGAAGTCTAAAAAAAAATCAATTAGGAACTAAAAAGGAAAGAATGTCCCTTTTCATTCTTCAGAAACATAAGCTGCATGTGATTGATGATCAAGCTTGGCAAAATCTATGGTACATAACTGATATTTTGGTTGAGACAGAAGAAGGAATTTCTGGTATAGGATTAGCACATTTGCGCACACCTATTTCGAGAGAATCAAAGAAAGTTTGGTCAATAATTCATTAGCTTTATTAGACAATGAGAGGATGAAGTGTGTGGAATTGAACTGGTGAGCTCAACTATTTTAACTTAGATAGCCTATGCTTATGTCATTGTAGAACATACCTGATAAGAAGAACTTTGTGGTCTCAATTGCTTGCTTGCACAATCTAATACAAAATTAGGTTAGAAAAGTCAAAAATCTGAAATTGGAACACACAACTAAATGTGCAAGACTGAATAGAATAATTTTTTAGCTAATAAGATTAAAAAGAAAAATGATTATTCTAGTCAATCATTGAGGGGAGTTCATACAATTTTAATCATCCCCAAGTCTAACATATTCCTTTCAAAATGCTCTTTACTTAGTGCCTTTGGTGCTTCTCCAGTCAATTAAGTAACCCACATAGTCAACATTTTTATAGCCCTCAAGAGTGAAATTGTTTTTCTTTGGATATCATAGCCTCAAGCCATTGATTCTCATGAGATATGTCAAGATTTTTTTGAAAATACCAATTTTTATGAACTACCAACAAAATTATCAGTAACTTGTATTGGTTTTATTGATGCATCCATTTCTTTATTTGTTGTTCCCTCTGTCAATATGCCCTCAGTCTGTTCAATAGTCGAACCAGGTGGTACAACATATTCCTGTGCATGCTCATCAGTTTCACAGTCATCCTTTTTTCTTATTTTTTTTTTAAAAAATCTCCCTTGCTTCCCCCTTGTACGAGAACTACAAATCTGACCATCTTTCAAATGATCCATTTCCCCTTTAAATATAGTGAGTGAAAGAAACTTTATTTTCTTCTAGTCTTATGCCTTGAGCAAGCTTTATTTATGCATAAATTTTGTTTGCCTCCTTTCACTCTCACCTGCAAAACAAAGTAGGGGTTAACTTTAGGCACCCAGACAAGCTTGGATCCTTTCTTACGAGTAAATGGATGAATCAGATTTCTTTTAGCCCATGCAGGCAGCAAGTTACGTGACCTGTTTCTCTGACCAGATTTAGTTATCCTTTTCTTTATCTGAGATAGTTTATTTGCTAGATTTAGACTGCTGGATTTGCGTTTGGTAGCAACTGGACATTCAGTGGTTAGATATCCAAGGTTTCCACAGATATAGCACAAGTCTTGATAAACATCAAGACTTTTGTAAAAACCCAAACCAGCGTTTTCACTGTGATATCTTTCACTCAACTTATGAACAATTCTTGAGGAATTTGTCCACCTATTTTCTCTTTCAAGGTCAAGTTTTAGTTTAGAGACTTCTTGACTCAGTTTATTCACCATTTCTGTTGCATTATTGCACTCTTCTTTGTACTTGACCAATTCAAGTTCAACTTTTTCTTGTTCTTTACTCTTGGTGTTTTTTTCCTTTTTCAGAGTGTGTCAATTTTAGAACTTCAGACTTAAGATCATTATTTGAAGAATCAAGTTGCTCAACTTGTTTCTTGAAAGAGCAGTTTTCTGTTCAACAGTGTTCTTGCAAGCTTCTAAATCAATAAAATCAAATTTGATTCTTGCAAAACTGTTGAACAGCTCATCCCTATCAGAAGTTGATTCTTGGAAGTCATCAATTAGTGCACTCATCAAGGAAATAAGTTTTGTTTTAGAAAACAAATGCGACTTTTCTTTAAGTTCAAGTATACTTACCTCAGAAGCATCATCTTCTTCCTCCAAGTCTGAATCTCCAAGAGCCATGAGTGTTACTTTATCAACTTCATCATCATCTGAGTCAAATCGCCAAGCTGCTACCATTGCATATTCTTCTCTATTTTTGTTTTTTTCTTTCAATTCCTTTTCAGCCCTTTCCTTTCTCCATTCTATTTCCCAGACAGGACAATTCTTGATATGATGATCAGTCTTACCACACTTGTAGCATCCATTTATATTGTCATTTGTCCATTTCTTGCTACTTGTTCCCTTCTTCTTTTTGAAGAATTTGCTGAAGTTCTTAGCTATAAAGGTAACTTATTCTTTATATAGTTTAATTTCTTTATCACCGTAAGATGCCTTCAGATCTAAGGTATCCTCTGGGGCTTCTAGCATTTTAGTTCCATCAATTTCCATTTCATAAGTTCTTAAATTCTCCGCTAATTCATCCAGGGTTATGCCTGCAAGATCCTTATTTGCTTCCCTGATTGCAGTCACCTTAACATTCTACTTTGATTTTGGTAATACCCTCAGTACTTTCTCGACTTGTTCTTCTTCAGATATAGCTTTTCCTAAGGAGGTCAGCTCATTTGTTAAGGCAGTAAGCCTTGTCATCATCTCATGCAAGGTTTCATTCTTCTTCATCTTAAATGCCTCATACTCAATGAAAAGAAGAGAAATTCTGAATTTTCTTACTTGAGATGTGCCTTCATGAGCATTTACTAGAGCATCCCAAATTTTCTTAGCAGTGGTGCATGTTGATACCCTGTTGTATTCAGCAGGCCTAATCCACAGACCAAAATGTTTTTGGCCTTAGCATTTTTCTTTAATGCCAATAAGTCATCAGGAGTGAATTTACTTCTTACTTTCTTGACCTATTTCCCATCTTCTAAATTCATTAGAATAGTAGGACCATCAGTGATCCTATCCCATAACTTGTAGTCTTCCCCTTGAATGAATGTTTCCATCCTAGTGTTCCACCAAATGAAGTGAGAACCATCAAAGAGCGGAGGTCTGATAGTGGATTGACCTTCACTGTGACCAGTAGGTGGTGTGGAATTCATCATATTGATCTTTGTCTTAGGTGCTAGCCCTTTTTAAGACAACCTCACTCTGATACCACTAGTTAGAGTCGTGCCCCATTGATTATCTTATTTTTGCTTAACTGTTGCTTATCGATAGAATGGGTTGCCTGACGCGTTTCACTGACGTGTTCCAAGGAAGCAGTAAAACAGAAAGTAAAGAACACAATGATTTTTACATGGAAAACACCTGGTTCAAAAAGTGTAAAAAAACACGACATACACCTCTACAGGATTTAACCCCAACTTCACTAAATAACTCTGAACCTCAACAACGACTGATTACAAAACTCTTGTAACCAATAAATAGGAATTATAAACTCTAATCCCTATAACTCAACAACTAGGAATTATAAACTCTAATTCCTTTGACTCAATAACTAGGAATTATAAACTCTAATTCCTAACTACACACACACCTCCCAAGGTATGCGTTCCCAAAGTCTCTGAGTTTTCCCCAACTCGAAGACTATCTCCTAATTCAGTTTATAACACACTAAAACTAATATTACATCAATAGCTCAAACATAATGAACAACTCTAAAAATCAAAGCTAAAACTCTTAGTTGGATTCTATACTTAGGACCAGGTTATTCAATGTGTTTCTTCAGTGATTGAGTAGCACTTCGTGAAGTCAATCTGTCGATTGTGTTTTTCTGCTTTGTAAGTGCGTGAATTATTTGACTGATGCATCTTCTATTTAAGCACAGCTCTTTAAAGAGTCATTCTTTATTTCAAACTCCTCTTTTAATTAGAACTCTCATTGCATAGAGTTCTACTTCAAGTGAGACTCTTTCTTTAATTCCAACTCTTGTCTCCTTAGTGTTGTAGTAAAACTCCAACTCTTTTAAATCGGCACATGTTTATTTATCAGAATCTTTCTCCTCCCACACATAGGACTCTTCAAGATATACTCAGAAGTGAGACTCTTCAAGATATACTCAGAAGTGAAACTCCTTCTTCACGTAGGACTCGTTTTTCAACTCAAATTGCTTTCCCTTATCATTAAGTGTTTGAATCAAATTCAACTTGTTATATTCCCCACATGATCAGTAGCTTGAGTGTATCAAAATTAGGCTTGCTTATTCGTTCTTGTCTTTAAGCAATCTTGTCTGCATCGTGAAACTGGAAATCTGCTTTTCTATGCATGGACCAACTCAAGTAACATCTTTCATTCATGTGTCAGTTTGTCAATCATCAAAACTACATAGTACCCAACAGTGTCGTTGTTTATCGTCCTCTAACCGTATTCATAAATCGATTTTGCGTGCGGCTGTCCATATGTAAAATACCAGACGAGAGGCCCTTCATGGATATGATTTTGTCATATGTATATACGTGTGGTTATCCCGTTTGAAGATGGCGTTTACCTTCTTATGAATTAAATTTGGGAAATTGATCTTGATCTTATTTCCATGCATCTTTTGAGTAAAATATTGTTGTTTTGTATGATGTGTGAAAGATGAAAAGACCAGCCCTTTATTTTGTACCTGTTCTTATCCTTTGGTCATTTTAGTTTCGAGAATATGTGATTTTCAATTGCGAGTTGTGTGGACATGTTATTGCCTGTTCATCTCGATGCCAGTCCAACTTGATTCCGTGTTTTAGTTTCTCTCATTTTAGCGCATGGTTGTCCAATTTATGCAAATGCAGGTGGGACGTTATCAAATAAAAGATGGATCAAAGTAGGATTAGTTTCCTTCACTATTTTGTATTTTGCAAAAGGTTTCGGTTTTGGAAGCTATGTTTCGGCTTTTCTCCATCTTGGTCGTGCCATAGATAGTAGCACGATGGGACTGTGGCGAGACAGCAAAGTTAAATAAAAGCATGATCCATGTAGTATTTTGGTAGCTCTGAGATGTTGAAACCAAATCAGGAAGGGACATACTATAGCGATTTTTTTCCTCGTTATCTAGTTGTCCAATAACACTTAAAACTTTGAACTTTTCTTGGTTGATTAGTTCATGTTGTTTAAACATTTTTTGGTTTGACATTTGTTCGGAATGCTTCAATGTTTAGATATTTGTCTATTATGATCGTCGGGAACGTTTAGTCCAAGTTTACATTTTAATGGTCTGTTTAGTTGGTTTCCCTGATGTTTGTTTTCAGAGCATGTTATTTCTTTGAAAAAACACAATATCGGACTGCTGAAATTTTCGTATACTATAAAGTTGTTGTCGTTCTATTTTGAGTAGGGGAGCATACTTTCATCTCTTAAGGACCAGGTAAATTACAAATAGATAACTAACCCACGTGGTATAAAGTAAGTTTCCTCCATTTGTTTATGACGTGCAATTTGGATTATATAATCCAATCAAAAAGAAGAAATACTATATATTTGATCTTCCACAAACATAGATAGTCCAACTTTAGGGGCCCATAAGACATAAAATCACCTTGAGAAAGAAGGCGAACTGTGTTGTTTGGACTAATTTTTCTGTACCTTAAGATCCACGGATATTTGCCACCGCCGTTAGAAACAAATTAGTCCGCAAATGTTAAGCCAATAATATGGGGTTTTACCTACTCTTCCTTTTGCCTATTCCAATTTCTCGAACATCTGTAGATAGTTTGCTTGTCCCGTTTAACGCGGCTGCCCATTTTTCATAGATTATGTTTAAGAATATTGTCTTCCCTTCGTTGGTTTTGAATGTGTTTGCGTAGTATTTGAATATGGGATGGAGTAAAATTTATGTTTCCTTCTCTACATCAGTTTTTCTTTCTCACGTTTAGCATGAATTCACATATGAGTGTTTATCCATCTAGACTTAAAAAATATATAAATAAATAATTCTAGTACAAGTTAGTGATAATGTGATAATGGCTGTGTTTACCATTTTGGTTATGAGGTCACAACTGGATGGTCATTGTTGAAGTGTATGAATATATTTTCAGGGAATTTGTAAAAATCATGTTTAACTGTAAGTTTTCCTTAGGATTTTTGTATGACTACTTGTATGATTTGTTAATAGCTCTGTATCTACAATCTAAGGATGATTAAGGGTTTTAGTCTTACTTTTTCTACGTGCTTTCATTCTCGGCTCGTGGAATCACGGATTAAATATACATTTGGCTCCTCATGTGCTATTTATGTGAAGTATTCAAAAGCATATTCTCCCTTTATTTGTATATATGTGTATTTATTAAATCATTACTAATCTTTATTTATTTTTTATTTTTCATGTAAAGTCGGGAATTGGAGTTTCAATTAAAACTCATCTCGACCCAAAGATCGGGTCAACGATCATAGAATCACCAACGTTCGAGTCTTACATCGCTAGGATCCATTCGCCAATAGAAATCTATAGTATCAAGTTCCTCACTTTCTCATTGCTTTTGTTATTTACATTTATTTCATTAACATTGTATTGTATTGAACATGTATTTCATGTGATTTAGATTGAAATTGATTAATGTTGTTTTGTTTTGGTTAAAATTTTCTAGAATTAGCCTTCCGACTAATCTTTTATATATTGGACATTTGTAATCAAGAATCCAAAATCTTTAGGACAAAAGAAGCAAATTGTGGTTTCAATGTGGAAGAAATACATTTTTCTTGAATTGGTTCAAATGACTATTAATAGCCTTAGTTTGCAAAATACACTGATTAATGGGTTTCTCGTCTTAGTTGGAGTTTTTTTTTAAATCACTAAATCGACTTTTAACCAGCCAAACCTTTTTCACTTTGGCGAATAAATTACCTATCAGTATTCAGTTTTTACACAATTCCATATCGTTTAAATATTTACCGTATTCTATATTTATTTTTAATGTTATTTCAAGTCTTTGATCTGAGAAATTCTCACAACACGAGGTACACATATGTTATACGCTACCATATACGAGGTATATTTCAGTGCTATTATTATTATTATTATTATTATTATTATTATTATTATTATTATTATTGTGGTTGTTGTTGTTGTTGTTATTATTATAATAATAATAATAATTATTATTATTATTATTATTATTAGATTTTTTTCAATGTCATTATATCTATGTACTTTACTATCACATTTATTTTTCACCTAGTTCAATTTAAATTTTAATTTCACCTAATAAATGAATCTTGCATCTTTTTCATACATTTTACATACCCATATATGTATTTGAAATAAATTCTTTCATACTTCAAAAATATATTTTCTTTACTTTATAACAATTTTATTCACGTAGTCAACTCCATACACTTTAAAAATATTTTTCTACAACATCACAATGTCTTATACTTTTATATTATTACCAAAAAAAAATTACTTTATTTTTTTATATTTTTAAATATTTATGCATATATCTTACAATAACTATTTTATTTCCTTGTATATGGTGGTGTTACATTTTCTGCACCTTAAGTCTCCTTTTCAAAAAATAAAAAATAAAAATATAACAATAAATTTTTTTTTCTTATAATTTTAGCAACTAACAAAGCAAATATTGTCCAAATGTTTTCTAAAACTAAGTTTAAGTACTATTTTTGGATAGGCTCTGAGGGGTGCTTAATACCTTCCCTCGAGTAACCAAAATCTTTACTTAGAATCTCACCGATTTTAGCAGACTAAAAATAGAGTCTTCATACTATAAATGATTTTCCTAGTTTTTCCTTAAAAGTTAGGTGGCGACTCTAAAAAATAAATTTTCAAAACCCAAGAGTCACACTATCCACAACAAGTTGTGTGCTATTTCGACCGGTTCGAAATGGGGCGTGACAATGACCGAATTGAATCTTCTTGTAAGATCAATTTATATCCACCTAGTGTTGAAACCATTATTTTGAATGGAGGTACATCGTCAATTGATTCTTTGCCTCTTGATGATGATGTACATGTTCTGAGTATAGATATACTAGTTGAACCTATTGATGACCGAATTGACTCTTTTTGTAAGATCAATTTATGTCCACCTAGTGTTGAAGCCATTGTGTTGAATGATAGTACATCATCTTATGGGAATTGTGTTGATCAACTTGTGTGCGAAACTAGTCCACCACTTGAGGTTATGTGTGTTGTAATTAATAGACCTCAAGTGAGTGAAGAATTTGAAAATATTGGTCAAAGAGATAGGAGTGAACCCATGATCTTGTCCTTTGGTAAAGATTCTAATATTTTCTTGGCTCATAGGGATAATCATGTGCTTGAAATATCTTTGAAACTTGATAATGATCTTTTAGAGAGTAAATTTATTTGTTCCAAATCTACCCCTGGAATAGATCATTCTCTCTTTAGGTATAATATCTTGTTTGAAGATGATATAGTCACTCTTAATAAATCTAGTGGTGAGAATGATGTTGAAGGTATAGATTTTCTTGAAGGTTATAGCCTATATGCCAACCCACTATGGTGTGACAACTTTTCTCCTAAAATTGGAAATCACTTCTTGAAAGATGAGAGTATTCTTAAGGGTAAGAAATTTGTAGTCTTGAAAATTACTTCTTCTTCTACTTTATATGACCTTAATGTTGAGAATACTCATGGTGATGATTTGGAAACTAGTAGTGAGTACATACATGAGGACACCATAGTAGAAGTTGACTTGAGTGATACCTTTCTCTACTCTCTATTTACTTTTGATGATATGTATGCTATTGTAGAGAGTATGTCTTGTAGTTTGGGTGAAGCCTATGGGGAAAGAGAGTGTTGTCTAGACTCGTGTCTATGACCACTCTTTTCATTTGACCCCGGTGCCAAATATGAAAATGGTGATGTTGGTGTACCCAACTTGTTGCTTGGTATACATGACAAGCAAAGTATCATTCTCTAAAATTTGAGAGCAAAGGTGTCATTGTCTCCTTGGGGTAATGCTTCTAAATGTTAATCCTTGATTGACACACTTGTGCTTAAGTTGAGTGAATCCCAACTTATGGATGTCAAGTTGTCTATTTGTTTGAAAAGAAGAATATGTATGTGTTTAAAAGCTTTGTCTTCTTTCATGTATGCCTTTATACTTAATTCCTTTCTGTACTACCTTTTTGCTTATAATGACATACATTCTAGTCTTGTATTTGTGTTATATAGAAGTAGGAAACTTGTTGGTTGGTCCACTTGTTTGAGTGATAAGGCTATATGGGTCTTGTGGACTTTAGAACTAATTGAAGAACCACCTATGGTGTGGTCTCTTGAAGAGGTAATGAAATAATTATGTCTTATGGCTCATAAGATGGAGGTAATTCTACCTTTTAGATAATGTGATGCCATTAGGACCTTTGTAGTCTCCTTATCTCTTGGTGATCCCAATAACCAAACCCTCTGTACATTTTTTGTTGAGTTTTTAATATTCAATTCAAATGATCCTTGGTTATATTTCAAACATGTGCAACCTTGGCATGATGAAATGATTGTTTATGCTAATCCTAACCCCCATGCCATGAGGAATTTGTGTTCGCTTGTCCTTCTACTGATTTTACAATGTATGGATTTGAGGTCGAATCCTTTTCAAGAAGGGGAGGATGATACGATCCAAAAGGACAACATAGATTTTGATTTCATCATTCAAGGCCAACACACGAGGAATTAAGCTTTGGTCACATTGAAGGTATGAGAATATGCAAGGGGAAACCATTTTGGACACTCAAGGAAGCAATTCTGTGTGTGGAGGGTTGCTTGGAGGCTTACATTGATGACTACTCGAGAGCTCCAAAGGATTGCACATGTTGAAGTGTAAAGAGGAGTCTCAACACTACAAGGCCGCCCCTTCATTGAAGTCCAAACATTTCATGGTTGCCCTTCATTAAGGGTATTTTGGGAATTGTATATGTTGAAGTGTAAAAAAGAGTCTTAACACTCCAAGCACACCATGGTCTCCCCTCTCATTAAGGTTGCTTTGATCATTTTATCTTTTATTTATAATAGACTATAATAGTCCCTTATTAGGTCATTTGCTCCTTAGTTAGTTTTTAATGATGATATTTTGAGAGACATATTTTTTAACTCCATTGGGAGAAAACTTAGTGTAGGGCTTGGAAAAGCCAATATTGATCTTTATTTAGAAACGATGGTTATAAGGCAGATTTAATTCCCTTAGCAGTCCCCATAATAGTTTGGTGTTGTTATTACGGGTTGTAGGGGTCTTGACGTTTGAAACACGTCTTGGTTCTTAGATCTTGTAATCTCATATGTCAAGCTATCTATCTTACTTTATTGCATTTGTTTGTTTGATATCTTTTGTTCTCGGGTTTAGACTGCTTTCATAGCTAGTTGTTCATCTTGTTCTTGGTTTCTCTTCGTATTCTTAGCTGGTTTTGGTGTTTAGTAACTTCATCCATATCAAAAATACTGGTAGATTCTGAACTACTTGTGGGATTTTAAACCCTGCATTTCTTTGCCAATGGACATAGCATGCATTCTTATGATATTGTTGATATATCTTCCTTATTTTTTATTATTGAAAGATGTTGCATAGTAGTGACTGATGGATGGCCCAACCTTAAATGCAAAAGAGTGTGATCTTCTTTACTCTTATCCTTTACAGCTGCTGCACCAGCTATGAGAATAACATCATGCTTCAAAATATAGAGACCTTCAATCTCTTTACCAATCCCAATTACCTTCCCACTGAATAGAGCTTACATTACACATAAATTAGGATAGAAAAACACTACACATTGTAGATCTTTGGTCAGTTTGGACACAGACAAGAGGTTAAACTTAAAATCTAGGATGTGTAAGACATTGTTCAAGAGGATATCTGCCTAGCACAACTGCATCACCAATGTGCTTTATTTGTATTTTATTTCCTGTAGGCATCTGTACTCTATTATATTCATCAATTTTAAGTGATTTGCACTTATCCAACAGGTTCTCACAGTGTGTTATATGATGGGAAGCACCCAAGTCTATGATCCACTCACCATGCTCATTATTAGTTTGTATAGTATTCATGCCTGTAGCTACACTTTCCTTACTAGTGTCTGTTGGTTTGGATGTAATCATCTATAACACTTGATCATATTACTCCCTTGTGAAGTAACCACCTGGAAAATACAGTTGATCGCCAGCTTGACTACCTCCAACTTATCTTTCTATTGTATCCCTTTTATCCTTTATGATAATATTGTTAGCGAAAGGCTTGAATCCATGTCCAGTGCCCTTTTTTTGTTTTAAAATCAGCAGGGAACCCTACTGTCCTGTAGAAGTTCTCTTTAACATGTCCTTTGTATCCACAATGTTCACAAACTATCCATGATCTTTTTGACTGATATAAACCTCTTTCATAACTGCTTTGTCCCTGGTAATTCTAAGTTTCCAACAGGTTTTGAGTTTGATAGTGTCTCCTTTGATTACCTTGACTATGATAGCTTTGATTTCAATCAGCTGGCATTGTCAAAAGTTCACTGCTTTTGTCAACAAGACCTAATTGTCTCTGGCTTTATTCTTGAATCACCATTGCATGCGCTTGATTGACAGTAGGAATTGTACTATTGAGAAGAATAACACTTCTCACTTGAGCATAACTTTCATTTAATCTAACTAAAAATTGAAGTAATCGTTGTTGCTTAACATGTTCAACATAAGGTCTAGATTCCTCACAATCACAAAAGGAAGGTGGAATCATTACATCAATTTCATCCCACAAATCACGTAGTTTAGAATTGTATGATGTAACTAAATCAGTTCCTTGAGTTAACATGCTAATTTCTCTCCAAATATGAAAAAATCTAGTTAGGTTAAATTTGTCAAACTTGTCCTTAAAGTCATTCTAGATTTTTCTTAAGCCGGTAGTGTAGACAATGCTAGTCAACAATTCTAGTGCTACTGCTGCACTAATCCACGATAGAACAACATCACACCTTTCCCATATGATTGTCAATGCTTCTTTATATGAGCTTTTCACACAAATTCCATCGATGAAATCGTGTTTATTTTTTACCAGTAACGCTGGCCGCATCAATCTACTCCACACAGCATAGTTCTCAGGCTCTGTAAATTTCATCAAAATTAAAGCTATGCCCGGAGTATTCGACGCTTGGAAATGCAAGGGATGATTATGATCTGTTTGCAGATCTATCACAATTTCCTCTAAACTCGGTGAATTTTGATTTTTCACCATTTTCGCAACTCAATTGCTCGATATTTGGTGATTATGAGTAGATTTTCAACACACTCAACTTTAATTCCAAATCAGAAGCTCTGATACCATGTTAGATTCCTGTGATTTGAACCAATTCATACACATGCAAAGACAAAATGAGAGAAAGCTGAAAAATGATTTTGTTCCACACCCTTCTTCTTAGCTCAATTGAGCATTCTATTCACTACCGCACACCAACACTAGTCGTTTGCAACTTATATAGGAGTAATTCCAACTCTCCTTTGAAATCACATGATTAGCACATGATCTGTAACTAACTTCTAACAGCTCAACAAATGTAACAGTACATTTAACAACTTATGTGTGTGCTGGCACCACTTGCCCACTTGATCTTCGTCTTCTTTATTCTTCTACATTCTTTCTAACTTAAAACTAACAAAAAAATTAAGCGACAAAAGTTATTTGTCACTAATACTTTTTCTAGTTCATTACTCGAATGATCACTCATTTATCCAAAATTTTCAAGTAAAGTCATTTTTCTATTGTTCGAAATGAAAAAGTAAAACATTGTGATGTAAATCTATTATTCCTTGCATTATAGGAGTTGTTGCATCTTAAAATCCTAATTGTCATGATTCCGCTGTATCGCACAAAGCAATTGTGAAAAATAGTCATTCTAGAACAATCATTTGATACTTAACTATGAATATTCACTCAAGAAACTCAACCACCGGCCAATTATCTATCTGATTTGCCCTCCAAATTAAAAAACCTTTGTCACTTTTTACTTTTAAATACTATGACAACTGCATTTACAAAGCTTGATGGTTTAGAGGGTGAAACAGATATTGGGCTATTAGCTGGTTGACTAGTGACTTGGAAAATCTTAATAGCTCAGTTGGTTGGTTACCTGAACTCCCACCTTATTGGTGAAAGTTCAATCCCCCACATTATAATCCCCTCCCTATTTTCCTTCCCCTTCCCCTTCCCCCAATTTTTTTTTAAAGGTTGACTAGTGATCTTCTAAGTGCTATATCCATAGTTAAGTGTCACTTACGTTGCAAACAAAAGAAACATAACTTTACTGAATAATTTCAAATACTTGAATTATCATTATATGTTTTGTAATAAACTCTTCTTCTTTCTTTATAGTGAATATATTGACATAACTATATTAAGAGGGTTGGCCTAAATATATTAGCCAATATGAGGATTTTAAGAATGACTATATATCCACAATGAAGATTAATTAATTATTCTTCTTTCCTAGTCGTTGTTTCTTCTACTTATTATGTTTGTAACTGCTTTTGATTTTTCCTTTTGCACTCTCCACAAGCGTAAACCAATTCAAAGAGTGATTTTGAAGGCAAAACCTTTCCCAAATGTGTCAAACTTAGTAGTAGCTCTGATTTCAACATCAAGGAAAAGTAGCAAAAACGAAAGGCAATATTCCTTTTTCCCATTTTGGCCATTAAATGACGTTCAATAATTTGTGTCCATATTTATATCACATCAAGGTATCTTCCTTTTTATGGGTTATGGCCATATCTTAGGTTCAGCAATTCCCTGTAATTTGCTTGAATTCCTTCGTACTATATATAGTGTTTGAGATACAGAGCAACCGTTTTCCCCTTTCGTGATAGTGTTATCGTCTTGGCAGTTTTAAGATTCTTCAATCTCAAAAAAAAGTGCACTTACACGAATGTTTGCATATGAATTTTCGCTATTTCATTTTAATTTTCTTAAATGATACAGTTCACATAATTCAACATACTATCATAGCACATACATTTTTTTAATTCAAGTCGCATTACTATATATCTATAATCCATATAAAAATTTATGTGCTTGGACGGTCGGACCAAAAAGAAAAGAAAAAAATGGAAACTGCATGTTAGGACAAGTGTTAAAAAACTTGGAGAAAATCAACAAAACATTAAATATAAAACGCTAAGAATCTATATTTCTTATATTCAAAATAGAGATACAAGAATGAAAGCTGCAACTAGAAGAAGTCTTAGACTAAATATAACAAGTTGATGAAGTCAAAGGAAGCTTACAAGTTTAACTCCCCCATGTAACCTTAAATCCATTTTCTGACCATTTGCCGAATGTCGCAATACCCTTGTTACATTAGGCGCATGGAGCATCCGGGCGTCCAGTTCACTTTAACTCTAATACTTTTGATTCGATGTCAAAATTTATGTGTATAAATCGAAATGTAACAAATAGTAAACCTGAATGATAATTTGTAAGATATGATGTATTTACATTAAGAACCTTTTTAGTTGAACTCACAAAAACTTAAATTGTGAATTTGCTTCTCTAACTATGCTGGCTAGTAGTAACTGCTTGGAAGTTCTGTTTTCCTAACAAAAAGTTTAAATTCTACTTCCTAGGTTTCAATTTTAGGTGTCTTCATTTAGCTAGATAAGAAACTTAAGAAATAAAGAAAAAAATTTAAATTTTAAATTAAAAACTCATATAATCCTTTAAATTAGATGATATTCAATTTGAGACGCTTAATTTGATATGGAGGAAGTATGGCTCAAGCATTTCTCATCAATCCACTCACGTTTCCCTTCAAAACCATTTAAAAAAGAAAAAGGAAAACAAGAAAGAAAAAAATTGAGAAAAGAATTATAACATCAGAAATCGAACTCTCAAAATTCGCATAGACAAAAGAGTAAAAGTTCAGAGTCATCAACTAATCTAGTAAGATTCTTCACGTTTCCTTGTCTACTATTTGTACTTCCACAAGTGTTCCAACTTCAGTTCACAGGATAATTCTGAATTCACTCTGCAGCCATGGAACAAAAACAACCACACCCCAAAACTGATAACTTTTCTATAGCGGTTGATTACGATCACAAAGCCACAGAATTCCGCCCATTCTCACTATCTTCACCTCACATGCGAGCTTTCCACCTCGCATGGCTCTCACTCTTCTCCTGCTTCTTCTCAACTTTTGCAATTCCTCCACTTCTCGAAGTCATTCGTAAAGACCTCAATCTCACCCAAACTGACATCGGTAGAGCCGGAATCGCTTCCTTCATCGGTTCCATTTTCTCCCGTCTCGCTATGGGACCCGCATGTGACATGTTCGGTCCACGTATTGCCTCTGCCACCCTGTCCCTTCTCACTGCCCCCATAGTTCTCTCTACTTCTCTAATCTCCTCCGCAAATAGCTTCATACTAGTTCGATTTCTCATTGGATTTTGCCTTGCAAATTTCGTTGCAAGTCAGTTTTGGATGAGCTCAATGTTCTCTGGATGTGTTGTTGGACTTGCTAATGGATTTGCTGCTGGTTGGGCTAATGTAGGCTCTGGCATGACACAATTAGCCATGCCGCTTGTGTATACTATGTTCACAAATTGCTTAAACATTCCTTCGTACATTTCGTGGCGTATAGCGTTCATTTTCCCAGCAATTTTCCAAGCGGGGACCGCAATTTTGGTCCTCGTATATGGCCAGGACTTGCCTGATGGGAACTACAAACGTAAGATTACAAATAAACAAAGTGAAAATTTGTGGAGCGTAGTTTTCAACGGGCTAAAGAATTACAGGGGATGGATATTGGGATTAACGTATGGATTCTGTTTCGGAGTTGAATTAACTACGGATAACATAATAGCGGAGTATTTTTACAATAGATTTCATGTGAATATTGATATGGCAGGGGCAATTGCGGCGAGTTTTGGGCTAGCAAATTGTGTGTCGAGGCCTGTTGGTGGGATTATTTCAGATAAAATGGGGAAGAGATTTGGGATGAGAGGGAGGTTGTGGAGTTTGTGGGGGGTGCAGACGGTGGCTGGATTGACGTGCGTGCTGCTTGGTCGAGTGAATACAGTAGGGCCGTCTGTTCTTGTTATGGCTTGTTTTTCTCTGTTCGTTCAAGCTGCTTCTGGACTCACGTTTGGCATTGTGCCCTTCGTATCCAAAAGGTACCCCCTCCGTCCCAGCTCATATGACTTAATTTAATTTGATAAATATTTAAGAAGTAAATTAAAAAAAGTTTAAAATTTATGATCAAAAATAAATAGTATATCATTTTTTTTTATCCGTCTCAAAAAAAAATCATATTTTTTTATTTGGTAACTATTTAATGACATAAGAAAAAATAATTAAAAAGTAAACATTAAAATAACTTTATGAGGGACAATTTTATAAACTTTACAAAATCTATCATTTATTTCTTAAATTATATATCTGAACAAAAGGTGATATATGAAATGAGACGAAGAAAATATAGTAAATTATATAAATAATTAGGAAATATAGAGTACCATAAATTCCTGTTTTTTTTCAATAATCTTTAATAAGTGGTCGTAGTGATATTTTCTTCTATTATGATGTGTTCCTTAGTTGTATATTCATAATAATATTGTATTATACCTTACACAATAACTACGCCTCAATTCTTGCGATATATGATGCAACTCCTATGTTTTAAAATAATTTATCTTATTTGATACTCCTCTTATGAAAATATTTATTAAAAAATTATTTTTTAAAATTAATTTTATTAATTATACTTTAAAATTATAAATTTGAATATATAATCATTTAGTTATAGAAGTAATATTAGAAAAATATAATAAAATTCTCTTGATTTCATAAATAAGGCACTTAAAATTGAAACAAATACTTTTATCAAGTAACTCAACTAAAATGAAATGAAGTGAGTACAAAATAACCACAAGTGACTTTAATATGTGATACTCCCGTGTTTCAAATAGTTGATTCTCTTTATAAAAATATTTATTTTAATTGAATTATTCTTTTTATAAAATCAAAAAAATATTATTATATTCATTCAATATTATTCTTATTATTAAATAAATAAATAAAATATATATATTTAAATTTATATTTTCAAATCATAATTAATAAGATTGATACGGTAAAATAAACACCTAACAATTTTTTTTCCTAAAGAGAGTCAATATGTGTCAACTATTTTGAAAAGAAGGGAGTACTATATTCGTTATTGTTTTTAAAAACTTCTACTCTGTTCGTTCACTTTTACTTACTTCCTCCATTTGTTTTTACTTGTCACTTATTTTTCAATTAAATTTTTCTTTTTATTTATTATTTTTGACATAGCAAGAAACTATAATTTTTCTTTCTATTTTATCCTTAGCATTAAATATTTATTCACTAAACTAATTTTAAACAATAGTAAACATCAATTAATAGGGATATTATAGTGAAGTAGCCATGTCAATAATTATTTTTTCAATAAATATGTTAAGTCAAAATATGACAAGTAAAAAGTAAACGAAAAGATTATCACATTTTGACTTAACACACTTATTAAAAAAATATCATTATTGATATGGTTATTTTATCATGTTGCACCGATTAATTAAGTTTAGAGTATTATCTCTAGAAAATATTTTGAAAAATAAATAATTACTACTAAGAATAAAATAAAAAAATATTTTTATTTTTTTAATATTTAAAAAATGATAAGTAAAATAAAAATTTATTTTAGAAATAAATGACAAATAAGTTAACATTAGTTATGAAATTTTTACATATATAATTATATACAGAGTATTGACTTGTTTTAATATTTTTGATAGGTTAGCTTAAGCTCCTTTATTGAATTCTTTGTTAATTCAAATAATGGTGTCATCGTCATGTTAATAGACGAAACGAGGTTCCTTTTCCAAAGAGGGTATTCTTTAAACGAACACTCTTTTCGTTTAATTTGTCTGATGTTTTATTTTAATCTGTTTAAAAAAAATTATTTATTTTTTTAATAATTTTTAATTTTAGTTTTCTGCATGGCATATTTAAGAATATAAAATTAAAAAATATTTTAATATATTTTACATATCTTTAATTTAAGAGGATAAGATAGAAAGTCTTTTTTATTTTCTTAAAATATATGTGTCAAGCCAAAAACGGAAGGAGCAATATTTTTTTCATATTTACTTCCTCTATTTCAAAATAATTAAATTTCTAAATTATTTTTTAATGTTCAAAATAAATAAATTATTCATTTTTCAAAAGACATGTTGAAAATTTCTTCAGTTTTATTCTTAATTTACACTTTCTAGATTATGAGTTTCAAGAGACTTAATTGACTTTATTTTAATATAACTGAATTTCAATAATAGTTTGATAATATTTAAAAGGGTAAACATAAAAAGTAAAGTACAATTTATGTCCTAATTTCTTTTTCTCAATAAGTGTAGACAAAAATACATTTATTTTGATTTAGTGAGAGTAATAAGTATCTAAATTAACCTCAAACTTTTTAATTTTTACCTTCACATAAATAATTGGTAAAAAAAAATAAAAATCTGTAACTTATTTTAAATAATAAACTTCCAAATTTTTGCCTTTTCTCGTAATGAAACCAAGCCAAACGTCTTCAATAAATTGTGCGGCCGGGGGAAGGAGTAGTTGTTTTCAAACCAGAGTTGTTAAATTTTGAACAACTTTTAAAATTCAAATTGTGGCACGTAATTAAAATGGAAGGAGTGATAGTTTAGTTATCTATTAGTTTTTGGATTGATACATCCATGCAAGGGAATTTGAGTCCTCTTTCTCTTTGAATTGCGAAACACTGATGTTTTCGACTAGGACAGGAGAGGGTTTAATGTACTTTTATTTTAGTTGAAGTTCATTAATCATCTATTGCGATGACAGGGGAAATGGTATCCCTTTTTGAAATATTCACCTAAATTGATAAGTAGGAAGCAGATCCAACGTCCTAATTTTAGTTGATTGTGCGTAAGTGTAAAAGAAATGATTTTTTTTTAATACTTGTAACCTAACATAAATTTTAAACGTTTGTGTACGCAGATGGAGCTATAGTTTTGTTTACCAATTTGGTAGCTCAATCTAATAGCTTCGATCTAGATTTTATATTTATATATTACCAAGTTTATTTTCTATAATATTTGATTTATTCAGAATTCTGTGAGTGGTTTTCTCTGAAAATCTACAAATTCTGAATATTAATTCGACTGAGCATCTTTAACTAGTTGATACACCCTCCTCAGTAGTAAAACATCCTATGACTGGTTAGCTAATGTACCTAGTCAAGTCGATGTTAAGAGCATAGTCATACTATTAGGAGTCAGAATAGGACACGTGTAAAAACCAGCTCGATGGATTAATTAATATTCATATTTGCTTTCATGACCCCTCCCCCCATGCCCACCCCCCACACACACCCTCCTTATTTGCATTATCATTATTAAAAATAAAGTTTTTTCCACTATATATATTTAATAAAAAATATTCGTTGTAAAATATAAATTTTTTATTTCTTCTCTATTGAATCAACTCAATGAGAAATGCAGGACGACTAAAATATTTTCATCAAAATATTGAAAGCTTTCTAATTGTACGCTATTACTTCTTTTTTTTTTTTCACTAATTCAATCAAAATATCTATCCTAATAACCACCGAACAGTTTCACTAGAAATATACCTATTTTTTAACAGTGGATTAACGTTCTAGCCGTAAAATCAACGCATTTCTTAAGTAATTTGTCCTTTTGTAATGTATGTTTTGCAGGTCGTTAGGAGTGATATCAGGCATGACAGGAAGCTGTGGGACATTAGGCGCAGTGATAACACAGCTCCTGCTATTTTCAGGTTCCACAAAATTCTCCACCCAAACAAGCATATCAATTATGGGCCTAATGATGCTTGTCTTCACTCTGCCTATTACACTCATCTACTTTCCCAGGTGGGGTGGAATGTTTTGTGCTTCTTCAATTGATGAAGAAGATGATGAAAACTACCACCTACTAAATTAACAATCACGTTGGATGCAGAAGTTAAATTAAGTGTTAAATTAAAGTATATGTGAGAAGTAAGTTGTATAGCTAGGATTTTAAATAGCAATTTGTATCATGTATACTTAGTTATGTATTAAAACGGGTAGTTAGTTATGTATTAAAATGGGGTATGGAGTGTTTATAATGCACTTATAGTCTCAATTTAATGTTAAGACTTAATTTGGAACGTCCATGAAATAATTGGTGTGAGAATGTAATCTCTTCATTATTAAATATTAGTTATGAATTTATATTAATTGTGTTGCAAAAAAAATAATAATTTTTACACTCTCAATCAAATGCTCTAATAATATTGATAATTAATATTTAATGACACAAATATTAAATACGAATGGAATATATCTTTTCTATTGCGTCAATTATACATACCATAATATGACAAGTCACTAATGTGAATTATATATGTCGATTATATATAGGTTTTTTGTGATAAATATTTCCTTTCACATACTATTACAATATCAACTTATTATATCATGTTCATAAATTATAAATCATTTAATATGATAATTCGACAATAATTTCTCATTGAGACTTATTCTACAATGTGTACATCATTATTAGACACATAGCATGATTTAGTTCTACATGTGTATCAAATAATTGATATATGAATAAGATCTACTCTTTATTAAGCATTCGTAATGAATTTTATATAAATTGAATCACCAATAAAACAGCAAGTCTTACGGAGAAATGTCAGAAGTATAACAGACTAGACAGAGCATGTGTATTAAATAATAATTGAATCACAAAATGAGAATTTTGGATCAAAATGGTGTTGAATGAGAGATAATTTTAATAAATGAATTTATCAGATTTTTCATGATCAAAATGGTAAAAATGTATGGATAATGAAGTACCTTCAGTATTTAATTTCCATGTTTAAAAACAGACAGTTCGTTACATATATTTACACCTGAAGGTACTCTATTATTCAGGAGCTTCCAGTCAATTTTTTATAATTTGAAGAAAAGCTCATTTCTTTCAATGTACTTTCAAAATTAATTTTACTATTCAAATATCTGAAAAGACTGTCATTTTCTGAACTGATGGGACAATATGCGAGAACTTTTTTCATACCTTAAAGGCCCATTTTTATAAAAGCACCCTTATATAAAGAATTATCTCCAAAAGTGATTAATTAAGTTGCATGATACAACTTAATGATACTTGAGTTCCTGCTTTATACTTCCGAGCCAGAGCTACTAACTTTAGAGAAGTTTATCTTGGATGAGTTAGATTTTGATGTAGTTGATGTTTACCAAAATTGTTATTTGAAAGTTTACTTGATTGAAAAAATTGAAAAATAAAAAATAGGTGAATAGGAAGTGTGAAGGAAAAAAGCTTAAATTAAGCATAAAATAAAGTTGCAAATACAAATTATATGGTAGATTGTCTGTGAAAGTAAACTTTCAACAAGAAGATAATGGGGCCAAAATAAAATGGTTTAGGTTGCTTAGAGTTTATGCATCTTATTGTTGTTATAGATTATCATATTAATGTTTATTTAATTATTTATTTTGTAGGCTTGGATTTTGCATCAGATATATAGAACAACTTTAAGCGTAGAGCATAGCTACAATAATAAATTTCGTAAATCTGAAGTAAGATTATTTAAGTTGACTTTGAATTCCTTTACGGTTGTTGGTGAATGAGGTAGGGGTCGCATCGAGGCGCAATATCATTAGTAATATATGTGGCAATGTAGAGTATGTTCATATATATAGATAAACAAAAAAATAATATTGAAGGTATATAAAAATCATTTGTGAAGACGACTCTCTACATAAGAGTGTCTTCGTAAGTTGCTTTAAGGTACATTGTTGTACATGAGTCTTTAGGGTGTGAAAAAGTTATTTCCTATTATCCCATCGGCTCAGAAAATGACAATCTTTTTAGATTCTTGGATAATAAAATTAATATTAAAGCTGCATTACACGAAATGAGTCTTTCTTCAAAATGCAAAAGATTGACTGAATGCTCATGGCTAATAGATCACCTTCAGAATAAATATATTTAACGATTCATATATTTTTAATCATAAAAAATCTATTAAATTCATTTATTAAAATTATCCCTCATTCAACACCATTTTAATCCAAAATTTCCAAAATGATGATATATGTACTTAGGTATCACATACATACATTTTCAAGGCCCAAAAAAGGCCATGGACAATTTAATTGGGCCATCATTCTCCTAAAAAGTGAAAAGCAGACTACCATTACCTCCTAGGCCTAGTTTGTGGGCTCAATAGAGTGGAGATCAACTCTATGGTCAAGTACAATGGATGAGATTGGCTTTCACAACATTTTTCTCTCTTTAGGGTGTTGACCGGGACGGAAGGACACTGTCAACTACCTCTTAATGTTTAAAATTTTCATTAAATACATACATTTTATTAGTCTAAAATTCTATAGCATAAAAAGATTAAAATTTAAAATTCATAAATTTTAAATTCTGATCTATCTCAGGATGTTAATGTTTAATTTCAAGTATCACTAAATCAAAATCATAAATGTCTGAAAGTCAATTCTAACTACACGATTATTCTTACGTAGGTAAAAATTGAAAACTTAAGGATCACTTGATGGTTTGGCCTTAGCAGAACGTTCATGGTTATACGATTTACATTAGTGTGTATGTGAAGTTGGGGATTAAAAAAATCAGAAGTTTTGAGTTTAAATTTTATGATCACTCATCATAAAATACGTTCACCCGCTTGACTCAAAAAAATAAATAAATTACTCATGTCATGCATTTACGGAAATGTACCTCAGACCTAAAATAAATGAAAGCCTCTTATTTATAATAGGTTAAACTTTTAGGCAAAAATGATTATTATTACCAAACTCCAAAATTTGGTACCTCTAAATTTGCATCTTGATGAAGTCTAAATTTTTGTCCTACATTACTACAAAGCAAAAATATAGAATAAAGCAAAGAAAAGAAGATTACTCCAAGAAGTGTATGGGATTGAGCCAATTAAAAAACAAATCTTTAATTCTCTCCTTATCATTGTAGATCCCATGCCATTATATTAGAATTATTTGTTTCCTTAGTTGTTTGTGATGTGATGAGCCAAACCTCCTTTTTATATATAAAGAGAAACAAAAGAACGTGAGCTGATAATTGCGTATACGGTCCTGTGTTAAAATTTTGCAATAAATTTCACTTAAATTTAAGTAAAGAATCTCTATCCACATGTTTTAGGTAGCAGCTCTATACAAATATGTTGTTGATTAAAATATATATTTATCATTTGTATATGTTGAAAGTTTCAACTAAATTTCAATCCATGTTTAAAAAAAA